>NC_138771.1:397284987-397857487 GCF_965119305.1 Pelophylax lessonae
TCAGATCCGATTCCTGTGAGGTATCGGGACTAATCTTAGGAAAAGGTAAAGGAAAAGATCTATACAGGGAACGGTAACTACCGCTTCCTGTACTTAAATGTTGGAAGGGAAGAATCGCACCGGTAGTAGTGGTTGATGCTCGATCTAATGTCCTGAATACCGGTGAAAACGTCCCCCCACCCTGAAATTGGGTGGGGGCGCACCTTCAGGCTGTGTACTCCTTTACTTCGGGTTTGGCTGGGTTGGTCCTCTGCTTGTCCGACCAGCCCTTCTTGAACCCTCCTGGAGGAGTCTTGCCTTTCCCGGAAGTACCAGCCGGGCGTCCTTTATGGGCGGTAAAGAAAGGTCCTCGCTTGTTGCGAGGTTCCTTAGCTTTTGCAGCCTGTGGCAAAAAAGTACTCTTGCCCCCGGTGGCATCCTTAATGATTTCATCTAGGTTGGCTCCAAATAGACGATTCCCCTGGAAGGGGAGATTGGTCAAAGTCTTTTTGGACCCTAGGTCAGCTGACCAGCATTTTAACCACAGCACACGTCTGAGGATCACTGCTAACTTAGATGCATGCCCTAACAAGGGAGTAGTGTCCAAGGCTGCGTCACAGATAAACCGTAGCCCTTGTATGATCTGTTCTATCAAATCAGATGTCTCCTGGGGAATATCTTTTCCCCTAAGATCTTGGCGTACCATCTTCGCCCATTCTGTAAGTGTCTGGGAAACTAGACCAATAACAATTACTGGTCTAAATGCTGACCCTATCAGAGAAAAGATAGTGCGGGACTCCGCTTCTATCTTTCGATCCACCGGATCCTTAAAGGACGAAGTGTCCTCCACTGGAATAACCGTGGCTTTATTCAGCCTGGAAATAGGCGGATCCACGACTGGTGGTACCGTCCATTTCTTAATGATGGATTCCTCAAACGGATAGCGTCTAGCAATACGCTTGGAAATAGTAAAGGTACGTTTAGAATGTTCCCATTCTCCTTTAATCTGATTTCCAAAACATTTAGGTACAGGAAAAGCCTTCGCCGTCTTGATGGGCTTATTGGTCCCAAAAGGCCTCTCTGTTTCAGTTGCCTCTGCCGGTAAAGCCTCAAGTTTTAAGGTTTCTTGCACTGCCACAACTAGTGCGTCCACCAATGCTTCTTCCTGAATTATAGCAGGAGAAGAAGCGTCCTCCTCACTGTCTGAGGGGGCTTTACCTGGGATAGCAGCCCTTGCAGAGGAACCTGCAACTGCAGTGACCATCTCTGAATCAGAGTCAGAGGTGTCAGATAGTATAGGGGTAGGCGGGGGTCGCTTCCTTGACCCCCGTCCCTGACAGGCCGCCTCCACCCGAGCCACCATAGACTCCAAAATTGCTGTAAATGACTCTATACTCTGTACACCGGCGGGTCCCGAGGCCCCCTCGAGGGAAACAGGTGGGGGAATCTGTGTGGCAGGGTCCATAATAACTCCAGTTACTTCCTGGATGATATAATTCAAAGTAAAGAAAAAACTTTTTTTTTTTTTTTTTTTTTGACCCTCAGCGCCACAAAAAACCCCTTAGTGTTACCTGCTAGGGATCCCTATCGATCGAGAGAGAGAGAGATAGACCCCCAGGCTCACCACTTGATGTTCAGAGTTGAACTGCAACAGCTTACAGCGCTGTCTTAGACAAACAGGAAGTCTTTTGGCTGGCTGCCCAGGAAGAAAGGAGGCGGCTCCGCCCCTCTGTACGCCTTCCGGCGCCTCCCCCAAGCTCCACGAGGTGTAGAATCACCTAAAACATGGCCGCCCCCATGCTGGAGACACGAGGCTACGCCAAAATGGCGGCTCGTGCGATCCAGCAAAAAAAATGGCGGCGGCCTGTGCTGACTAGCGGTGTGCTGCAGGCACACAACACTCTCTCTGCATGGGGATATGGCGTGTTTGGCGGTACCGGCCCTGGCGGACCGCATGGCCATTCGGGAGGCCTGCTATTAGCTGGAGATCTGACTTGGAAGGCAGTCTACATGTCCATGGCTTCTGACTGGTAGGTAGTTTATACTTAACCCATAAGATTCCCAGAATGCCACAGATTACATCTTTTAAAAACATGTATACAATAGATTGTTAGCTCCCAAACCAAGCCTCCTGGCTTTTTGCACACATAAAATCACACTCAAAGTAGGAGGATTTGTGACATGTTATAGGATAGAAAGAACTCTTTCTTACCATACAGAGAGGGGCCCGCGTTCACCACAAAACCCGTCAGGGAAAAAGGGGGAACATACTACTCACCATACCGGAACCAGGCGGGCACCAACTCCTGACAGTACCCCTCTCCACCGGGGCGGGAGGGCTGTCGACCGATACGGACGCCGTGACTCATGGTCTTTGGCGTTTCAGCGAGACGTTTAACTCGCGGGTTCAGTCCTTTTAACGGGACTTTGTCGCGGCCGACCCAGCGCGGAGCTATGGCCTGCACGCGCTCGTAGGCTGAACTGGGGTGACCACCGGATCTCAACATCCAGCCCGTCGCCCAGTTCAGCTTTCTTGCTTGAAGATCTCACAGGAACACTGGAGAAAAAAAGCTGTCCAAAAATCCTTTTAGAAAAAAATTCTTGCCAGGACCTAAGATCCCAGCAAGGTATCTAGGTCCTTACTCCTAACTAGACAGAAAATAACTGATTTGCTGAGGCAGAGAGAGAGAGGATATACCCTCTGGGACTGCCCCTAGGGTGTGGCCAGAGCTTTTTAATTTCCTGTCTAGTCCTGCTCCTGCGGAGGTAACATAACCCGAAGGTGGTGTATCACCGAGGACTACGTCTGTCGATGAGCGCTAGAGAAATATATATATATATATATATATATATATATATATATATATATATATATATATATATATATATATGTGTGTGTGTGTGTGTGTATATATATATATATACACACACACACACACACACACACACACACACACACACACGTCCTCGTTGATTAATAACAACTCGGGTTATACTGCCCTCTACAGGAGTAGGACTAGACAGGAAAGAAAACATTCTTGTCACACCTTAGGGGCAGTCCCAGAGGGTATGTCCTCTCTCTCTCTGCTACAGCAAATCAGTTATGTCACAAAGCAGTGTTTAGAGAATTTAACCCAACCCAACTCAAAAACAGAGGGGTGGGTACTACATCTGTCAATGAGCTTAAGAGAAAAGGATTTTACGGTAAGATTTTACAAAAATCCATTTTTCGCACAAAATTGGCAGCAAAACTTTCCCCTCGGTATCGGGTTATATCCCTCCCCAAAATCAAATCCCTAGTAGGAGAATTAACCAGCAACCTCCGATTCAATCATGCGCTCCTTCCACTCTTTTTATTCGAAAATTTACACTGCCCCTGCTTCAAAAAAGGGGGATGATATTACATCCTTCTTGTTTGTTGTGCCTCTCCCCCAACTCAACTCCTCGCATAGAGCTCTCCTTGAAGCTCCGTTTACCGAGCAAGAGGTCCTTGAGGTTATAAAATCTCTTCGCCCCAAACTCTGCCCCTGGCTCGGATGGCTTCTCCAACACTTATTATAAATCATTTGCGTCGACCCTCACTCCTTACATGGTCAGGTTTTTTAACTCCATTAGGGATGGTACCCCGCTGGATAATTCTTTTAATAAAGCCTTCATCTCAGTTATTCCCAAACCGGGTAAAGATCATTCGGAAGTAGGAAACTATCGGCCAATATCGCTTATCAATAACGATCTTAAGGTAATGACAAAAATTCTGGCTAACCGCCTTTCGAGCTTTGTCAACCAATACATACATAAGGATCAGGTGGGGTTTATACCTGGCAGGCAGGGCCCTGACCAGGTGAGGAGGGTTATTGGTGCTATTTCTCTACTCCAATCGGGTTGGGATGGCGGGAAGGCTCAGGAGGGGTTTCTTCTCTCGCTTGACCTGCAAAAAGCCTTCGATTCCCTATCATGGCCATTCCTCTTTAACACATTGGAAAGATGGGGATTTGGCCCCTCTTTCCTCACCACACTTACTTCGCTATATTCCTCCCCATTAGCTCAAGTCAGACTACAAGGCTATTATTCAGCTGACATTTCAATCGGCAGAGGCACGAGACAAGGATGTCCCCTATCCCCTCTTCTTTTTGCCGTTGCTCTGGAATCCCTGGCCATGGCAATACGCCTGCACCCTGACATTCATGGCATCCGTTGCGGCAGTGCTACTCACAAATGTGCGCTGTTCGCGGATGACATCATGCTATTCGTTACATCGCCATTAATTTCTCTTCCTAATATAGTTGCCCTCCTTGACTCCTTTAGTACAGCCTCAGGCTTACGGGTCAATATGAATAAATCATTGGCGCTGAACGTCAACCTCCCCACGTCGCTGGCTGATCGTCTTAAGGCCCACTTTCCCTTTTCCTGGCACTCGGACACCATCCCTTACCTAGGAATCTCCTTGACCCCCACGATGGACAAGCTTTACTTAGCCAACTACCCACCCATGATCAAGAAATTGTCTAATGACCTATCGGAGTGGTCGCGTTATCACATCTCCTGGTTAGGCAGAATTAACGCAGTCAAGATGACACTCCTTCCGCGCATTCTCTATCTATTTCGCTCCCTCCCCATACCGGTGCTTAAACCGCACATTCAGAAACTTCAAGCCAGCATCTTCAAATTTATATGGGGCAGGAAGGGCTATAGGATAAATAAACACACACTCTTGCGCTCCCGGAAACAAGGAGGCCTGGGGGTACCAGACCTCTGGAAGTATTATCAGGCGGCTCAGCTAACACAGTTCTCCATCGTATACTCAGGGGGGGACAAGCCTGACTGGTACTATATGGAACGTCAGGCCGTCCCTCTTCACACTATTGACTACCTGGCTTGGCGGCCTGCTAAATCTCGCCCTCCAGTTATGGCACCTACCCTCTCTCACTCCCTCACCTTATGTGATTCAATCCACAAAACACAGAGTCACATCCTCTTGGGCTCCCCTCACTCACATATTTCATAACCCAGCATTTCCTCCTGGTGAAGATATCGGGGCTTTTAAATGGTGGACGGACAAGGGCCTCTATAGGATAGGCCATTTCTTTGACAGGACAGGTCCCTTGTCGTTCTCACACTGTACTAACACATTGAAGATGCCACCTGTGGAGCGATTCCGCCTGACTCAAATTACCCACTTCCTCAATTCCCTTAGGACCGATTCCCCCGAACCCCTCAGAGTTAACCCATATGAACAGTGGTGTGCTCAAATCTCTGATGTGAAGGGTGGGATTTCCCTGATTTATACTCTATTGAACGACTCTCAGACCAAAACCGCCTACATGACTAAATGGGAACATGATCTAAATTGTGACTGGGACGTTTCCGACTGGCACGCCTGTGTCGGACGTTCCTTTCGGGGAATGCACAACGTAGGTCTCATGGAAGCTAACATTAAGGTGCTTATGAGATGGTACATGGTGCCTACACGTTTGGCGGCGATCTTTCCCTCGTCCTCACCGGTTTGTTTTCGGGGCTGTGACCTATCTGGTACTCTCCCACACACGTTTTGGGAATGCTCCAAAATAAGGACGTTTTGGCAGCGCATTTTTGGAATGGTTCGTCAAATTACTGGCCTGTCCCTTCACCCTTCTCCGATATATGCCCTGTTGGGCCACCGCATCCCCAAGGTCCCCAAACACACCCAGGCGCTTATTTTCTATATATTTCTCGGTGCTAAAATGACAATAGCCAAACAATGGAAGAAGCCTGCGGTTTCTTTCCGTCTTGCTAAACGAAAGATATCCTGGATAATGACTCAGGAGAAAATGTTCAGTATTTTGGATAATTCAAAAACAAAATTCGAGCAGATCTGGGAACCTTGGGCGGCTTTTGTAAATGTATCCATCTAAGACCTGCCAAATCTAATCTTGACGACTACAACCATACTTCTCACACGTAATGGACGGAGCACGGGCCGCAGGAACTTTCTCCCTCTCACTTCCTCTCTCTAATCCTCTCTGCTCCCTCTCTCCACCTCTCTGTCCTTTCTGACCCAATTTTTCTTCTCTCATACTCCTTCGGTGTTTTTGCAGCGGACAAAGAGTCAGGTTTTACTTTTTCAATAGGGATCGTGAGGGTCGGGGTATCCTACCTCATGTTCCGATTCGTTTAGGGACGGACCCGACATTGTGTATTAGCCAGGTCTCTTAGTTTTTTCAATCTGCTGTTTAGGTTATAAAGGAAAGCAAGGTCTCTCAGATGAATCTGTAATGAGGGGTTTGCTATGGTTATTCTCACATAAGTTCCCTCTTTGGCGGGACACTACCTCTGAGACACAGTATGTTCCCTTTAGGGGTGTCTTAGGGGTCGTGGCCTTGCGTTTAGGGGGTCCCCCCTCCCTCGTTTGGTTTTCTCACGTTCTTATATTGTTCCATGACCTTATGCAAATTCTTCTATCCTCATTACCTGAAACCTGCTTAGCTTACTACTGTTCGACCTGGTCGTATTCTGACTTACTACCCACCTCTAATGCCTATTACCTGACCTTTGTTATCAGCTAGTATGTCTATTTGACTTTGATGTACCATTACTGTTTTGTATTTACAGTTGTTAAACTTTAATAAAAATAAAAATATTGAAAGTTAAAAATGAAAAAAAAAAATGAAAAAAAAAAAAAAAAAATCAATTTTTCTCTGTTGCTCATTGACAGACGTAGTCCTCGTTGATTATTAACAACTCGGGACGTCCCAAAGCAGTACCACAAATGAGGGGTGGAAAAATGGAAATCAAAATCCAATCTGGAAGGCCCAACCGGTGCCAACTAGAAGTTTTAAAGGCTCATCAATCACACGATGAGACTCAACTGAAATTCCAACGGAAAAAAACCCTCGAGGTAGACCACCGGTCTCCTCAAATTGCGGCCTGCAAAACCTTGCGGCCAAATGAGGCATCCGCCCATGCCATCACATCAACTTTATAAAATTTCGTAAAGGTATGTACCGATGACCAGGTGGCCGCCTTGCACACCTGGAACACTGACGCCTGATGGCGGTAGGCCCAGGAAGTACTGAGCGCTCGAGTGGAGTACGCCTTAACAGGGAATGGAGGATTCCGACCCTTAATAGAATAAGCCTGTACCACCGTCTGTCTAATCCATTTGGAGATAGTCGCAGCAGATGCAGGCAACCCCTTTCTGGGGCCATCCGTGATCACAAAAAGTGAATCCGTCTTCTGGAACGTTTCCGTAGCCTTCAGGTATACCCTGATTGCCCGAACCACATCCAAGGAATGCAACGCATATTCCCGAGAATGATTGGGCTGAGGACACAAGGAAGGTAGCACAATATCTTCATTCAGATGAAAGTCTGAAACCACCTTAGGAAGAAAGAATGGCTTCGGATGAAGAACTACCTTATCCATATGAACCACTAGATATGGGGAATGGCATGATAATGCAGCCAGTTCTGACACCCTGCGTGCCACCAAGAAGGCCACCTTCTGGGATAATGTAAGCAAGGGAATCTCCCTGATATTTTCAAAGGGAGGTTTCTGCAGAACCGACAAAACCAAATTAAGATCCCAAGGTGGTAAGGGCGCGCAGACTGGCGGAGCCAAGTGCCGCACCCCCTGGATGAAATTCCGCACCAAGGAATGAGTAGCCAAAGGCTTCTGAAAGAAGATTGCTAATGCTGAAACCTGACCCTTGATGGTGCTCAAGGATAGTTTCTGCTCAACCCCTTTTGCAGAAAAGCCAAGATTCGGGTCACCGAATAGGTACGTGGGGGAAATCCCAAAGATTCACACCACGCAATATAAGTCTTCCATGTGCGATAATAGACTTTGCTCGAAGTCGCTTTCCTTGCTTTAATTAGAGTAGGAATAACTGAAGCCGACAACCCTCTGCCCTTCAGTACCTGGGTCTCAATGGCCAGGCCATTAAAACCAGCGACTGTAAAGCACGATGGAAGATCGGTCCTTGAGACCGCAGATCCTCCCTGAGAGGAGGTCTCCAAGGAGCGTTCGCGACTAGCATGTCCAAGTCGGCCTGACCGGCCTGACGAGGCTAGCCTAGCATTTCCAGGATAACTGGAGTTCCCTCCATCTCTATCCTGCGGAGAAATCTCAGCAGCAACTTGACGTATGGTAGCTGATACTGCCTTTATAGGCCGTTCAGCGCGCCTGCTGCGTCCGCTAGAGGATCGCGGGCGCACGTTGCCAACCTCCGCGCCTTCCTGTTGAGCCGATATGCCAACAGATCCACCTCCGGGATGCTCTCATGAAGACACAGATGGTGAAATCCTTGGTGATCGACCTAAGTCATCACCCTGATATTTTCTGACTGGAATCGAACCAGGCTGCCCTAGAGCTGCTTGGTACAGGCAATCCGACAAAGTCTGATCGCTCTCTGTTCCCACACATTTATCAGAAACTTGATTCTTATCAGGAGTGATGATTTCTCCTGGTTGAGCATTAGAGACCGAAGTCACCAGACTAGAGGCTCCTTGGTCTGTTTGCTCAACCGGATCCGATTCCTGTAGGGAACTGAGACTAATCTTTGGAAAAGGTAAAGAAAATGATCTGTTCAGGGAACGGGAACTACCGCTCCCTGTAGCACCTAAATGTTGGAAGGGAAGAATCGCACCGGTAGCAGTGATCGATACCGGTGAAGACGTCCCCCCACCCCTAACTCAGCCTTTCAATTAAAACCAAATCAATCAAAGTAGGTATCTAAAAATAAAGCCACGCTTATCCTAACATAATTAATATCTATAATCAATAAATATAAGTGAATAAACAATTAATAATGTGCTTGATCAATAATAAATGATTAATATATTCAAAGTGCTCCTAGTGCCATCCAATGTGTAAAAATAAAATATATAATAGCATGAATAGTCCGTGAGGTGCAAACTGCTGTGACAAAGGTGCTAAGTGCAAGGAGATTATATATAAATCCAGGGACGTCAATACATACAGGCGGTCCCCGGGTTACGAACACAATAGGGACTGTAGGTTTGTTCTTAAGTCGAATTTGTTTGTAAGTCGGAACATATACTTTTTTTAAGTGTAACTCCAGCCAAAAAAATTCATGATACAGACAGCAGTACAAACCTCACTGTGGCTCTAACCCCACACCATACAGTACTGTACTACAGTACTGTACTAGCCAAAACGAATAAATAAATACAACTTAGTGCCGGTTCACACTGGGCGACCTGTGAGGCGACCTGGTCGCCTCACAGGTCGCCTCCCATAGGGAAGCTGCGGACCCGTTCTAATAGTAGCGTCGCTGCAGTGTGAACCAGCACTTAGACAGATGTTTGCTTTAACATATTTAATCCCAATACAGAGTAATGTAATCTCACCAGTTTCCAGACAGTTCAACCAGCTTCTGCCTGTGCAGTGGGATGCGAGTGAGATGCTTCTGAGCAGTGTGAGGTATACAGTACATGTAGTACTGCAACGTGCGTTGTGTCTCCCGGCACTAAGATGGATGCTATCCAGCACAGGTGCGAGAAGAAGCCAGAAGAAGCCGGAAGTGACGCTTCGTTCGCAACTCGGATGTTCGTAAGTCGGGGACTGCCTGTGTATACACTCTTCACCCCAGTGTGATGGCTAACTGTACCTCCAAAATAAATCTAGTGAACAAAGTGACAAGTGCACAACAGCTGCGTAACAGTAGGATGATAATATGATGTATAAAACGAATAAACAAGGAAATAAAAAAAATCCCATAAAAAGTCCATTCAGTGATCTGTTGCAGCTTCAATCATCATGCAGTTAAAGTGGCATCAAATCAGGTGGTGTAAAATCAGGTGAGTGATTCCAGGAATCAACCAGTGAGGTGTAATAGGGAGATGTGCAAAGCTTCTGGGTGTGCTACACCCTTACCTTACTGCTGTAAGGTTACAGCATTTGGATGGTGTTAATCCCGTGTTCCTGTGTGTATCCGAAGAGGATGCTGGGAGGGGGTATTTAAATTGGATCCTATCCAACTTCCACCTTCCAGGGGTGAGGGAGGGAGCTGTTTATGTCCTGTGTGCTTCCAAATGGGGGCAGACAAGCAGAAAAACTTCCTCTGGTGTAGTATTTCACAACATTTATTGACCAAAAAAAGTACATTTAAATTCACAGTAGTCGGTGTATACAGCTGTCCGTTACAAGCGGTCAGTGATGCTGCACTTCCGCATCCAGTCTCTGTCCCTGCGTCTCTAAGCGTATCGTCACGGCCCACGTGACTTCTTCAGGAGATCATGATTGGCTGGAGAGGACTGGCTTAAATAGTATTGTGATGCTTGGCGCCATCTTGTGGAAGACCAGGACGCTGCACTAGGGCTATGAACAATCTCATATGGAAGCTCAAAAAATAGAATATGGTGCCAAAAACGAGGGGCATAAAAATGTACTAAAAAACGGCTCAGATAAAAAGCAGGCTAAACTAAAAATATTTATATTAATAATAATGTGGAGCTTACTATAACATCGTAGATAAAAAATGTGAAAGCCCTAAGCAATCAAAATATATTGTAGCATTCTAAAACTTATCAAAAATATGTATTGTAAGAATATCATAAGATGGATGTGAGGGTGATTTGGTGTGACATGTCACCTCATTGATCGCTAGTAATCATAAGAATATCATAAGATGAATCTGCATTATAAAATATAAAAGGTATATAAAAAATTGGTCATGGGCCGGAATAATTCCACTCATATAAAATCACACAGTATGGAATAAAGCACAAAAAGTCACTAAAAATTGCTAGTATAAAAAAAATAATTGCATGGTGTATGAGAGAAACGGGGAAATCATCAAAAATGTGTGGGAATCGCAGAGAAATCCCTCAAATAATCCTTTTCAGTCGCATAATGTATGGTAAAAACGGGAAACATTAAAAGATGTAAAAAAATCGCATGAATGAGACATCCCACACATACAATATAATCGCATGGTGTATGAGAAAAATGGGGAAATCATCAAAAACGTGTGGGAATCGCAGGGAAATCCCTCAGAGAATCCTTTTCAGTTTCAATGGTGTATGGTAAAAACGGGAAACTCATTAAAAAATGTAAAAAATCACAGGCATGTGACATCACATCAGCTCATACATAAATAATTATTCATATCTCTATAAGAACCATTACAAAACTTGAAGCTAACAGAAGGAATATGCAAGAACTATTAGTTAAATATTAAAAACTCATAGAAGGAGGGGAAGAACATACTAATAAGATGGGAGTCTCTAAAATCCTGTATTATTAAAAAGTCAATCAAAAATCGATCAGAAAACAGTTCAAGTCAAATTCTATGTTGAGTCCATGAGGAACAAATGTATTCATATAAAATATACACTTGGATTCTAGTTGGCTAAGAGTTCTAACTTTGTGACTACCTCTCCAGTGTTTTTGATATGGTGTAATCCCCCAAAATGTCAAATGTTTGGGGTCCTTGTTATGTAATAGAGCAAAGTGTTTAGTGTTTTTCACATGCTCTTTGATCCTTACCCTGAGAGGTCTCTTGGTCCTGCCAACATACTGCAAACCACAGTCACATTCAAGTGCATAAACTGCACCATCAGTGTTGCAGCATATAAACTCTTTAACCACTTACCGCAAAGTGACGTAGCCCTACGTCGGCAAACTTTGCGGGGGTATACCGGGATGATACCTCTAGCTAGAGACACCATCCCGGTACCGTGGTTTAGAGCCAATGGTCGGTTTTCCGTTGGTTACGATCGATGCGGCTCGGGAGCCGCTCGATCGTTACCCGGGTGAGCGGGAGGGGACGACCCCTCCTGCCGCCTTCCGTGACTTTGCTCGGGGCTCCCGTCCCACCGGGAGCCCCAAGCACCCAGCTGGCAGGTCCGCCGGATGGATGGAGTCCCAATCAAAGCCGGAAACGGCTTCGATCGGGTCTCCGATGACGTAACCCGGAGGCGGCATCTATGACGTCACTTCCGGGTTACTGTGCTGCAAAAGGCGGAAAATGTAAAAAACGGCTGTATGCAAAAACGCCATTTTCGGCGTTTTGCATACATGGAAGTGTAGTGGAGGGGTCTACCTTCGATCCCTCCATAAAGAGTACCTGTCACTGCATATTGGTGTCACAAGGGATGTTTAAATCAAACAATAGTCTTTATTAAAAAAAGGGCAATGAACATTTGAACAGGGAACGTGAGTGCTTACAGAGAAAAGAGAAAAGATAGTATACATAATACACCACTTCTCCAGCATGCAGCAGTGTAAAACCAGCAGTAGTAGGGAAAAAGCACAGTTCTAAGACACCTCCGTGGCAAGGAGGCAGGAGACATGAGAACCAATCCTCTAGGTACATGGAGCTATTCCAGACTCGGGTAGAAGGAAAAAATAAGTAAAAATAAAAGAAAAATAAGAGAGTCCATGGCCTCAGGGGGCCTCAAGGTGCGTCAACCGGTGCCAAACGGTGGATATACACAGAACAGGCAATGCATGTCATAAATAAGATAGACAAATCAAACAAGCTAGATGCACGTCTCCGGGGCCTGGACCCACCTATCCCATATCTTATTATATTTATCAGGGCAGCCTCGGTGCGCATAAATCAGTTTTTTTATAGGGTAGAGTGGAGCTGACTGATCTAAGCCAGTCTGCTAAGGACGGGGGGGGGGGGGGTGGGTGGTCCTCATCCACTTTTGCGCAATACACTTCCTGGCGAGGAATAAGGTCTTGTGCAGGAAATGAACAGTAAACTTGTCTAAGTTATCATCGGGAAGTATACCAAGCAGGCAAGGCTTCGGGGTCAGCGTCAGGGGGGAGCCCATGGTGTCGTGCAGAAAGCCAACCACTTGTTTCCAAAATCCCTGGAGTTCAGGACAACTCCAAAGAAGGAAGAACATACCTCGTTCCCTCCCACACATAGGACAGTCAGGGGAGGCATCCGGCTGGAACTTAGATTGTTGAAGGAAGGTCAGGTAGGCCTTATGTAGTACATACAGCTGAGTCAAACGGTCGGACAGCTTTTGAGATACCAATTTACAGTTATCCAGGGCATCCTCCCACTACTCGTCCTCCAGGGGTCCCACATCCCCCTCCCACTTAGTCTTGAGAGCATAGGCCGATATTGTAGATGCGGGAAGGATAAGGGCATTGTAAAGGTGGGATACAAGTTGCTTGGGTTCAGATCCTCTGAGTACTTCTATCATAGATATCGGAGTTATATCAGGTAGAGGATGAGGGAACTGGGAGGAGAAAGCGTGCCGGACCTGAAAATATCTAAAAAAAACATATGGTTGGGGAGGTCGTACTGTCGTTTAAGAGCCTCAAACGTCTGAAGAGTGCCGCCCTCCAACAGTTGGGCTAAAAAGTGAACTCAGTGAGGTGGGCATTATGCCAAAGCGGAGTATGCTCATGCAGTGAGGGAAATGCCAATTTGTTGGACACAACATCCCAAAGGCGTCTGTAGTGGTACAGCATGCTCGCTCTATCTCCCTCATGACTGGTCCCCCTGGCCCCCGTCAAAATCAGGGACAAGGGGTCACCCCCGGCCGGGGCCCAGGACGGAGCCAGAAGGGCCAAGAATCGCTCCCTGTCCGAGTTATGTAGGTGGAAAAAGTGGGACAGTTGTGATGCTATTTAGTACATATTGAAGTCAGGGAGTGCAAGGCCACCGAGATCTGTAGGGCTTTTCAATTTCCTCCAGGCCAATTTGTGACGGCTGTTGCCCCAGATATAGGGCTCGAGAATAGAGTCAATCTGCAAGAAATGCTTAAGGGGGAAGGTAGATCGGGGAGTGCCAAAACGTATATAGTAATTTAGGGAGCAACACCATCTTTACAAGATTGACCCTACCCCGAACCCCCAGCGGGAGACGTGCCCAGGTCTGGGTCTTTGTTGTGGAAATTTTGATAGACATTTCTTTAAATAGTCATAATGTCTCCCAGTGTCAGTTTTATGGATGAGCACAGACAGGTCCATAAGATGGCAGCCATTTCTGTTCTTCTCTGCACATGGCTGTGTTTCTACATAAGCACTGCCCATTGTACTTTCTGTGATTGGTGGTTGTGAAGCCACTCCCTGTAACTTCCTTTTGTTCACTTGCTGTAAATAAACCTGCTCTGCCCTGCCCTCACACAGAACAGAACTCAGAGGACAGAAGACACACACACCCACACACACACACACACACACACAGACACAAGCTCACACAGCCATTTCATCCATGAAGACACACATAAACTCTCACACACAAACACTTGCTCTTACACACATGCACACACATACATATCCAATGGAGAGAGACCTGGCAGATGGCATCAAAATGACCCAGCGCGTCTGTTCCTTTCTTTGTCGCCGAGCGCTTGGAAAATCCTTATACAAAAGAGCGGTGCATTTGTACTTTTTAGTACAAGCTATTAATGGAGCTTGGTGCGTAATAATCTTGAGCGCTCTGAAGCGGGTTTCTATGCTCCAAGCCCTATTAATTTCCACAACAGTATGGCGAGCTTGGTAGCCCTAACAGTTCCTAACGTTCTCAGCGGAAAAACAGGAGGGAAGTGAGTAGAGTTCTCTGCAACAAAAGGCCGGCCATGTGGTAAGACATTTCATTTCAGTTTTTGAAAATTTGTTGTTTTAAACCAAGGCTTACTTTCTTTATCCGCTGTGGAAGCTAGAAACAAAGCTTAGCAAAAGAACCTTTTGTAGAACGATGGGGTGTTTTGTATTAATATTTGTGGCTATTGATCAGGTCTATTAATTAGGGGGGGAACTTGTGTACAAGGTTCCCATTTAATACATCCTGGGGTTGTGAGATATATGTGTTAAATATTGCCTTGTAACATCTGTTGTAATATCAGCTTCGTTCGATGAGATAACAATATATTATCTATCAATGATGGTTTGGGCGGCAGATTGGTTGGTGTGTGTGCTGGATTGGTTTTTGGCGGGAACTCGTTTATTAGTGAAACTGGTTTTTGCTTTGGACTCCGATGTTTGAATTGAGCATGGAGCAGACAGTTTTGGACTAAGTTTCTGTTTTTAAGTAGCAGATTGTGTTGTGCAGCCTAAAATCAGCATTCCACCAGAATAGCTATTGTCTCTGAAATACAGCTGATCCTGTAAAACCTGTTTTTTCTTGTCTTTTGTATATATCTTTGTTGTTGTGTACGAAGTACCACATGGTTGCTCAAACTCTTTGTTTTGTGCAACTCTTTTGTGTGGACCATGTGCTCGGATGGCAGCCATTTTGTGACGCCATTTCCTTTGTGTGGCAGCCACTCTGTTTGGACTCCTCATTACCATTTTGTTAAATGGTGTTGAAACCCATGTGGCTGAAATGCTATTTTGAGCTGTAACAAACATTTTTCTCTTTTTTGGTAGTTTTAAATGGCAACTTTGTTATATTATTTTTGCACTGTATTTCAGTTTAAAAGTAATGTTTTTTTCATTTTAATTGAAATCCGGCATCTAGGAAGATTTTTTTTACAGGATCATTGCAGTTTTTCTAGCTAGCTTTGTTCATCTTTTTGTTCATATTTAGCATAGATATATATATATATCCAACCCATCAGTTTTTTTTGTGTTTTTGTCTGTTTTCAGGGGTAACTATTTGTTGTTTTGTAAGTTTTTGGTTAAGCTGTTTTTGTGGTGTATTTTGTCTCATTTTTGTTGTAACTAAGTTTTTTTCCAATGATAAGAGTACATTGTGGAGTGACTGATATTGGATTCAGTTTTCAGGGTTGTTTTGTGCTGAGTAGCGGTTGTTTCTCACAGAGGTAGTTTTCGGTACTGCAGGTTGGATTTTAGGTAGAGAGGTTATACCTTCCAGTGTGCAATCAGTAACCGGCATCTTAATTTAATTTTTAATGCAACATCAAGGAATAGACTGAAGCCAAGGTTTGTATAGGGAGGACTTTCATTGTGTTTTCGGGATTGTTTGGCTGCACGGGTTAGGTCGAAACGAACGTGTGTACTTTGAGCCGTCTACGTGAAACGGGTGATTGCGACACGCTTGTTTCAGCCTTCAACGTGTGAGGAGTAGATACCGAAACCCGCCCCACATCCCGAAGTTGGGGAGCGTGTGGGGGTTGATGAGCTGTATAGCCGTACGAAGCCACCGGGTTGAGGTCTTCTAGCTGACCGGCGCGTGAGTCCGGAAGCAGGCCAACACTGTCAAAGTTGGCATCTGGCAGTGTTGCTCCTAAACCAGGTGCAAGGAAGCGATTCGAATCGTCATGGTTAATGGTTTATCCATGCAATGGGGGGTAACACAGGTCCCCCAGGTTAGCCAAACAGCTTCGCGGTACATGAAGTCTGAGTTTGGGGCTCAGGCCATGAGACCCCTGAGGAAGGGGAATAACCAAGGGAAACAGTTGGTACATCCCTTTTGGAAGGTGTTTTTGATGTCTGGAGATGGGAGGAGTTCATTATTGAATTCAGAACTAGGCTCCAGGTAACAGAGATGCTAAGTGTAGCGCAATTGTGGCTTCAGAGATCTATTATGGTCAATCAGCAAGGCGTGCATCAGGCGGTTTCAGTCCGGAAGAACCGCATTATGTACACTTGGCCTGATGAGATAGCCGAGTCCAGCGATCTGGTGAGAGAAGTGGAGGAAGCTCTTACTGGGCTAACTTTACCAAGACGAGCCAGATCCGCTGACACTGAACCTGTCACTGTCTCTGCATTTGAATCTCCGTTTTCTTCAGCTCACAGTGCAGACTTTGATACTGGTAACACCCTCCCACCTCACAGTGTCTATCTCTCAACAGCCTGTCATAACAGCTGAACCCTCTCCTTCTAACTGTGGCAAACTAACAGGTCTGCTATGGATGCGGAAAGTCAGGGTACATCAGGCATAATTGTCCTACCAACCCGGCTGGTCCGTGGGGTAAGTGGCAATTTATTCCGGAGGATCCGGAAAAATTCAAAAGGTAGGTATGGTCAGAAACTACTACGATTTACCATAGGGCGTTGATAAACCGGTGTCAGCTCACATCCTAGAGGAATTAAAATAGCCCCTCCCTTGCCTCGCTGACACCGATGCAGCCAACACGGTTTTAAGATCTCAAAAACCTAGAGGCAAGGTTCCCCTTCCAGGGAAGACAACTCCCACTGTAGGTCTCACAGGCCAGACAGTGTCAGTGACTGAACCTCTCTATTGCAGGCTAGGCCAGTTTTGCAAGGAGAAGCTTGTTTTTTTTTTTAGGTCATTGCATTTCTCTGGGTACCCAACATCTAACCACTCAGAGAATGCAGACATTGAAGGACCCCCAAAGTCCTCGTAACCTTAAACGATGCACTATTTTTGAACCCTGCGTCTCTTCTTCCTGTTAAGGAGGAAGAGAAGGGGGGAGAAGGGCGTGCAGAAAATGGTAATTTTCAAAACTTTCTCTCGCTCTCTTTCTCTTTCTTTCTCTCTCTCTTCTCTCTCTCTCTCTCTCTCTCTCTCTCTCTCATCAATTTCCAACTTTAGTAGGAACAACACGATTGTCTTGCTTTGATGGAGTGTCAATCAGTAGTAGGAACAACACGATTGTCTTGCTTTGATGGAGTGGCAATCAGCGGCTGTCAGTCCAGTGAAGGAGACCCCCATTCCAGTTTCTAACCTTTTTGTCGATGGTTCCAGGTACTACACCCCAGATGGCAAGACATAGAGATCAGGGGATCAATTTCTATACAGATTTGAGATACGCTTTTTGGGCTGGCACATGATTGTGGTCCTGTCTGGAAGGCAAGAGGGTTCTTGACTAGTTTGGGGAGGTCGGTGAAACGTGCGGAGTTAATGGAGCTGTTCATTGCCTTTTGCTTGCCACACGTAATAACCATTCTGAAGGTAAAGGCTCATACTACTGAGACGACTATGGAAGCCAATGGAAACGCCCTGGCAGATAGAGCTGCTAAGGAAGGTGCTCTGAGCCTGGTGACAGAGACCCTGATGCTAGCCATCTCCTCTGATGTGTTAAGAAGCTGCAGTCCCAAGGGGAAGTGCAGGAAAAGAGGAGATGGATGGTTTTGGGGGCTACACAGGGTCCAGATGACATCTGGGGTCTTGATGGTAAATGTTTTTTACCCAGATCCCTTTTTCCAATGATGGCACACTCGGCTCATTACCCGGGCACCAGCCAAAGATGGTTATGTGTGCATAGGTGGAGGAGCATTGGATTAGCCCTGGCTTTACTACCGCAGCTGAAAACGGTAACGGTACCGAGAAGGCACTCACCCAAACCGGAATATCCCTTTTAGCGCATTCAGATAGACTATATCACTTTGCCGGGGAACGAGCGTGTCTTGGTCTGTCCGGATATGTTTTCTGGGTGTCCAGAGGCTTGGCCCGTGCACAATGCCATTGCCACTGCCACCACAAAAAAGATCCTGTCTGAGATAGTTTGTTGCAAGGGGGCTGCCTGGAACGATCGAGTCAGATCATGGATCACACTTCACTGGTCAGATCTTTGCAGAGGTATGTACGGCGCTTCAGGGATTAGCGGTAAGGTTGAACGGCTGAATAGAAAGAGCCACGGCTCAAATGTTTTCTCATTGCTCTTTACCCCAACAGGAATGTCCCATGGGTTATCACCCTACAAAGTTTTGTTTGGGAGTCAACCAGAGCCTGGATTGTGCTTTCCTCAGCAGCTGTCATTTTTACATTCTCAGCTGACGGGGTGGGTGCAGTCCTGGCAAAGGGAGCTCCAAAAGGTCCACCATAGGGTTCGGGAGTCTCTCCCGGACCCTGACACGATAACCGGTGTACATTCTGTCCAACCAGGTGACTGAGTCGTTGTGAGGAAACGTCAAGGGACGGGATTGGAGCGGAGGTATTCTGAGGTATTATCAGGTTCAGCTGACAACGCCGACTTCCTTGAGGTTCTGGATCCATGCCAGCCACTGCCAAAAGCTGCTCAACTCCATCCAAGAATGATAATGAGGAGTATCGTTTTTATTTACATATTTAGCAAGTGTGTTTTTGCAAGGGTAATGCATTTTCAGCTGGCCAAGACGGCAAACAGGTCTAATGGCTGGGTGTGCTCCAAACTCCCACCTAGCTATTACACCCCAGCAATGGCAGACAATCGTATCATCATGAAGACAACCAAGAGACACTTGTCCACAGAATTTAATTACACATTCCTAGAGGGTAACATCAGTTATAGTTTTAATGTTAGCTCTGGCTCCTGTTCTTTTCTGGTCAATACAATTTGGGTATCGGGACAATCAGGTAGTCCATGGCTGGGCTTTAACTTTAGTTTTGGCACTGGAACTAGATTTGTAGGATCTACAACCTGTGGGACAGGTATAGCAGTCATCTCACCAATGAAACTCTGGGTGTTTTTACTGTAGGAGAAAATGGTACTAGATTTTCTGTTAGCTTCCAAGGGGGGTTTCTGTGAATTCATAGGGGAAGACTGCTGTTCCAGTATAGCAAACACCAGCGATAAGGTCCAAGCCCATATGGATAAGGTAACTTCATTGCAAGGCAGAACCAGAGCTATAGCTAGCGAGGGTTGGAATCCTTTTAATGCTTTGGGAGGTTCTGGGGATTTTTTTGTTCTCCATTGGATCTTGGTTGAAGAAAATAGAAGTATATATACTTATGTTGTTCTTGTTTCTATTCCTCCTATATGATCCTGTTGTCTGGTCGACTGAGTCACCAAAGCCCGAGCAGATGACCTCGTCCTGATTGCTGAGACGAGACGCCCGAAAACCTGCCCCTACATCCGACGCCAAGGACTCCAGCCCGACCGCTGGTCAACGCATCCCATCATCTCATGCCCTCCCTCTGAAGTCATCTGCCGAAGAACGGAACCCAAGCGTTGTTTCCTTTCGATGGATTGTTTTTACCAGTTATCTTTTTCTTTTTATAAACTTTTTGAAATAGATTGTTTTATCGTGAGAAGAACTGTTCTGTTTATTTGGAAGAAGAAGATGATTGGTGTTTGTGAAGCCACTCCCTGTAACTTCCTCTTGTTCACTTGCTGTAAATAAACCTGCTCTGCCCTGCCCTCACACAGAACAGAACTCAGAGGACAGAAGACACACACACTCACACACACACACACACACACACACACACAAGCTCACACAGCCATTTCATCCATGAAGACACACAAACTCTCACACACAAACACTTGCTCTTACACACATGCCCACACATACATATCCAATGGAGAGAGACCTGGCAGATGGCATAAAAATGACCCAGAGCGTCTGTTCCTTTCTTTGTCGCCGAGCGCTTGGAAAATCCTTATACAAAAGAGCGGTGCATTTGTACTTTTCAGTACAAGCTATTAATGGAGCTTGGTGCGTAATAATCTTGAGCGCTCTGAAGCGGGTTTCTATGCTCCAAGCCCTATTAATTTCCAAAACAGTCTTAGACTTCAATAAATTGAAGAGAGGCTGGACATTGTCCGGCAAGTAGTTTTTAGGTGAGTTAGTGACCAGGACCCCCAGATATTTGATACGGTCTACCACCTGAAGGGGAAAACGGGGATCCGGGGGGCGGGAAGGAATGTCGTCTATCGGTAAAATTTGAGATTTGTCCCAATTGATCATCAGTCCGGAATAGCGGCCAAAGTGCTCTATGAGGGACAGAGCTACCTGAAGTGATTCACCCGGGTCAGACAAGTACAGCAAGGTGTCGTCTGCATACATGCCTATCTTCTCCTCCAAATCGCCAGCCCACAGACCCCGGATACCCGGATGCGACCTTATAGCGATTGCCAGGGGTTCGGCCACCAGGGCGTAGAGGAGGGGAGACAAAGGGCAGCCCTGACGGGTCCCCCTGGTAAGGGGGAATGCCGCCGAGGTGCAACCAATGGCCAAGACCCTGGCGACCGGAGCTTGGTAGAGAATACGGACCCACTGCATAAAGTTAGGCCCAAAGCCGTAGCCCTCGAGGCAGCGCCAGAGGAAGGTCCATTCAACAGAGTCGAATGCCTTGGCAGTGTCCAAGGACACCACGACTGTAGAACCGGAGTTGCTGTGCCGCGCCTGGAGGTTCATAAAGAGGCGTCTCAGATTGAACGAGGTGTTTTTACCAGGCATAAAACCCGACTGATCCGGGTGAACCAGTGAGAGCACCACCTTATTTAGTCTCGGGGTGAGCACCTTGGCCAAAATCTTGACGTCCACCTGCAAAAGGGAGATTAGAGGCTGGGAAACGGGGGTCTTTGCCCGGTTTGGGTATTAGGACAATGAGAGCCTCTCGCATAGAGGGGGGGCAAGGAAGAGGTGTCAAATGCCGTCTTGAATACATTCAAGAGGTGCGGGACCAGAACCTTCGAGTACATAGAGTAGAATTCAATAGGTAGACCATCCAAGCCAGGGGACTTGGACCTGGGGAACTGAGCTATAGCTTCGATTAGTTTGTCCTGGGTCAAGGGGGCCTCTAGCATGGTCAATTGTTCAGGGGATAATTGAGGTAGGACGTCCGGTGACCAGTAGGGCAAGATCGGGGAGTCATCGTCAGGGGCTACTGAGGAGTAGAGGTCTTGGAAGAAGCTGTGAAAACAATCAGCCACAGCTCCTGGGTCTGAAACAGGGGGGCCGCTAGCAGAATGAAGGGTGATTACCACTGGGGGTCTATCGTTACTGTGAACTAAATACGCTAGCAGTCTACTCGCCCGCTCACCGTGCTCAAACAATTTTTGTTTCTGAAAAAAAAGGGACCTACGTGCCTTTTCATAGTCAAGGTGTTCCACCACCCTGGTAAGGAGCTTCAACTGATCCGCCCCAGCAGGCATCGGGTCAGTTAGAAAAGCCGCCTCCGCCGAGACCAAAGCCTGTTCAGCCTGCGCATACGCCCGAGCAGAGTCAGCCTTAATAGAGTTGATAGTGTGGGTTAAAGTGGCTCTAGCGTGTAACTTAAAGGTCTCCCACACCACAAGGGGGGAAGCCGAGTCAGCATTATCGTCAAAAAAGTGTTGCCAGTCCTCAGACAGGGTCCCCTCCTCAGGAAGCAGCAAAAGCCAAAAAGGGTTTAATCGCCAGGCAGGTCTGGCCCTGTCTGTCCGCAAACCCACCGTAATCCAGTAGGGCTTATGGTCAGAGAGGCCAAGCGCACAAAAGCCCGCGTCCAACAACCTAGGCATTAGCGAGGGGGAGAATAAGATCAATGCGGGACATCGATCCATGGGCAGGGGAGTGGCAAGAGTACGCACGGAGGTGCGGGTATTTGACATGCCAGGAGTCAGTGAGATTAAATTCCGCCATCAGGCGGGAGAACCTCGTGGAAGTGGGGGGGGGGGCACAGGGGGTCCAGAGACGTGCATCCTGTCCAGGCTGGGGTTCATGGTGTTGTTAAAATCCCCAAGCCAGATTACAGGGATCTGGGGGTGTTGAACCTTGAAGTCCAGCCCCTCAAGGAGTATTGTGGACAAGAAGGGAGGGGGGACATAGAACGCCATGAGCAAGTAGGGGTCACCAAAAAGTAATACATTCAAAAAAACAAATCTTGATGCAGGGTCTATGAGGGATCCCCGGAGCTCAAAGTGGACAGATTTAGCGATTAAAACCGCAACTCCTCGGGAGTGTGAGGTGTACATGGAGTGAAACGTCCAGCCGAGCCACGGACGCTTCAGGGCCTGGTGCAGAGAACCATCCAAATGCGTCTCCTGTAGTACAATTATATCAGCTCTATGCCGCTTGAGCACTGCAAACACCGCTGAGCGCTTGATCCTGTCCCTGAGTCCACGGACATTCCAAGTGACAAATTTAAGGCTGGCCATCAGAGAGGGCAAACATAATTAGGCACATGAGCTCCAGGAATACCTCCCCGCCAGTGATTACATTACATGCTCCCCCACCCCCACCGCTGGCACCCACATGCAACTTATACAAACTGCTGGAGATACAATGACAAGTAAGCACTACACACATTAGCAGGGATGACAAAAAATCAAAAGGCATTAAAGAGCTACAAGGAAAATGCAGTAATAAAGAACGAACACCCACCCACCCCGCCCTGCACAAACCCCAACCCGTGCGGGCCTGAGAGAACCCCATCCAACTAGTCAACCAACCACGTTGACAATTCCCCAGAAACATGGAAACAGAGACCAGTGCGGGGAGGAAAACCATGGGGGGGCAGGCAAGGCCGTGCCAGGCAACGAACACCGACACGACCAGGGGGGCCTCCCACCCCGCTCAGCAACAGCAGACTGGGCAGTCGGTTTGTCCATGACTGGGGAGTTCTGGGAGCGAAAGTTCGCTGGGCAGCAAGGCATGCAAATAGAACACAGCAGAAAAAAACATAGGGAAAAAGGGCAGGAGAAAAAACAACAACCTTGGGGGAAACAGGGGGAAAATGCAGGCGCTCCGGTGGCCTACAATGATGGTGTACAGCCTGCCGGGTCGGGGTGTTTCCAGAGGTGGCAAGAAAAACAGTACACCGTACCCGGCAGCGCAGTAAGAAGTAGGGGAGGATAGAAAACAAAAACCGCCTCCCAACAGGGGGGCCTGGGCTGTTGCAGGTGGTCACAGTGAACAAGACAGGCATCCAAGAGGGAAATCCAGACATGGAAGGGAACAGCAGGATCCAGGGATAGCAGAAACAGTCAGGCTAATACACAGGATACGTCCAGGGATCCAGAACAGCATCCGGGAAGCAAATCCTAAGGAGGAGGCACGAGGTGCACTCAAGCTCGAGCCTCAAGTCGCTCAGCTCGAGCCTCAAGTCAGCCAAGTTATAACAGCCTCAGGGTCATCAAAAAAGTGCACCCTGTCATCTCCCTCAACACGGAGACGGGCTGGGTACAGCATAGCATATTTTATATGCTTTATGCAGACTCTTCGTTTAGCCTCAATAAAGGTTTTGCGTTTCTTCTGGACCTCAGCAGAAAAGTCCGGGAAGATTGCTAGTCTGCCGTTGCCATAGGGAATGTTACCCTTTTCCCTAGTAAGTCTGAGGATAGTATCTCTGTCGCGAAAATTAAGTAGCTTTGCAATAAAAGTGCGGGGGGTGCCCCTTGGGGCGGAGGTCTGCCTGAAAGACGATGCGCCCGCTCCATCACGAAAGTGGGGGAGAAAGCTTCACGGCCATATGTGTCAATCAGCAATTGTTCAAGGAAGTCTGATGGATGGGACCCCTCTGCCCCCTCAGGGAGACCAATCAGTCTAATATTGGACCTCCTAAGACGGTTCTCCATGTCATCTTGTTTTAATTGCAACTGGGTCACCTGGAGCTGGAGGGCATCAGAGGTGCGCTGAAGGGGGGGCAGGGCATCCTCCACCCCACCGATCCGCTGCTCAGCTTCGATCACCCGCTCCCTCACCTTCTGGAGATCTTGGCGGACTAGGGATATGTCAATTTTCACCTCCTCTATTTTAGTGGTGAGGGATGCCTGACACTGTGCAATAGCGTCCAGAACCCGCTCTGTCTCGGCTCCCGCCGAGCTTACCTCCGCTCCCGCGCCATCTTGGGCCTGGTCACATTTGTCCTGGCGGCGAAATTTATCCAATTTAGCAGTGACATCCGCGGATTTCTTCTGCGGCGGCATGATCCACAGCTGCAGCGGGGCTTCGAGAGGTACTGGGGAAGCGGTTCAGGATTTCGGGGTGCAGGATTAGTGAAATTAGGAGATTCGGCCGACGGAGCTCACCTCAGCAGGGTCCTATCTCATGCCGCTCCAGGCCACGCCCGTCACAAGGGATGTTTACATTGCATGTGACAGCAATAAAAGTGATGAGATTTTTTTTTTTTTTTTAAAAACCTGTAATAAAGTTAAAAAAATAAAATAAATAGGAAAAAAAATAAATAAATTTTAGCCGCCCCCGTCACCGTTAGCTCGCGCACAAAAAAAAACGTATACGGAAATCGAGCCGCGAATGAAATCGCTGTTCAAACCACAAGTGAGGTATCGCCGCGATCGCCAGAGCGTGGGCAATAATTTAAAAAAAAGAGCTACACTCTAACTCTAAACTGGTAACCGTTAAAAAAATTTAAAGCGTCGCCTATTGAGGTGTCTATTGACCGTAGTTTGTCGCCATCCCACGGGGGGCGCAATTTTAAACCATAACATGTTGGGTATCTATTTACTCGGCGTGACATCATCTTTCACAATATACAAAAAAAAATGGGCTAACTTTACTGTTTAGTATTTTTTAAATGCAGTGAAATGTGATTTTTCAAAATTTTTCCAAAAAAATTGCGTTTAAAGACCGCTGAGCAAATACCGCGTGACAAAAAATATTGCAATGACCGACATTTTATTCTCCAGAGTCTTTGCTAAAAAAATATATATAATGTTTGGGGGTTCTAAGTAGTTTTCTAGGAAAAGATACTGGTTTTAACTTGTAAACAAAAAGTGTCCGAAATAGGGTTGGGGCTTAAGTGGTTAATATTGTACTGTATTCCTGTGCTAGTTGCAATGAATTGTGACTTTTTTTAAAAGTTTTTTTGAGTACAGGCAAAACATTTTACAGGGAAACCAACCTTTGCCAGTGAAGAAGGTGTAGGCTTTTTTTGGGGGTCCATTACACTTTTCACGATTTTGTTTGCCTACACCTTCTCTATAATGTGTGTGTGTATATGTATATCTCTATATATGTATGCGCGTGTGTATATATATATATATATATATATATATATATATATATATATGTGTGTGTGTGTGTGTGTGTGTGTGTGTGTGTGTATATATATATATATATATATATATATATATATATATATATATATATATGTATATGTTAGAACTAATGAAAAAATTGAGCGCTGGTAATATAGTGGGCTTGTGTGTATATCTTGTGATGATAAATAAATATATTTTCAAGATAAGTGATATAAATAGTATCTGTATCAAAAATTTATAACCAATGTATAAATAGTTTATGATACCTAATAAAATGATAAAATATACCAAATAATATACGCACTGTAGTAATATATATTGTGACTTAGGTGATGATTTAAATCATAAATGTGACAATGGTGATAAAATATAAATAATTAAATTACTGGATTTGCATAAAATTGCATATGTCTGACAGTGAAATCCTTAATATATAAAATTATTAGTGCAACTGGTGAAATAGTCCGTGATAGTAAATAAATAAATAAATAGAATCTTCAAAGTGCTTTTGTGCTCCAATTTTGTGCTCTTGGTAAAAGTAGGCAATTTTTGCTTCTTACCAGATCGCTTTAGGTCGCAAGGACCTAAATTGCCTTTGATCCCTTTAAAGGATGAAGAATCCTCCACCAAACTTGTCCACTCCAGGTAAGTAGTTGATGTTCTAGGGTGGATCAGGATCAGGATAGTGCTCTCAGGCGGATGTATGTAAAAACAAAATGGTGGGGAAGCCAAAAAAATAGTGTAATTCCGTTTTTTTATTAGAGAAATAAAATAAACGTAAGAATTGGCTGCTTACAATGTGAAGTGCCTAGCCTGGCACTGGGTGGAAGCGCTGTTTGCAAATTGGAATCTGTGGAGATGACACTCTAGGTGTTCTGTCCTAGACAGTGTCTCACACACAGCCTCTGGTGGCGTGGCAGCGGTGGCGTGCGTTCCTAACAAAGCGGAAGTGACGTCGCTGGCTCTCTCGATTTCCGGTTTACAGACGACCACAATGCATTTCGCATTTATCGCGTCCTTAGGAAGTCTCAGTATACACACACATACATACAGATTATATATATATACATATATATATATATATATATATATATATATATATATATATATACACACGCGCACACACTTTTTTTTTTTTTTAAGCAGAGACGCTAGAGAATAAAATGGCGATCGTTGCAATCTTTTGTCACACTGCAGATGTCTTTCAAACACAGTTTTTTGGAACAAATACACTTTAATGAATTAAAAAAACAAAAAACAGTACAGTTAGCCCAATTCTTTTGTATAATGTAAAAGATGATGTTACGCTGAGTATTGTGAGAGAATCGTGATCTTATTCTAAGCAAACAAATTGTGATTCTCATTTTTTCCAGAATCTTGTAGCTCTACAATACAGTAGATGAAATCTGAAACAAACATTCACACTGTATTGTATCAGTATGTTATAATAACAAAGCCAACCAAATGTCAGAAAAGAGTTATTGTACAGACATAGAAACACAGTCATATCTTACCCAGTGTTAGGAGAAAATGAGGAGTCAAATGTCAACTTCAGTCCTTTTGCAAGCTGAACAGAAAATAAATAGGCCAGTTGCATTTACATTAGTCACTGATAGATTGGCAATGTGAATGTAGTTTAGCAAAACTGGTATACTCAAGCTTACTTGATCTTCTACTGTGATCTCTGTGCCTAGCGTGTTATCTGTGTTCCACTTCTCTGTGAAGGTCAGACCATATTCTGCCCATTTGTACTTTGTTTCCAAGCTTCCTGTGACTTTACTGGTCTCTGCATTTGCTGATCCAGAACTTGTAAATTCCTGAAAATCCATGAAAAAAAATTGCTGTTACAGTGAGATAAAGAACATGTTAAGGTGCTAAGATTGGGCCATCCACACGTTAACCTAATGTAAAAATAAAAACTACTCTAACCGTAAATGCAGCATCCCACCCACCACACTACCTTATTTTCAAATTTGGTTCATTAACTCCTAACTTAAAGAAATGTTGCTCTAGATCTCATAATGTCTGCTGACAGGACCAAATGTGAAAGCGTTTGATATTTGACCCCTTCATCAGAGATCATGTGACTTCAAACTTAGGCATTTAGTGACATGGCTGACGACTGTAGGGCTCCAGAGCAAACATTTTTGACACAAGTAAATATCTGAATTTAAAGTGAAACTAAACCCATCAGTTTACTGGTTTCAATAATTGGTTACAATACCAGCCTGCTAGCTGTCACATTTGCTTGTGCTCTCAACCAAACTATAAAACCAAATAGCTGGTGTGATAACTGATCACACATGCAGCATCATGTCAGTTAGAGAACAAACAGAGACTAAGATAGCAGCTTCCTTAAAGTGGAGTTCCACCCAAAAGTGGAACTTCTGCTCATTTGCTTTCTCCCCCCCCCCTCCTCCGGTGCCAAATTTGGCACCATTCAGGGGGGACAGGTACCCTTCCCCACTTCCAGGAGAAAGCGCCGTTCCTCGGAAGTTTGGCCCCCTCCTCCTTCCCCCGCCGTTGAGCCAATCCGAATGCGCAGCGTGCTTCATGCATGCACAGTAGGGGCCCGCCCGTGAAGCCGCAAGGCTTCACTGCCAGGTTCCCTGACCCGAAATGGCGGTGGCAGCACCCGACAGCTGATAGAAAAAACTGAATTTTTGTAAAATCTTACCTGTAAAATTCCTTTCTCTGAGTCCTCCGACAGTTGCCGCCGCCTCCAAGTCATCACTGTTGGGTATTGACTTCCGCTCCGCAGGAGTAGCTAGGCATAAAGACTTAGTCAAAAGAACAAAGGCATTTGCATATACACACCCATGGGGGCTGTCCCATCTGGTCAATACCCCCCTGCAGGGACCACTCCCAACTCAGTTTGGTAGCATAGCAGTAGGTAATAAGAACACGACCCCAAAAGAGGGGCAGGGGCGGCGAATGTCGGAGGACTCAGAGAAAGGAATTTTACAGGTAAGATTTTACAAAAATTCAGTTTTCTCTTACGCCCTCCGACAGTCGCCGCCGCCTCTAAGTCATCACTGTTGGGATGTCCCAAAGCAGTATAGACATGAGGGGTGGGAGACGCAACCGTAGAAAAGGCAACACAGTACCCACATCAGAGAAAGGAACCTTACATGCACAGTAAGAGAACCTTCTGGGCAACAGAAAACAATGCTCAACAGGAGCAACAGCCCAGGAAAGCAAATACCAACAGCCAGGGACCCATAAAAAAACAAGGGTCCTTCATGGCACTGCCGCACTGAGAACCTTGCGGCTAAAGGAGGCACCAGCTGATGCCAGAACATCTACTTTGTAGAATTTGGAAAAAAGTGTGCACCGACGACCAAGTCGCAGCCTTGCACACCTGGGCCACCGAGGCCCGATGCCAATAGGCCCAGGACGCACTCACAGATCTAGTAGAGTGTGCCTTAACAGGGAAGGGTGGAACCCGTTCCTTCAAGGCATAAGCCTGTTCAATGGTCCGTCTGATCCATTTGGCAATAGGTGCTGCAGACGCAGCCATGCCCTTCCGAGGTCCCTCAGGAAGGACAAAGAGGGAATCCGTTCTTCGAAAGGATTCCGTAGACGACAGGTAAACCCTGATCGCCCTGACAACATCCAAGGAATGCAGAGCAACCTCCTTAGGATGCTTAGGCTTCGTACAAAGCGAAGACAGGACAATGTCCTCATTACGTTGGAACTCAGAGACCACCTTGGGAAATCACCAAGTACGGAGAATGGCAAGATAACGCTGCCAGCTCCGATACCCTGTGAGCCGAAGCGATCGCCATCAAAAAGGCAACCTTCTTAGACAGCAGAGACAACGATATCTCCCTTATATTTTTAAAAGGGAGCACGCTGTAACACGGACAGAACCAAGTTCAAGTCCCATGGAGGTAAGGGCTCCTTCCTGGGAGGAGCCAAATGTGGCACACCTTGAATGAAGGTGCGAACCAGGGAATAAGACGCCACAGGGCGTTGGAAAAAGAATAGCCAGTGCAGACACCTGGCCTTTTATCATGGCCAGCGCCAGGCGCTGGTCCACCCCGGACTGGAGGATGGCCAACACTCCCGACAATGAGTACGAGCGAGGGGAGAACCCCCTGGACTCACACCAGGAGAAATAGGCCTTCCAGGTACGGTAATAGATATTACCAGAGGAGGTCTTCCTAGCCTTGACAAGGGTAGGGATGACCTCAGGGGAGAGACCCCTGTCCTTCAGGACCTGGGTCTCCACAGCCAGGCCGTTAAAGCCAGCGACTGTAAAGCAGGATGGAAGATCAGACCCTGAGATAGGAAATCTTCCCGCATTGGCAGCCGCCACGGAGGCGCCTCTGCCAGGTGCCACAAACTTTTCCACCTTTAGGTGTAGCCGAGATGCGAACAGATCCACGTCTGGGGAATCCCCACTTTGCACACAGCATTTGGAAGACCTGGTCCAGGGTCTGGCGGCTCAGATAGTCGGCCTGCCACTTCTCCACAGCCGGAATGTGAACTGCCGAGATTGCCGGGACACGAGTCTCGGCCCAAGACAGAAAGTCGGTCACCTCCCAGGCCGCCCGGGCACTCCTGGTACCCCCTTGGTGGTTGACGCGGTGGTTCCACCGCGGTAGCAGTGTCCGTCTGTACCCGAACAGGACGGCCCCGAAGTCGGTCCGACCACTGGAAGAGACAGAGCTTTATTGCTCGCAATTCCAGCACATTTATCGGGAGGGAGGACTCCTCCTCGGACCAAGTGCCCTGGGCAGACAGGTTGCCCAGGACTCCACCCCAGCCCGACAGGCTGGCATCCGTGGTAATCACCGTCCACAACAACGGACGGAAGGACTTGCCTTCCGACACTGTCAGGGATTGGAGCCACCACAGAAGAGTCAATCTGATCTGACGACTCAATGAGACACTCAGATCCAGGGACTGAGGCAGTCTGTCCCACCTGACCAGGATCTCCGCCTGGAGAGCCCGCGTGTAAAACTGAGCAAAGGGTATCGCCTCGAAGGCCGAAACCATCAACCCCAGGCCTCGCATACAGGTCCTGAGTGACGAGGACGGATTGTCCCTGAGGGACCTGATCCCGTCCTGCAAGATCAGGAGCTTGTCCTCCGGCAAGAACACCTTTGCCTGAGCAGAGTCCAGAATCATTCCCAGATAGGGAAGACGAACCGATGGAGACAACATTGATTACTGAATGTTGATGGTCCAAGCAAACCAAAGGTACCGCTGATGACCCTTGAAAATGAGGATGCGCAGGTACGCATCTTCCAGATCTATCGAGGCCAGGAATTCCCCTGGACTCAGGGAGACCACCACCGAGCAGGGAGACTCCATACGGAACTTCCGAACACGCACGAAGCGGTTCAGAGCTTTCAGGTCCAGAATAGGACGCACTTTGCCCCCCTTCCAGGGCACCGTGAACAGATTGTAATAAAATCCCCGAAAACCGTCTCGATGAGGCACCGGGACAATCACCCCCCAAGCAAGAAGGTTATACACCGCTTGATGCAGGCCCTGCAGACGCCCTGGAGGCAAGTGAAGATTTGAGGGAAAGAATCCGTCCGCCGGCCGGAAAAGGGGTTCGATCTTGTACAATGATCGAAAGATTTCATGAACCCACCTGTCCGAAATCCGGAGCAGCCAAGGTTGGAGGAAACCGCGCAAACGTCCCCCCACCCCTGAAACAGGTGAGGGCGCCCCTTCAGGCCGAGTCGGCATCGCCTGACTCCTGCTTGCCCGCCCATGGCTTCTTCTGGCTGCCCTGGGCCGCGAAGGGCTTGCCCTTGGATTGGTACCGAAAGGCACGAACGGACCCCTGAGTGGATCGAGATGCAGAACCCCGCTGCCACGAAAGGACTTGTTCTTCGGGTTCTGGGGCAGCAAAGTGCTCTTGCCCCCTGTGACGCCTTTCACCAGGGTACCCAACGCCTCACCAAAAAGGCGAGAACCAGCATAGGGAAAATCAGCAACTGTTTTCCGCGAGGACTGGTCAGCCGACCAGCTCTTCAGCCATATCAGTCGCCGGTTAAGTACCGAGACACTAGAGAGGCGTGCTACTAAAGGGGTCTCATTCAAGGCCGCATCACACAGATACATGATTCCTTGGTGGATTTGATCCACCATAGCCAGCCGGGCAGGCGGAACAGCATCAGACACGAGGTTGCTCCTAAGCACCTTAGTCTGATCAGCCACCGCCTGAGCCACCAAAACGGACGCGAAAATGGGTCTGAGCAGCGAGCCCGCCACCGTATAGGAATGGCGGGCTAGAGACGCCAACCGCCGGTCTGTGGGATCCCGAAAAACTGGGGTATCCTCAGAAGGAACCAAGGTAGCCTTGTTTAACATGGCCACAGTGTGATCTACCTGTGGAGGCACACACCATCGCGATTCCGTAGCCGGTGCAAAGGGATAAAGCAATTTGAACCGACTAGGTACCAGGAATGGACGTTTTAACGTGCGCCACATTTCATTAACAGTGTAATGAAACTCAGCGGGACAGGGAAAAACCTGCGCCGACTTGCGGGTCCTGCGGGTCCCAAATGAGGACACAATGCCCGGAGGACTTTGCTCATCCTCCAAATGCAGTGTTTCCTTAACAGAAACTATCAATTCATCCATGGTCGCTCGCTCTTCAGGCAACCCCGGGGAGGAGGTATCAACCCCCTCCACCTCTGCCTCCCCCTCGGACCCCAGCGGGTCTAAGGATGAGCGAGACCCTGAAAAGGGCACGCTCGTTGCAGCAGTCATATCACCATCTGAATCAGAAGAGAGAGACAATCTGGGCCTCTTATCAGCAGTACGTTCAGCCATCAGCATTTCCATATTGGACACCAAGGTCGCCACTACAGCGGCCAAATCAGGTCTCAGAGGGGCCACAGGAGAACTGGGGACCCCCACCAGAGCTGGGGGGAATTTGCTGTCCTGAGAATCCATTGCTCAAGGTGACAAAAAAACAACAGTGCAATAAAGTTCGTACTGCCCCTTTAAGACCGCTGCGGAGTGCGCAGCCCACCGCTACAGCTACAGTGACAAAGACCCCCAAACAGGAGAAGAAAAAACTGAGCCAGAAGCGACAATACAGAAAGATATTGAGAGAGATAACCTGCAGAGCCCCGCAGAGTGTTGCACCGATGTCCTGCTTCAGAGGCAAAGGAAGTGCTGTCAGAGTAGGCTGAACTTATAGGCTGCATGACCCAGGGAAAATGGCTGCCCCATAGGATTGCATGGAAGGCTCCGGCAAAATGGCCACCGGACATGCGGTCGGAACGTTTGTTCTGCAACCGCAAAATGGCAGCGGATGGCGCCAAAACAGCATGTAAATTGCCCATAGAGAAGCCAAACAAGCCTGCCCATACCTAAAATGGCGGACCGCGCGGTTTTACCCTGCTGCGGCCGCCACACACACAGTCTGCACCCCCAACAAGCACCGAAGTGACACAGGGAAGGGGACCCCCAAAAACATACAGCACCGCAGCGCATGCACAAGCGATCCCCGCAGGGACCGCATCAGGGAGTCACACAGGCACAGACATGGGGAACACACAGCAACACAGGACTGCCACCCCAGACAGAGGCCCCACACAGAAGTACTTACCTGTACCAGATGGCGTGGGGAGCCTCTCAGGACGGAAAGCCTCTGTCCTCATCTGACAGGGAGTGCTGTTAGCCAGGGACATGACACTGCAGCAGCGCAGATGTGTCCTGTGAGGTAGCCACCTCACGGCTGCATCCCTGCTGCGAGCAGGGATGGGTCGATCACAGTGCCAGGACGAACCACGGCAGAACGCTCAATGGCGGGCTGGGGGTCCATCTGACCCTCTGTCCTGGAGAACCAGGGCGGTCAGTCCGAATCCCAGCTCCGCATGATCCATCTTCTTCCGAAGAATCAACTAAAAACTAAAGCTGACAAAATAAACAGCTAGTAAAGTAAGAAAAAACTGACATTTTCAAAGAAAATCAAAGAAAAGAAGTTAGGCTGAGACTGTAGCCCCAGCACAGGGAATCCTAACTACTCCTGACGCTAGGCAGAAAGAAACTGAGTTGGGAGTGGTCACTGCAGGGGGGTATTGACCAGATGGGACAGCCCCCATGGGTGTGTATATGCAAATGCCTTTGTTCTTTTGACTAAGTCTTTATGCCTAGCTACTCCTGCGGAGCGGAAGTCAATACCCAACAGTGATAACTTAGAGGCGGCGGTGACTGTCGGAGGACGTAAGAGAAATTGGCTGCGGTGCCGACATCGCTGGACTCCAGGACAGGTAAGGGTCCTAATATTAAAAATCAGCAGCTGCAGTATGTGTAGCTGCTGACTTTTAATTTTTTTTTTGGGGGGGGGGCGGAACTCCACAGAACTCCGCTTTAACTGAAAAGGATAGGAGGGTTTATTTCCACTCTAAAGTGGAACTAAACCCATTAATTTAACGGTGTCCCAAAACAGTTACATTTACGGCATGCTGAAGAGGATTACTGTCACAGCGGCTTGTTATTTCAACTGAACTGTCAAGCCATCATATGGCTTGTCTCAAAACGAATCACATGGGCAGTACCATGGCAACTGAAGTTCAAGCAGAAGCTATGATGGCAGCTTACTTGGCTGTAAAGTATACAGGAGCAACTCAAAAAAAAAAAATGTGACTTTTGTACTTTTGTAAAATCCATTTCTCATCGTTCGACTGACACAGCGCTCCGAAAATCATAACTACTGGGTTACGTTGTCTCCTCCAGGAGTAGGACTAGGCAGAACAAAAAACACCTGGCTACACCCATGGGCCATCCTCAGCTTGGTATATAACCCCCCCTTTCTGCTCTAGGTAATCAGTTTAGCAGCAAGCAATATTAGAAGTATCAGAACTCCATAGAGGGGAATAACCCAAGGCTAAACATAAGTGCCCTTAACCACTTAAGCCCCGGAAGATTTTACCCCCTTCCTAACTAGGGCCTATTTTGCGATTCGGCACTGCGTGACTAACGGACAATTGCGCGGTCGGGCAAAGCGGTACCCAAATGAAATTGATGTCCTTTTTTTCCCACAAACAGAGCTTTCTTTTGGTGGTATTTGATCACCTGTGCGATTTTTTGATCATGCGCTATAAACAAAAAAAGAGCAACAATTTTGCAAAAATAACAATATTTTTCACATTTTTTTTATATGAAATCCCCCCCCCCCCCCCAAAAAAATGTAAAAATCAAAATTTAACATTTTGGGCCAATTTGTTTTCTGCTACATAAGTTTGGTAAAAAAAAAAAAAAAAAAAAAAAAAAAAAAAAAAAAAAAAAAAAAAAAAAAAAAATCGCAAAAAGCGTATTTTGATTGGTTTGCGCAAAAGTTATTGCGTTCACTAAGGGAAAGATTTTTGTCATTTTTATTTTTTTTTTTTAACGAGTAATGGCAGCGATCTGCGATTTTTTTTGCGGGACTGCGACATTGCGGCGGACAGATCGGACCCTTGACTGACATTTTTGACACTTTTGGGGGTACCAGTGACATTACTACAGTAATCAGTGCTATACATATGCACTGTTACTGTAAAAATGACACTGGCAGGGAAGGGGTTAACTATATTGGAGAAGGCGTGCTTCTAACTGTGATTGGATGTGGCTTTTCATGTAACAGTAGAGATCTATGGTCCTACATAGCAGGACCGTATGATCTCTGCTGTTACCTAGGGGAGAAAGACAGGCGACAGTGTTTAAAAAAAAAACACCCCTCAAGAGGGAACAGCCCCTCTTAAATAGCAGCCTGCAAAACTTTGCGGCCAAAAGAAGCATCCGCAGATGCCAAAGTATCTATCTTATAGAATTTTGTGAAGGTATGCACTGACAACCAAGTGGCCGCCTTGCAAACTAGTGATATTGATGCCTGATGACGGAAGGCCCAAGAAGCACTCGAGTAGAATGCGCCGTGACAGGGAAAGGTGGAACCTGATCTTTAATAAAATAGGCCTGAGTCACTGTTTGCCTGATCCACCTGGAGATGGTAGCCGAAGAAGCGGGCAGCCCTTTTCTTGGTCCATCCGTAACCACAAAAATTGAGTCTGACCTCCGAAAGGACTCAGTGGCTGCCAGATACACCTGAATCGCACGAACCACATCCAAGGTATGCAAAGCAAATTCCTTGGGATGAGCTGGCTTGGGACACAAGGAAGGCAAAACAATGTCTTCATTCAAATGGAAGTCAGACACAACTTTGGGCAGGAATGATGGACAGAGGCGAAGAACCACTTCGGTAATGGCCACCAAAAATGTCACCTTCTGGGATAACAGACAAGGGAACCTCCTGAATATTCTCAAATGGAGGTTTCTGGGGAACCTAAAGCACTAAATGTAAATCCCTAGGTAGTTCGGATATCACCTGCACCTTTGCAGGAATTAAATCCGCACAAGGAGACTCCGGACCTAAAAAAACCTGAGAAGGAGGGCCCGTCTGAGGCGGCTCCTTCCCTCTCCTTGACTGCGGCAGGAAGGTACGCTTCACCCCCGTGAAACCCTTAATGATGTCATCCAGGGTAGCCCCAAACAGGTGATCGCCTTGAAAGGGCAGATCAATGAGAGCTTTCTTAGAGGCTTGGTCTGCGGACCAATTCTTAAGCCACAGCACGCACCTAACCACCACCGCTGAAACAAAAGTCTGGACAGCACAGGAGCTGTATCCAAAGCTGCATCACAAATAAACTGCAACCTATGGACCAACTGGTCTGCTACATCAACATAAGCGAGAAAAGACAAAAAAAGAAAAGAGGGTGCACCGACCTAGTGCATCACCACTAAAACCATTTATTAAAATATTAAAAAGTATACAGAATACTCACAAGGCAGGTGTGATAATACACACATCAACATTGCATATACAATCTCCAAGGTAGCCAAGGTCCCATATGTAGCAAATTGGCATGCAGTGTCGCATGGGGCTGCTGTGGCTTGGCTGACGCGTTTCAGGGGCGAACCCCCCCTTCCTCAGAGCCAGAAAAATTGCAGCAATACAGAGCCCTGGGGGTGTAGGAGAGCCTTGGGGGGGGGGGTGTAGGAGAGCCTTGGGGGTGTAGGAGAGTCCTGAGGGGGGTGTAGGAGAGCCCTGAGGGGGGTGTAGGAGAGCACTGGGGGTGTAGGAGAGCACTGGGGGGTGTAGGAGAGCAGTTGGGTTGAAGAGCACTGGGGGTCAGTAGAAAGACACTGGATAAGAGAAGCAGTAGAGGCGGCTGCATTTTGAAGAATCAAGCTCTGCATTTCCTTCTGCAGCCTCAAAATGCCTGCTTCTCCTCCTCCCCCTCCTACAGGCTTTCAGAGGATGCAGAAGGAAATGTAGAGCTTGATTCTTCTAAATGCAGCCGCCTCGTCATTCCTCCTACCCAGGCTCACAAGGGGGCGGCGGCCACACTCACTCTCTGTGGTGCCTGCAGCAGCTGCCTCCTCTAGCTCCTCTCCCCTTCATGGTCACGCTGAACCCATCGAGAGGCTGGATGAGAGGCTGTGACGGGCGGCCCAAGCACCGGCCCTATGACGCAGGATGTCCTGATTGGTCCAGGCTGGACCAATCACAGGACGGCAATCGTGAATGGGAGTGTCCGGGGCGCAGAGCGATGCGCCCCGAGGACACTCTAAAGGACGGCCAATCACATCAAAAGTAAAGAGGCACATAATGCCTAAACCCCCATCCCTCCCATAGCCAGCAATGTGTCCGGCGCCCCGCTGCAATAATAAAGGTACACTTTTTTTGTGCTAATTTTACTGTGACTAGCCTTGGGGGGGGGGGCGGTGCCCCTGCGCCCCTTATTGACCAGCCGCCACTGCTTTGGAGTGTGAGGTGACGTATGCGTACCAAACGACACAGCCATGCCCATGACTACATCAGCCACATCCTCCATTTTTAAAGTCTCAAGCACTGCAGTGATAAGTGCGTCTACCAGCACTTTGTCATTCGCTGCAGCAACCATGGATGAATCAACCTCACTATTGGATAGATCTGGGGGTGTGATATTAAGCCTCCCTGGACAGACCGCGTCCACGGTGGCATCAGGCTCAGAATCAGATGAGCAGACTGAGCAAAGGAAGGTACGGGAACGCTTCCTCCTGGGCCTTTGCCAACAAGCCACTTCCACCCGGGACACTAAGGACTGCAGGATCGCCGTCAGTACAGACATGGGAAGCTGGGCTTTCTGAGGGACCTGTCACCTCCACGAGGGGGGTCAGTGGGAGAGATGTGACCCTGAGGCTCCGTAAGGAAAGGAAGACCATGCAATACAAAAATGATCTTTCAGCACCACTAAAGGATCCCCTTTAAGGCTCAGGATACCTATCAGCAGAGAGAAAAATAACAGGGACCCCCCAAGGACTCACCCTACCGACCGGAGGAGTGCAGAGGATTTGAACCCAGCATCATCATGGGCGCCATCCCTGTTCATATGTCCCGGGCACATGAAGAGGAAACTGAGGAAAAGGAAGAGAAGGAGCTCTGTCATCCCCACCAGGCTTTGGTCATCTCCATCGTCTCCTGGACTAAGGGAAAATGGAATGTGACATCATTGGGCTACACAAACATGGCCACCAACCGGAGACCAGCCAGACTAAGGGAAAACAGCAACCATCAGCTACAAACGCTGAAGCATGCTGCCAGGGTCTTCCCTGCGCCCTCTGCAAGGGGACCCCCCTTCCCCCCGAAGGTAGGACACACGTTAAAGGGGACTCTGCTCTGCACCAGTCTCTGCATTGGGACCCCCCTGCACTATACCCATATTGCAAACAGTAGGGCATGCACCTAGGGGTCTCCTTCACTGGGACCCCTCCAGACTACCAGGGAAAGACAAACGCCATCCCAGGACCCTTACAGTGTGTGGATAGCGCATGGGGAGACACTGCATTCTCTGCCCTGAGACCCCCATTAGACTCAAGGTCCAGACGGGGGGAAAGGGAGTGGGGGAAGCCCAGCTCACTGATAGATTTAAGGATGGGGGGAGGAAACCTGCAGGCAGGCCTGACCGTCCCTGGAAGTTACCCACATCCACAGCAAAAAAACTCTAAAAGGGGAGAAGGGGGACTGTACTTACCCTTCCATGGTGCGGGTAAGACTCCAGACAGAATCCTCACCAACGAAGTAGGGGAGCTGTCGGCCAAGGGACCGCTGCAACTTAGACCCAAGCCCGGTCGTATGCAACCCTGCAAGACGTTTAACTCGCGGGCCAGCCTCTGTCCGTGATGCTACGTCAAGGCCGACCTAGCATATAGCTGTGATCTTCACACGCTCATTGGCTGGGCTGGGGGGAACCAATGGATCTAGATTATTCAGCCTGTCACCCAGACCGGCAGGTGATTGTAGATCTTCCGAGAAAAAAAACAAAAAAAGATGTAAGGAAGGATAACAAATTTCTAGGATCAAAGATCCAAGCAGGGAGCCTAGGTCGTTACTCCTGACTAGACCGATTAAAACTGATTACCTAGAAAAGATAGGGGGGTTATATATCAAGCTGAGGATGGCCCATGAGCATAGCCAGGTTTTTTCTTTGTTCTGCCTAGTCCTACTCCTGGAGGAGGCAATATAACCCAGTAGTTATGATTTATGCAGCACTATGTCCGTTGATGATCGAAAGAGAAAGCTAATTTAGTTGAGTAATTCAATGCAAAAAGTGAAACTCATATTACATAGATTCATTACACACAGAGTGATATATTTCAAGCATTTCTCGCTTTTAATTGTGATCATTATGGCTTACAGCTATTCAAAAAACCCAAAATTCAGTATCTCAGAAAATTTGAATATTTCTGAAAAAGTTCAATATTGTAGACTCATGGTGTCACACTCTAATCAGCTAATTGACTAAAAAAATCTGTAAAGGTTTACAGTCTGGTTCAGTAGGTTACACAATCATGGGGAAGACTGCTGACTTGATAGTTACCCAGAAGACAGTCATTGACATCCTCCACAAGGAGGGTAAGTCACAGAAGGTCACTGCTAAAGAAGCTGGCTGTTCACAGAGTGCTGTATCCAAGCAGATTAATGGAAAGTTAGGTGGAAGGAAAAAGTGTTGTAGAAAAGGGTGCACAAGCAACATGGATAACCGCTACCTTAAGAGGATTGTGAAGTAAAGGCCATTCAAGAACTTAGGGGAGATTCACAAGGAGTGGACTATGGCTGGTGTCAGTGCTTCAAGAGCCACCACACACAGACATATCTAGGACATGGGCTACAACTGTCACATTCCTTACCTGGGCTAAGGAGAAAAACGACTGAACTGTTACTCAGTGGTCCAAAGTCTTCTTTTTGGATGAAAGTAAATTTTGCATTTCACTTGGAAATCAAGGTCCCAGAGTCTGGAGGAAGAGTGGAGCGATGATTTGGGGAGTCATGTCATCTGCTGGTGTTGGTCCACTGTGTTTTATCAAGTCCAAAGTCATCGCATCCCTCTACCAGGAAATTCTAGAGCACTTCATGCTTCCCTCTGCTGACCAGCTTTATGTGGATGCTGATTTGATCTGTGCCCATAAGTGCAGCCCATCTATGCTCATCAGTGCCCATCAGTGTTACTTCAGTGCAGCCCATCCGTGCCCATCAGTGCAGCCCACCTGTGCCCATCAGTGCAGCCCACCCGTGCCCATCAGTGCAGCCGGAATCGTTAGGAGAGTCGGCTGGATGACACAGACTGGGGATCTCCTGCTGTGACAGATCTTGTAGGTGAAACACCGGTCGCTTTCAAGTCTCGCCTCCTGGACTGGCATTGGACCAGTGTGCTGTTTATCATCAGGAGCTGGTCCAGGAGGCAGGACTTTATGGCGACAAGCAGTTCATCTACAAGATCTATCACAGCGGGAGATCTCCGCTCTGTCATTTGGCCGTATCTTCTAACGTTTCCCATGCACCAGTGACAGATGGCTGACAGGCAAGCGGGCGGGTGGTGGCAAGTGGTGTTGTGCTGGCAGGGAGCAGAGGAGGAAGGAGGAGGCCACCACCTTCATAGGCGGTACAGACTGGGGGTCTGTGGGACCCCTAAGCCCACTACAGCAAGCAAGGAAGTACAAGTCCCTGCTTGCTGGAGAGAACTACAAATAGGCTGTCCGAAGATCGGTGGCTGGGGTACAGGAGCAATAGCAGCCACCAGTCCTACAAACAGGAAATCACTGGGGATTAACAGTTTTACTTCCAAATCATCAGACTAATACAGAGGAACTTCTGAGCTCAGAAGAAGATGGATAGCATAGTTTGTGAAGGTAGAAGATCAGCAACAAGTACATGGAAAAAAGTAAAAAAAATACTTCTCTATTGAGGCTTGTGCACATGAAAACTGCAAGCTGATGCTGGTTAATCTGAATAATAGTCAAGACTCTGAACTAAACCTGTTTTAACAAATCTGCCTAACACTGTACCTGCTGTTTTTGTGCAGTTTCCCCACTGACTTTCTATTATGCCCTGTGTTTATGGTGCATTTTCTGAAAGACCAAACTGCAGCGTGGCAGTGTGAAAGCAGCCTAACATAGAAAAAATGTATTCACCAAGGTCATCCTTAAAGTGATTATAAAGGTTTTTTTTTTTTTCCCCCCTTTAAATAATAAACATGTTCTACTTACCTGCTCCATTCAAACCATTGGTTCTGCCCTTCCTGTACCTCCCTACTGGTCCTTTTGTCACAGTCTGGAGTCAGGCTCAGAGGCCAGTAGTTATAGTAGCGGAGCCGTACCCACCTGCAAGCTAGAAAGATATTAACACAGGTCACCCTGGCTGATGACACGGGTTCAACTGAGGTGTGGAGTCTAAGTACTAACCGGTATTCACCAGAGCTCCTGAAGGTGGAGATGGACTTGGCTGCGTGTTAGTACCAGGTCGCGGTCCTCAGAATTGCCCTACCAGGAGGCAAACAAGCGGGGGTCCTGTAGAAGATATAGTAGGTAGGGATCAATCAGAAGCGTAGTCGAGGAACAAGCCAAAGGTTGGTAATGAGTAGTTGCAGGTTTGGAGTCGGCAGAAGCGCAGTCGAGGAACAAGCCAAAGGTCGATAATGAATAGTAACAAAGATATGGACGGCAGCAGAAGAGACAAGCGAGATATTGACTGGAGAAGGCACAATATTCTGGCAACCAGAAAGTGCAGAGACATGGCTTAAATCAGGAAGTTCATGGGAGGAGCAAAGGGTTCAAGGTAACTAAGATTCACGGCAGGATCATTCAAGGAAATGTCCAGCATTCCAAATGGTTCAGCAAGCAGAGACACCGCCAGACACCGCAGAGGCCCAGGTTCAAGTCCAGGTTCTGACAGTACTGCCCTCCTCCCAAGATGTCTGCCGGATGTCTAAGGGCCAGGTTTAACAGGAAACCTTTGGTGAAATTCTCTTGTCAATCTAGGAGCATGAACATTTTCTTCATACTCCCAAGAATTTTCCTCTGGCCCATAACCTTCCCATTGAACCAGAAATTGTAATTTGTTCCTAAAGATCCTGGAGTCAAAAACTTTCTCCACCACAAATTCTTCTACATCCTGAACCTCCACAGGTGGAGAAGGATGAATTCTTCCAGAAAAATGATTTTCATGAAACTGTTTGAATATCAATATGTGAAAAACCAGTTGAATCTTCATATTTTGCCATACATAAATGTGCATATAAAATATGTAAATTAATATCAATCATAGGCGTGCGCAGCCTATGGCATTAGGGTGTGCACCTCAAACCAAAGCTCAAACACATGTGCGTGTGTATATATGTGTGTGTGTGTGTGTGTATCTATCTATATATATATATATATATATATATATATATATATATATATATATATATATATATATATGTGAATATATACACACACTTTTATAAATAAATGTAAACAAACATTTTAAGCGGTATTAAAGTGTGCCCCCATCAATGCAGAGTGACCAGCGTGCCCCCTTCAAGGCGGAGTGACCAGCGTGCCCCCTTCAAGGCGGAGTGACCAGCGTGCCCCCTTCAAGGCAGAGTGACCAGCGTGCCCCCTTCAAGGCAGAGTGACCAGCGTGCCCCCTTCAAGGCAGAGTGACCAGCGTGCCCCCTTCAAGGCAGAGTGACCAGCGTGCCCCCTTCAAGGCAGAGTGACCAGCGTGCCCCCTTCAAGGCAGAGTGACCAGCGTGCCCCCTTCAAGGCGGAGTGACCAGCGTGCCCCCTTCAAGGCGGAGTGACCAGCGTGCCCCCTTCAAGGCGGAGTGACCAGCGTGCCCCCTTCAAGGCGGAGTGACCAGTGTGCCCCCTTCAATGCGGAGTGACCAGCGCCCCCCCCTTTAATGCGGAGTGACCAGCGTGCCCCCTTCAATGCGGAGTGACCAGCATGCCCCCTTCAATGCGGAGTGACCAGCGTGCCCCCTTCAATGCGGAGTGACCAGCGCCCCCCCCTTTAATGCGGAGTGACCAGCGTGCCCCCTTTCAATGCGGAGTGACCAGCGTGCCCCCTTCAATGCGGAGTGACCAGCGTGCCCCCTTCAATTTCGGAGTGACCAGCGTGCCCCCTTCAATGCGGAGTGACCAGCGTGCCCCCTTCAATGCGGAGTGACCAGCGTGCCCCCTTCAATGCGGAGTGACCAGCGTGCCCCCTTCAATGCGGAGTGACCAGCGTGTCCCCATCAATGCAGAGTGACTAGTGTGCCCCCTTTAATGCAGAGTGACCAAGGTGCCCCCTTTAATGCAGAGTGACCAAGGTGCCCCCTTTAATGCAGAGTGACCAGCTGCCCCCATCAATGCTGAGTGACCAGTGTGCCCCCTTCAATGCAAAGTGACCAGTGCCAGTGATCTGTAAAAAAAAAAACAACAACAATTCCACACAACTCACTTCAGGCTCTCTCTCTGGCCTCTCTCCCCCTCCTTATTGCAGAATGCTGATGGGTGATGGATGATTGCTTGCTGAGTCTGACTCGCTGTGCGGCCGGCTTGCTCGTTCTCTGCTCTGCCTCCTCCTGAGTCCTGCCTGGTTCTCTCCCGCGCTGACTGCGCTGGGTGGCCGCTGCACAGGCAGTCCCTCCCCCAGCCCCAGACCCGACAGTCCCTCTCCGGCACGCCTGTCTCCCCCTCCACAGTGGGCGGCGCTGGCTCAGATTCAGTCTGGAGCTGAGCGGTGCCAAATGAGTCAGCCCAGGGGCAGAGGAGAGCCGCAGCCCGCAGAGCAGACTCAGCGGCGGGCGGCGGACATGGCGGGCACGAGGGTGATTAGGGTGTGCCTGGGCACACCCGGCACACCCCGTGCGCACGCCTATGATATCAATAAAGTGCTAAAGTGACATAAACTAGAGTATACCTCTTATAATAGTACCAATCCTTATAAATAATTATATATAATAAGGTGCATATGTATCAACCAAAATAAAGTGCTCTGTGACAATTCATATATGCGAACATGTTCAAATACAATTGTATATAAAGTGCGTAAAAAAGTGCTTAGTGCTCTGTGCAACTCCAATTGATCACTCAAAATTCAGTGCAAAAAAGTCCAATATTCTCCCAGTGAGGTATTCAAGACCATGCAGGGGAACAGTGGTGGTGAGTATCTCCTATTCACTCATGCAGTGATAGCCAGAGTGCGAGCTTACCGGAGGAATATGATCCCTGTTACCTTATGGCAACCTGGATCCTAAACGCTTTTTGCTAATATTTAGCTGTTGAGTAGCCCTCTCGTCCACTTTTCCTCGGTACTGGGGTCACCTGTATATCTCAGAGTGGATATTAGGAGAGAAACAAGGGGCTCCTCATGGTGTAGTATTTTCAACAACCATTCATTTTTATTAAGGGTTCATTAAAAGCTCATACACAACAGTAAAATCAATTAATGCCTAAATAGCATTAAGCTGAGTAGCCGTATGCACCATTACTGGATTGCGGGAGGTAACGAGCCACCAGGATACAAGTCACGTCGCTCCTTTCTGGCTTGTAGTCCGGCACCCGGCATGCGTTCCAGCTATACTCTACAGTGAGGCGGCGTGCGTGTCAGCTTTACATGTTTCGTCATTACGTGATGTCTTTGGAAGCCGTCTTCTGAAGACCTTAATAAAAAGGAATGGTTGTTGAAAATACTACACCATGAGGAGCCCCTTGTTTCTCTCCTAATATCCACTCTGAGATATACAGGTGACCCCAGTACCGAGGAAAGGTGGACGAGAGGGCTAATCAACAGCTAAATATTAGCAAAAAGCGCTAAGGACCCAGGTTGCCATAAGGTAACAGGGATCATATTCCTCCGGTAAGCTCGCACTCTGGCTATCACTGCATGAGTGAATAGGAGATATCCACCACCACTGTTCCCCTGCATGGTCGTGAATACCTCACTGGGAGAATATTGGACTTTTTTGCACTGAATTTTGAGTGATCAATTGGAGTTGCACAGAGCATTAAGCACTTTTTTACGCACTTTATATACAATTGTATTTATTTGAATACGTACGCATATATGAATTGTCACAGAGCACTTTATTTTGGTTGATACATATGCACCTTATTATATATAATTATTTATAAGGATTGGTACTATTATAAGAGGTATACTCTAGTTTATGTCACTTTAGCACTTTATTGATATTAATTTACATATTTTATATGCACATTTATGTATGGCAAGATATGCGCTGCTTAATTGAAGTATAACTTCAAGATATTTATACTTTATTATTCCCACTGGTGATTGTGAGGTATCTGCAGTCTTATTTATCCCCATACATAATTTATTTATTAGTAACCATTTGGCGCGAGTATTTATAGCATTTGAATCTTCATATTGTCAGGAAGTTTTAAGGGAAAGGTGCACGGGTTGATTTGAGCAGAAAATGCCAAAGGTCCTACAAACGTTTGACCCAACTTAGCAGATGAAACATGAACCTTCAAATTTTTGGTAGATAACCAAACTGTCACCTACATGAAAGGTGGAACTTGATCTATGATGTCTGTCAGTGGCTTTCTTGTAATATTCCTGAGCCTCCTTCAATGTATTGATCAGTTTCTCCTGAATCTCTGTATTGTAGTTAATCTGTTGGTAACAACAGGAATTGGAGTTGCGTTAAGGAGATTAGGAATAAAAACTGGATGATATCCTGTGTTTAAGAAAATGGGGCTTTTGGGAAGTTTGATTGGTCCTCTTGGTCTGACCATTAGACTGAGGATGAAAAGCAGAGGAGAGATTGTTACACCCAAAGCTAAGCAAAAACTTCTCCAAAATTTTGAGGTTAACTGTACTCCTCTGTCAGACACCACATCAGCAGGAATTCCATGTAGTTTGAAAACTTCTTAAACCATTACCTCTGCAGTATGTTCAGCCGAGGGTAGCCCCTAACTGGTATAAAATGAGCCATTTTAGTGAGACGGTCAATAACCACCAACATAGTGGTTATCCCTTTTGAAAGGGGAAGATCAACCACAAAATCCATAGAAATTGACCCCCATGGTCTTGATAGAACAGGCAGTGGTTGAAGTAACCCCAGAGGAGAAGATCGGGGTGTCTTATTGCGAGCACAGGTCAGCAGGCCAGACACGAGGCCACATAACTCTTGACATCCTTCTTGTACTCCGGCCGCAAAAAGGAACATGATAGGAGTTTTTCTGTCTTGGAAGCCCCAAAATGACCAGCAAGTTTAGAGTCCTGCACCAACCTGAGGGCTTGTACCCAAACTGATTCAGGTACATAGAGGCAATGCGCTTGAGTCCAAAAACCGCTCTTGCACTTAAGGTTAATGTTCTTAGGAGGTGTAACGGATCCTATAGTCTCTATGAGAGAGATCCGTGCATCTTTTCCCGAAATCCCAGTGACAGTACCATCAAGCTCCCCATTCCCCGAAATCCCAGTGACAGTACCATCAAGCTCCCCATTCCCCCAAACATGAGTCCAGACTTCATGAAGGGGTAAAACAAACTCTTTATTGAACTCACACACAGTCAGTTTACACACGAGCACATCCCCCTCCTCATCAAATTACTACACACAGGTCAGGGGTTGAATGACCACACCATCCCATGCAGATGAAATGGTATACAAGAACTGAACTAATTATCTAGCCCTCTGAACAGAAGCAATGGGAGTTCATTAACATTTCTAAGGAATAACGACCACAAACACTATTCTTAACAGATGACAATGACTCAATCAACCTGAGCCAATTGACTGGAAGACAGAGGGTTGAGCTGATGACATTATCTGTCCCAAGAAGTACACATCTAAGCATGGCTTTGATTTTTTAGTAGTTACAGACTTCATAGCAACAGGCCACAGGTCTCACAGAGCAACTTGGAGAGACATTTGTTGACAACTATCCCTCTCCCTTACAGGCAAAATTCAAATTTTGTCACAGGAGGATGATTAAGAAGTGGGTCATTCTCATACCCCTCCTTGAGAAGATTAAAAAATGTCTTAGAACTCATGGCTCCTAGAAAGTTTTTTTGAGACAGAATCGTACATTCAGGGTTGATTTACTGGAGAGGCCCAAACAACATCTGTGATAGGGCATCAGCCTTATCGTTTCTTGACCAAGGGCGGTATGAAATAACAAAATTGAACCTGGAGAAGAATAGGGTCCAACGTGCTTGTCTAGATGACAACCTTTTGGCAGAACAAATAAATTCCAAATGTTTATGATCCATGAGAACAGTTACAGAGAGGGCTTAGCCCCTTCCAGCAGATATCTCAACTCAGAAAATGCTTCCTTAATTGCCAGCAGCTGCTTGTTTCCGATGTCATAATGTTTCTCGGCTGAAGATATCAGTAGAGAGAAATAAGCACAAGGATGGTGCTGCATCTTTTTGCCAATTTGTTGAGAAAGGATAGCTCCCACAGCAGAATCGGAAGCACATAGGCGTGCGCACGGGGTGTGCCGGGTGTGCCTGGGCACACCCTAATCACCCTGTGTCTGTTAGTGTTGGGTCGGCTTCTCCATCTCTGCCACTGAGGGTAGTGAGATACTTGGTGGAGAGAGAGGCGGCTGTGCTGTTGGCTCCAGCAGATAGTGAGGCTTGTCAGAGCCGCTCAGTGTGTGTGTGACACTGTTAGGTAATGTTAATGCTTGCAGGGAGAAAGACGAGCTGTCAAAACTCAGGGGTGATGTCGGGGGTGGGCGGGACCGAACAGCTATCAAACACCAGCCAATAGGATGGGGTCTGGGCGGCCGCTTCGTTTATGTGGCTCCGCCCCTTTCTTAAGCAGCCCAATCATTGGCTGGTGTTTGACAGCTGCTTGATCCCGCCCACCCCCGACATCACCGCTTTTTTTTACAGCTGGGCTTTCTCCCTGAAAGCAGCTACATTACATGACAGTGTCATACACACAGTGGGGTACCAATGTGGGGTGTCAGCCGGCGTTCTCTGAGATCCCACATCGCAGGGTGAAGGCAGCTGCAGTGGCAGCTCCTTCAGTCCGTGCTGCTAGCGGGGGGCGGAGCCGGGATGGGAAGAAGGGGGCGGAGCCTCGCGGGGAGGGGCGGAGCCTCGGCGGGAAGAAGGGGGCGGAGCCTCGGCGGGAAGAAGGTGAGTGCGTTCCCATTGCTCAAGTGTGTGTGCTGGATAGGAGGGGGGTGGGGAAGCTGCATATAGAGGGATTCATCTTTCCCTATTCTTTCTGCAGCTGCTGAATAACTGATTCTCCTCCTCTCCCTCCTGCAGGAAGAATAGGGAAAGATCAATTCATCTATATGCAGCTGCCCCATCCCCCTCCTATACAACTTCTTTTGCTAGCCCCCCGGTGCTCGTAATCCCCCCCTCTGCTCTTAGCCCCCCCCAAAGGCACTAGACCCCCCTGTTCTTTAGCACCCCCCATGCTCTTCAGCCCCCCACAGTGCTTTTCATCTCCCTCCCCCCAAGTGCTCCCTGTCCCCCCCAGTGCTCTCCACCCCCTGGTTTTCCTTGCCCGCCCCCTAAGTGCTCCCTGTCCCCCACCCAGTGCTCTCCACCCCCCTGGTTTTCCCTGCCGCCCCCCAAGTGCTCTCCACCCCCCTGGTTTTCCCTGCCGCCCCCCAAGTGCTCGCTGTCCCTCCCAGTGCTCTCCACCCTCCTGGTTTTCCGTGCTCACCCCCCCCCAGTGCTCCCCCCCCGCGCCTTCCAACCCCCCTACAATGCTTTCCAAATCCCCTCTTTATTCTCTCCAGCCCCCCCCCCCCCCCCCACCGTGCCCTTCAGCTCCTCCAGTGCTCTCTGCTTGCCCTGTGCTCTCCGGCCCCCCTAGTGCTCTTCTATCTTCTATCATGTCCTCAGTCTCTGAGCATCTCCTGTACCATGTCTACAGTCTCTGACCATCTCCTGTATCACGTCTGCAGTCTCTGACCGTCTCCTGTATCATGTCTACAGTCTCTGACCATCTCCTGTATCACGTCTGCAGTCTCTGACCATCTCATGTATCACATCTGCAGTCTCTGACCATCTCCTGTACCATGTCTACAGTCTCTGACCATCTCCTGTATCACGTCTGCAGTCTCTGACCGTCTCCTGTATCATGTCTACAGTCTCTGACCATCTCCTGTATCACGTCTGCAGTCTCTGACCATCTCATGTATCATGTCTACAGTCTCTGACCATCTCATGTATCACGTCTGCAGTCTCTGACCATCTCCTGTACCATGTCTACAGTCTCTGACCATCTCATGTATCATGTTTGCAGTCTCTGACCATCTCCTTTATCATGTCTGTAGTCTCTGACCATCTCCTGTATCACGTCTGCAGTCTCTGACCATCTACTGTATCATGTCTGCAGTCTCTGACCATCTCCTTTATCATGTCTGTAGTCTCTGACCATCTCCTTTATCATGTCTGTAGTCTCTGACCATCTCCTGTATCACGTTTGCAGTCTCTGACCATCTCCTTTATCATGTCTGTAGTCTCTGACCATCTCCTGTAAACACATTGCTAATAATATTAGCTATCTATTTATGCTGAAGGTAGGACTGTGCAGGGGAGGCAGAGAGTGCAAAAGGGGGAACTGTGATTAGAGAGACAGAGGGCAGACTGCAAGGGGCACTGTGATTGGGGGGGGGGGGGGGCTGTGAATTTTGTGCAATAAATATTCCTGAAAACATTACAAATTTTTGTGGGTGCTTACATTTTAAAGTTGGGGGGGGGGGGGGGTGCCAGATATAGGATCCGCCCCGGGTGCCAAATTCTCTAGGTACGCCACTGCACACACACTGAGCAGCTCTTGCAAGTCTCACTGTCTGCTGAATGTGAAACTCCCCCTCTCCCCTGTTAGTGTCCATAAGTGGTGTCCAGTAGTGCCACCTATCAGTGCCCAGTAGTGCCACCTATCAGTGCCCACCAGTGCCACCTATCAGTGCCCACCAGTGCCACTTCATCAGTGCCCATCAGTGTCACCTAATAGTGCCTATCAGTGCCCAGCAGTGCCGCCTCATCAGTGCCACCTATCAGTGCCCACCAGTGCCGCCTCATCAGTGCCCATCAGACACATCTAACAGTGCCTATCAGTGCTTCCTATCAGTGCCACCAATCAGTGCCCACCAATGCCGCCTATCAGTGATGCCTATTAGTGCCCATCAGTGCTGCCAATAAGTGCTGCCTATCAGTGCCACCTATCAGTACCCATCAGTGCAGCCTCATCAGTGCCAGTCAGTGCTGAGAACAAGCGCCTATTAGTGCTGCCTATCAGTCCATATCAGTGCCTCACATGTAATTTCACCTGTAATACACATCAAAAGGAAAATAAGGCATACATCTTTTTCAAAACTTAGCAGTGATGGTGGAACCCCTCTACAGATATTTGCCATACAATTTAACTTAAGTGCAAAAACCTTTTAGTGTCCCAATACTTTTGACAAGTGTTTATGTGTGTGTGTGTGTGTGTATATATATATATATATATATATATATATATATATATATATATATATATATATATATACACACGCATGTGTGTTTGAGCTTTGGGGTGCACACCCTAATGCAATAGGCTGCGCACGCCTATGCGGAAGCAATAACTTCTATAATGAAAGGTAGCTCCGGATCTAGATGTACCAGTATTGGTGCAGAAGGAAAGAGTTTTTAGTTTACTAAAGGCGGCCTGTGCCTCAGGTGACCACAAAAAAAGCATCCCCTTCTTTGTTAGCTGCGTAATTGCAGCAAATACCTTGGAGAAATTCATTATAAATATTCTGTAAAAGTTGACAAATCCAACATATCGTATCTCCTTAACATTCTTAGGGACAGCCCATTCCACCACTGCTTTGATATTATGGGGATCCATGCTCACTCCTTCAGAAGAAATTATGTATCCCAAGAACTGCATCTTAGTTTGTTCAAACTCGCATTTCTCAATTTTGATGTAAAGGTGATTCCGCCTTAATCTCTCAAAGACAGTACAGACATACTTGCAGTGTTCTTCCAAATCATCAGAAAAAATGAGAATATCATCCAAATATGCGATTACAAACTGATCCAACAAATATCGAAAAACATCATTAGTAAAATGTTGAAAGGTTGCAGGAGCATTGCAAAGTCCAAAAAGCATTACCAAAGACTCAAAATGTCCATATCTGGTTCTGAAAGCAGTTTTCCACTCATCTCCGAGACTAATGCGGATTTTAATTGTGATCCTGTTTAAATCCCTGTAGTCGATACATAGACGCAGGGTGGAGTGCTTTTTCTCCACGAAGAATAAAGCTGCTCCAGCAAGAGAAGTTGAATGTCTGATAAAACCCTTCTCTAGATTCTCATCAAGCCACTCCCTGAGCACCTTCAGATCAGGTTCTGATAAAGAATAAAGGCAACCAAAGGTTATCTCTGCCCCTGGAAGCAATTCAATGGGACAACCATAGGAGCGCTGAGGAGGCAGCCGATCAGCTTTCTTTTTTATCACAAACGTCCTGAAATTCAAGATATTGTGGAGGCAGCTTGTTGTATGACTGGGTAGTTACCATAGCGGTTTGTTGATCCTGGGTCACTGGAGGGCTAACTTGATAAGATTCTTTGCAATGTTCTTTGCAATGGCCCGAAGTAAAATTGAAAGAACGTGTCTCCCAGTTGATGGAAGGATTGTGGATAGAGAACCAAGGAATACCCAGGATGATAGGGAACTAGGGCGATATGATCAGCTGAAAGCAGATAGTCTCCTGATGGCCAGTCTCAATTAGGAGTTTAGGTGGGAGGGTCCTGTGGGTAACAGGTCCTGAAGACAAAGGTGAGCCATCTACAGTTTCCATAACAATCGGAGCAAATTTATTTCTTCTTTGAATGTTATTATTTTGGGCAAATTCATTGTCCATGAAGTTCTTCCCCGGCCCCTGAGTCCAGCATAGCAGAGCAAGGTATTTCACTGCTTTCAATGATAAGCTTTATAGGCTAAATAAGGAATTAACTTTATTTGCTTCTTGAATTAAAGGAGAGACAGACTGAGAAATTGAGTTTATTTGTTTAGATACTGTAACATCAGTTGCCGCAACTGTTCTTTTAAATTTATTGGGACACTAAACTGCGCACAGTAATGTCCAGATTCTCCACAATAAAGACAAGTTCTCTGAATCAAACAAGCAAATGTACTGTCGGTGCAGCACCTATTCCTTGCGCTCTGAGTGGTGCAGTCCTCTATCCAACCTGACTGTAGACTTGTAGATGAGAACAGATGACACGGTAACTTGATAATACTTCAGCCTTGCAGCCCCTCGCTGGACCAGGGTGGTCCGGAAACACTATAAATGACAACAAACACAAGGGCGCACCGGCCTAGTGCATTATCTCTTAGACGGGTTTATTAAAATAGTAGATTAAAAATACTCACAAATGAGTTTCTTGATAAAAAGCACATCAAATAGATATAAAATCCTCAGCAACAAGATCGGGATTGAATCCTCCCCTGAAGCTGTGCAGGCTTACGCGTTTCGAGTCAGCGCCTCTTCCTCAGAGCCCAAGTTCTCTGAATGTCGTCATTCTTTCTCCTGAGTGGTAACAGATCTTTTAATAGCATCCACCTGCATAGGTTCAGGAGTGTCAGAACCTGGAAGAACTCTTGGATCCCTAGGAGTATACTGAGTAGTAGAAAAACGCATGCCACCATTACTGTCTAGAATTCCCAGTCTCTCCTTTCAGCAAGTCTTTGATCAATTTGAATACATAATTTTTTTTTTTTTGAAAATTATGTTTATTAATTTTATATCAACATACAAAACAGAGCCATTTGGGCATACCCCGGCTCAAAAATAAAACAACAAAAAAGAGAAACAAAAAGAACATAGAGAACAAAACAAACAAGGGGGGGGGAACCCCCCCCACTAACCCCCCAACAGTGGATGCAGCTCAAAGGTAGTCAAGAGTATCACAGATGAGTACCGAGTCCTCTAAGCATTGGTGTTCCCAATCGTGGTCCAGTGCACACCGGAAAGCAAAAAATTCACATAATGCAAAACATATATATATATATACAGACTTAAGTAGCCGGTCGAGTTACATCAACGGCCGGAGCCGAGGAATCATCAGCTGTATCTGCAGCATCCAACCACAGATCCCACACTTTGTGAAATTTTTTGGAACATCCCCTAAACTTGTATACCGCTTTATATAGAGGTATCATGGAGTTCACCAGCGTCTTCCATTGTGATAACGTCGGGACCCCAGGGGCTCTCCAACGCATCATCACCAGTTTCCTGGCATAGAAGAGCAGAAGCCCCAGGAGGGTACGTGTAGCAACAGTGTGGGCCAGCACGTTCACAAGCCCCAAAATACAGGTTTCAATCTCAGCCGGGATAGGAATAGTGGTCAGTTTGGTAATGAAACCCCGGACCTCAGACCAAAACCCCTGCAAGGACGGACAGTGCCAGATCATATGGGTATAGGATGGGGAATCCTCACCGCAGCGCCAACAGGCATCCGGGATTGCAGAAGACACCTTGTGTAATCTGGAGGGCGTAAGGTGGAACTTATGTACAATTTTAAATTGGACCAGCCGGTCCCTCGAGGAGACCAAATATTTAAACGGGTAATCCCAGACATCCTCCCAAGCCTCCGAATCCAGGTCCTGCACCTCCGCCGCCCAGAATTCCTGCAATCTCTCCAGACCCACATGCACACCTGGCAGCAAGGATCTGTAGATTGAGGACAGCGGTTTCCGAAGATCTTCGTCCCGAAGAAGGAGCTCCAAATCCGCCGGAGTCACATCAGGGGGAGAACCCCCAAACTGAGTCCGAAATGCGTGGCGGAGCTGCAGGAACCTGAAAAAGTATGAGTTAGGTAGATCAAAGTTGGCCTTAAGCCTATCAAAGCTCAGCAAACCCTCCCCTTGACAAATGTGTGAGAGACACCTTATACCCCTAGAGGCCCACAGAGACGGGTCAGGAATGGATAAGAACTCAGGCAACTCCGGATTACGCCATAAGGGGGTATTAGGAGAGAGCCCGTGGGGGGTAGATTTGGTATAGGGAGAGACCAGCACCCAAGCCCTGATGACCGCCTTCATAGAGTTGGTAAGGGGATATGGAGCACGGGCGCCACGGAACAGGGCGTTGCGCAGTGCCTCGTAGGACCCCAGAAGCGCCGCCTCAAGCACCACCGCAGAATTCGTGTCATCCGATATAAGCCAATTGTGGGCATGAGTCAACAGACCTGCAATGAAATACATGAAGAAGTCTGGACAAGCCAGACCGCCATGCGTCCAGGGCCGCTGTAGGACAGCTAGCCGCAGTCTCGGGGGGCGAGCCCCCCATATGAAGGCGGTCATCTGAGAATGAATGGCTCTAAAGATCCGTTTCGGGATCCACACCGGCGACTGTCGCAAAACATCTAGTAGGGGAGGCAACAACTTCATTTTAACAAGGTTTATGCGCCCAATCAAAGTCAGCGGGAGGTTCGCCCATGCCCGGAGCCTGTCCTTGAAGGACTGGAGGAGAGGGTAGAGATTCAGAGCACAGAAATCCTGCACCCTCGGGGAGATCGTGACCCCCAGGTATCGGACACTGTCCGCCCAGCACAAGGGCAAAGAGGGGTCCACCCGTGTCCGGGAGTCCGCGTCCACCGGGAGCAAGAGAGATTTCTCCCAGTTTACTCGGAGGCCCGACAGTTCCGTAAAGCGCGACAGCAGGGCCAGGACAGCCCGGAGGGAGGGGCCCGGGTCCCGGAGGAACAGAATGATATCATCCGCGTACAACGCCAGTTTTTCCTCCAGGGACCCCACCCGAATCCCCCCGATCTCTCCGGAACCCCGAACAGCCCTCGCCAGGGGCTCCACCGCCAGCGAAAACAACGCCGGCGACAGTGGACACCCCTGACGGGTGCCGCGTCGGATATCAAATACAGGCGACACCCTACCCCCCAACTTGATCTGTGCCTGAGGCTTACTGTAAAGAATGTCAATCCATTTGCGGAAGGTAGGACCAAAACCAAACGAGCGGAGCACCTCACTAAGGTAGGGCCAGGCCACAGAGTCAAAGGCTTTTTCTAGATCCAATGACACTAAGACTCGCTGACTCTGATCCTCCGCAGGGACTTGCAAATGTGTATACACCCGGCGGATATTGATATCCGTAGATTTCCCCGGCATGAAACCCGTTTGGTCAATGTCGACCAAGAGCGGGAGGACCTTCATCAACCTAGTGGCAAGGATTTTCGTCAGAATCTTCAAATCATAATTAAGAAGGCCATAGAAGATTTATGCGTTTTCGTCAAAGTAATTGCAAGTTCCCGCTCCCATTGAGATAGAAACGACAGCTGTTGTTCCTCCACCAAGATTGAATAGAATAGGGATAGAGTATGTTTGAGGGGATCCCCTGCTCTACATAAAGATTCAAAAGGAGTTAAAGCCCTTGGTATATAGCCCCTTTGTCCAACAGAAAGGAGGAAATGTCGTAGTTGATAGATACTCAAGTGGTCCAGATCTAAACCGGGCCATGCAGCGATTTCCCCATGGGTGGGCACAGGGCCCTGCTGCATACTTTAAGTAATCATATCTTTCCAATTTGGGCTAGTCCACGTATCTTAGCACTTGTACATCCCGGGGGAAAATCTGGGTTGCCAAGTATAGAGATAAGAGGGGAAGGCGCAGGAGCTATCTTTGGATGTTGTTGGACTCTCCGAGATTCTCGTAGAGTGGCACCTATCGTAGGGTGTGATAAGATAGGGTCCATAGGCGAAAAAGAGGGCCAAGGGGCCGGGGGGGGGGGTCAACTGGCCAGCTGCACCTATCTCCATAACCACCCATCGCTTAGAGGCCAAATTACAATGCCAGTCCAAGACACGGACGAGGCGCGGTAATATCGGAGCATGTCCGGAAGGCCTACTCCCCCCTTTGATTTTGAAAGGGACAGGACTTGAAGCCTGATCCTAGGGGATCTGGAGGCCCATATAAAAGTGCAAAACATTTTCCGGATCTGTTGAAAAAACGACATAGGGACAGCAATTAGTAATGCCTGCAATAAGTACAGTAATCTGGGCAAGATGTTCATCTTAACCCTGTAACACCCGTTGTAAAATTACAACGTTACATTTAACCATCCTTAAAAACAATCTGTTATATTTTATGTTTTTTTTTTACCACATTTATATAGTCATTGGGTCCCATTGTTCAGTCTCACAATGCTATTGGATCATACATTTGTTTATAAGTCCCGCCTTATGGCCATGAACACACACATCTCAAGGTTTGCTTAGAACAACATCTTTGTTTCAATGACTGGATTCATTAGATTCAAGTAAGTAAAATGTCTTTTATATTTTTTTTTGGTTCTTATTATAATGTCTAGAGCATGTACATATGTAGTTATTGTGTAATAAATTCATCAAATTTCATTTAGAGCTGGTTATATACTTGTTGCAATTATACAACACTGGGTGAGTGTGGTAGTCAAAATAGCAGGCTTGTTGCAGTGGGCTCAAACAGGTTGTATTCCCTCCACTACACCACTGCCTGAAATAGTATTTTCTTTTCTTGTCTGGATATCACAGATGACATTTCCCTCCACACACCATGGGAATACTTCCAAAAGTTTGTGTCGGAAGACATGATTGAGGCTCTGACACAAAACACAAATGAGTACAGCTTTCAGACACATGGAACATCTGTAAACAACACTGTAAAGGAAATTGAAAAAATGTTTGGCATGTACCTGAAGATGGGCCTAGTACAAATGGCTGGAACCCGTATGTATTGGGAGACAGAGACATGGTACTCCCCTGTTGCTGATGTGATGCCACGCAACAGATTCCAATTCCCGTTGACATCATTACATTTTGTAAACAACATGACAGTATCTGAGACGGAAAAGAAAGACAAACTATGGAAACTCAGACCATGGCTTGATTCATTCATAGAGAAATGCCTGCAGGTGGTACCAGAAGAGCACAATTCTGTGGATGAGATGATGATTCCTTTCAAGGGGAGGTTCAGCAGCATCAAGCAATATATGTGAGGCAAGCCAAACCCATGGGGATTCAAAGTGTGGGTGAGAACTGGAATCTCTGGCATGATGTGTGACTTCGATGTCTACCAAGGCAGTGTCAAAGGAATACGAGCCAAATCTGAACTTGGATTGTCAGGTGATGTTGTGATGAACCTTGCTTCCACACTTCCAGAAAGTCAGAACTACAAAATCTATGCAGACAACTGCTTCACTTGTGTTCCATTATTAGTGAAGCTCCTTGAACGGGGAATTCATTATGTGGGAACAGCCAGGCAGGTGCGCTTACCCAACTGTAACCTTGAAGACGAGAAGAGTTTGAAGAAAAAGGGGAGAGGAAGCTATGATGTCAGAGTGGAGGGGAATCACAACATCTGTGCTGTCAAATGGTATAACAGGGCTGTCACACTTGTGTCATCGTTTGCTGGACCTGAACCTGTGCAGAAGATTCAATGCTGGGACAAAGTCAACAGAGCCTACATTGAAGTTGAGAGGCCTTACATTGTTGGTGCCTACAACAAGTACATGGGAGGTGTTGATTTGTTGGACTCATTTACAACCAAATATAAAGTTCCCCATCAAATCCCGTCGCTGGTACATGTACATCTTTTGGCACACCATCATCCTCGCTGTGGTCAATGCCTGGCTCCTCTACAAGCGGGACTGCAAAGCTCTCAAGATGTCTAACAAAGAGACAATGAACAGGAGACAGTTTCAGGCACAGCTAGCATCCTCTCTCATCCTGGTCAACACAACACATCAAACTCCAAAGAGAGGATGACCATCTCCAGGCAAAGGGAGCCCAGCAACACAGACAGTGACATCAAGTAGCCCTCTGAATACTCAGAAAAGACCATCCAAGAGATGTGCACTCCTCCCATTGGATGTACGCAAGGACCTAGTTGCACATTTCCCACGGAAGACGGGGAGAGGACGCTGCAGACACTGCAATAAAGGATACACCAACACACAATGCAGCAAGTGTGATGTTCGCCTTTGCTTTTCAGAGGACAAGAACTGTTTTTGGGACTTTCACAACCAATGAAAGACAGTCATGAAAAGAAAAAAAGGAATGAAGAAGTTGCTAGAAAAAGCTAGAGATTTATCGGTTTAATATTTTATTTTTAATAAATGACTTCATAAGAAATATGACTAATGTGTGATTATTATTAATGTTATATATATATATATATATATATATATATATATATATATATATATATATATTATTTATGGGGCTAAGTAAGCAATCAAACCTGCAAAATAACCCTTAGTTGTTCTGAATTGTTGTTCAGACAATCTGAGTACAAATACAGAAATTCTGCTCCCAACTAAGCCCAATGTTGCAATATTACAACATTTCTCTAAAAACATACATGAACATTTTTTTTTTGTAAAACTTTTTAATTTCTGCATCAAAGGCCTCCTACAACAACATCTGAAAAGGTAACTTTTTTTTTTTTTTTTTTTAGGTTTTTCTATATTTGGGTCTTACAGGGTTAAACGCGCTACAGCATCCAAACCATGTCAGGGTTAATGATTTCCATATATGAAGGTCTCTCTTCACAATCCCCAACATAGGGATATGATTCTTCCTAAATAAATCAGCTGGATCAGCTGTAATCTTGATCCCCAGGTAAGCTAACGATCCCTCAGCCCAATGAAATGGGAATGAGACTCGTAAAGCATGTTCCTCCTGAAATTATGTCGATACATTGAGTACTGCCGATTTCGAGAGATTAATATTGTAATTAGAGAGAATGCCATATTTGTTAATAGCAGCTAAGATGTTTGGAAGTGTTATTATCGGGTTGGTGACAAAAAACATAAGGTCGTCCGCGAAAGCGGCCACCTTGTGCTGATCGCCAGCAACCCGAATGCCTGAAATGTTACTAGATTGACATATTGAGCACAAAAAGGGTTCCAACGTTAAAATAAATATAAGAGGTGATAGTGGGCATCCCTGCCGGGTGCCATTCGAGATTGGAAAGTAATCCGAGCACCATTCGTTTACTCGTTCCGCTGCCGATGGTCTAGAGTATAGGGCCTGGATGCATTGCTGCATCCATGGTCCCAGGCCTATATATGACAGGGTGGCTCGAATAAAGCTCCAGGCCACCTGTCAAAAGCCTTCTCCGCGTCCGTAGATAATAATACCATCGGAGTATGTGAAACCCATGCTTCGTGTACCAGATCAATAGCCCTTATAGTGTTATCTCTTGCTTCACGATGCGGCACAAACCCCACCTGGTCGAAATGCACCAGGCGGGGGATGTGTGGCGCTAGACGATTCGCAAGGATCTTTGCAAACAATTTGGTATCGCAATTTAAAAGGGAAATAGGCCTATAGCTGCCGCAGAGCTGAGGGTCTTTCCCCTCTTGATGAAGAAGGGCTATATAAGCCCTCAAAGAGTCAATAGGAAACATGGCACCCTCTCCTACATTATTAAAATGCTCCAGGAGGGGTTTACCTAAATATGCCAGAAATTGCTGGTAATATGGCAAAGAAAGCCCATCTGGACCAGGGGCCTTATGGGGTTTAGATTGTGAGAGGGCAGATAATAATTCCTCAATAGTAATTGCCCCTTTCAAAGCAGATGCCTGCTCCGCTGTAAGGGTGGGCATTCCTGATTCTTGGAGGTAGATCTCTGATAATTCCCTCTCCTCGCTAGGGGAAGTTATTCTTTCAGGGGTTGTTATATTGTAAAGAGAATGATGAGATGAATAGAACTCGTCCGAAATAGTAGACGAGGTATGAACCTCTCGTCCGCTAGCCCGTGCAAGCATCGCACCTGGTTTATTTGAAAATTCATAATAGTGTCTCCTAGCCCATGCCATACCTCTAATCATCTTCTGAAACAGGAGGCGATTTAATTCTTCTCTGGCTTGAGTTAAGGGGACAAGTTTTTTCCGCAGCTAGGGATTGCTTGTGTTGTTTACTAAGAGATGCTATCTGTGAGAAGAGGGCTGTGTAACGCTCTTGCGTTTTTTGTTAGTGAATGGATTTGCAGCTGCAGAATTATTACACTCAGTAGTCATGTAGAGATGTGTTGAACAAACATATCCAACTCTCAGGACTCATCACCGTGCACAGCCTGATTTATGCAAATATACATACACTCAATATGATGTTCCTGGAGTGATAGGATGTATATGATAGTATAGTGGTGAGAGACAGGTGTTAGAAATGGTGAGCACTCAGTAGTAATATTCAGGAGAGTGGTAGGTGATGATAGGTAGTATGCAGATAGGTTTAGCAATCATGTATAGTAACAGGTGGTAGGGGACAGCAGATGAAGTATACAAGAGAGAGTAACCTAGTGCAATGATGTAGATGATGGTAGGCTCAAGAGCTAGCAATCTATGAAGTTTATGCAGATGATAGGAATAGTGCTTACATAGTAACAGTCCTTAGTATGCAGAGGTAGATAGTGTAAGTTAGTTTAGGAAGAAATCCCCTGTGGGGTACTTATCACAAGTTGGGTTAGTAGTAGCAAGGTCCAGTAGTAGGAGAGTGATCCGGTAGCGAGATACGGGATCGGTAGCGAGGTTCCGGTTTTGTTCAGGCAAAGGAATAGCTAGAAGCTCCGGCAGCATAGGACAAGACTGGTCAAGCATGCGGTTTGAACGAGCAATGAGTGAGAGAAAACCGGCGATTGAAATAGCCGCTCATAGCGGCGCTCGGCGATGATGTCATCGTTCTTAAAGGTGTATGCGTTCCACCTAGTTAGCAAGGTGGGACGCAATATTAAGGTAGAAATGGGAAATAAGGGTGGAAATAAGGGTACCAAAAGGTACCAGAATCTTACAGTACCCCCCCCTTAAGGCCGGCTCTGGAAGGCCTATAGCACTGGTTTTTCCGGGTATTTCGAGTGAAATGTTCGTATAAGCCTAGGTGCGTGAACATCAGCAGTATCCAACCAGGTGTCGTCTTGGGGTCCATAGTTCTTCCATCTTATGAGATATTGGAGTCTTCCTCTGTGGATACGAGAATCCAGAATCTCCTTGATCTCATATTCTTCTCCGCCTTCAACTTGTACTGGAGGTGGAGGCAAGATGGTAGGTCTTATTCCTTGGTTAGGAACATGTGGTTTTAGCAGCGACACATGAAAGATGGGATGTATTTTGAGATCTGCCGGTAAGGTTGCACTGCAGCTTTTTCAATGAGTTTCTTAATTGGGAAGGGTCCCAGAAATAAAGGTCCAAGTTTTTTACTAGGGATCTTTAATCTCAAATTTTTTGTAGATAGCCAAACAAGATCCCCAATAGCATATTGAGGAGAGGGTTTTCTACGTAGGTCGTAGTACCTTTTTTGTTGACTATGGGCATGTGATATGGTGGTGTTGAGTAAACCCAGAGAGTCCTTTATTTGGGTGAGATAATCAGAGGCCACTGGGTTACTTGATGGAAGGATGCGTGGTGGAAGAAGAGTGGGATGAAACCCATAGTTCAAGTAAAATGGACTTTGCTTAGTAGTACTGTGGGTTGCGTTGTTATAAGCGAATTCCGCCAGCGGGAGGAGGTCCACCCAATCGTCCTGTAGGTATGAGGTATAGCAACGTAGATATTGCTCAATGCACTGGTTGACTCTTTCTGTCTGTCCGTTGGTCTGAGGGTGGTAAGGAGAAGTAAGTTTTCGCTCTATTCGTAGTATCTGACATAGAGCTTGCCAAAACTTGGAGATGAACTGTGAACCACGGTCAGACAGAAGGGTCTTTGGAATACCATGTAACTTAAAGACATGTTTCACTAGCAATTCCGCTGTTTGCTTGGATGAAGGTAATCTTCGAACAGAAATGAAATGTGCCATCTTGGTCAGATGGTCCACTGACACTAGAATGGTGTTAAATCCTTTGGAAGGTGGTAGTTTTACTATAAAGTCTAAGGACACAACTTCCCATGGAACCTGGGGTATTGGTAGACTACAAAGTAGACCAGATGGTTTTGTAGTGTCAATTTTGGACCTTGCACAGATGTCACAAGAAGAAACAAATTTTTGTACGGTTGTCTTCATGTCAGGCCACCAAAACTGCCTAGTAAGTAAATTGAATGTTTTAGTCATACCCATATGTCCTGCCATAGGCACATCATGCGACAATTCCAAAATCTTGGTACGCATAGTAGGGGGTATGTAAAGTTTGTCGTTGTAATAGAGGAAGCCTTCTGCATCAGCACTTAGTTGTGGTGGAGGTGAATCCAATCCTATGTTGTGCAAAATCTCTTCCTTCAGGGAACGAACAACACCGACAATACGTTCATAGGGTATTATAGGAATTGAAGGTATTTCGGCGTAGTTATCCTTGGTTAATCGTGACAGCGCATCCGCCTTTTTATTTTTGTCTGCAGGAGTGTAGGTCACCAAAAAGTTGAATCTTAAAAAGAATAAGGACCAACGTACCTCCCGGTGGGAAAGAGTCTTGTTAGTCTGAAGGTATTGAAGATTTTTATGATCTGTGTATATGAGAACTGGTAATCGAGTACCCTCAAGTAGGTGTCGCCAATTCTCCAATGCCAATTTTATGGCAAGCAACTCTTTTTCACCCACTGGGTAATTCACCTCGGGGCTGCTTAGTGATTTTGAGAAAAAAGCAACTGGGTGAAGTGGTGAAGTATTTGTTGGTCGTTGGGAGAGAACTGCTCCTACTGCCATATTTGGACGCATCTACCTCCAGGATGTATTTAAGGGATGGGTCTGGATGGCGTAGTATGGGAGCAGAAGTAAAGCTTGATTTTAACAAGAGGAAAGCTCCATTTGCTTCTTCTGACCATTTTAATTGTTTTTTTTATACTTGTGAGTTGTGTGAGAGGTCTCACAATAGCAGAGAAGTTCTTGATGAACTTCCTATAGAAGTTAGAATATCCGAGGAATCTTTGTAATGCCTTACGAGTTGTTGGCACAGGCCAATCTAGAATACAGGATATCTTGCTCATATCCATTTTGATTCCATTTTTAGATATGATGTATCCTAGGAATAGTACTTCTTCTTTATGGAATAAACATTTTTTTAATTTTACGTATAAGTTGTGTGCAAGTAGTCTGGACAACACGAGTCTTACATGTTTTATGTGTTCAGATAAGGATTGAGAATAAATAAGTATATCGTCCAGATATACTACAACACAAACATCAAGTAAGTCTCTGAAGATGTCATTTATGAATCGTTGAAAGGCTGCGGGAGCATTACACAACCCGAATGGCATCGCAAGGTACTCGAACAATCCGTATCTGGTTCTGAATGCTGTCTTCCATTCATCCCCGTCACGGATTCGGATTAGGTTGTATGCCCCTTTTAGGTCCAATTTCGAAAAGTAGGTAGCCCCGCGCACCTGTTCAATAAGTTCAGGAATGAGGGGCAAGGGATAGCGATCCTTTATTGTAATGGTATTTAATTGCCTGTAATCAATAATAGGCCTGAGACTTGAATCCTTATTGCGGACAAAGAAGAGTCCTGCAGCAGTAGAGGAAGTAGAAGGTCTGATTAACCCTTTCGCCAAATTCTCATCCAAGTATTCCTTGAGATGAGAGAGTTCATCCTGTGAAAGAGGATAAACATGACCGAAAGGCAACTTGCTATTAGGGAGTAGATCGATACAACAATCATAGTCCCTATGGGGAGGCAACACTTGAGCATTTTTCTCAAGGAAGACTTCCGACAAATCCTGGTAACATAGAGGTATAATCTCATCTGTCACCACAGACAGGATCTTCCCATATGATGAGAGATTACACGTGGTTTCACAATAGTGAGAAGAGAAGGTTAGAGTTCTTGTTTTCCAATCAATGATTGGTTGATGTATGTGTAACCAGGGAAGTCCCAAAATAATGGGAAAATGTGGTGAGGTTAGTACATCAAAAGTGGTAGTCTCCATATGAGACTCATTGGCAGTGACAAGGAGTGCCTGTGTCTGATTGGTGATTGGACCAGAGGATAACGGAATACCGTTAATGAAACTAACAGAGACAGGTTTGAGTTTTGAAATAATAGGTATTTTATTTAAGGTAGCAAAACAAGTATCAATGTAGTTCCCACAAGATCCTGTGTCGATCATAGCCTTGGTGGTGATCCTAGTTTGGTCCCACTGTAATGTCAAATGAATAAAAAGATAAGGATTAGAAAAGGAAGTCGTTAGTCCCCCTAGCAAGACATTTGAACACTCACCCTCTTTTTTGCGGACAAGGGGATAGCCGCTTAACAAATGATCCGGGGAGGCGCAGTACATGCAGAGATGTTCGGATCTTCTCCTGGCACGTTCGGTAAGGGATAAAGGTGGACGTATCATTCCTACCTCCATAGGAGTAGGGTCAACAGCCGACATCCGAGAAGGACTGGACAATGGCAATCCCATCTTCTCAGCCTTTCTTTCTCGCAGTCGTCTGTCAATATTGATACTGGTCTGTATCAGGGCAGCCAAGGTGTCAGGTAAATCCGCTCGGGCAAGCTCGTCTTTAACGGCTTCCGATAGGCCGAGTCTGAACTGAGTTTTTAGAGATGTATCATTCCACCCTGAATCAAGGGTCCATCTTTTGAACTCTGCCACAAAGTCTTCAACAGGTCTCCTTCCTTGTTTTAAAGCCCTCAATTGGGTATCAGCAGTACTCTGCCTATTGGGGTCTTCATATAAACTAGCGAGTTGCGCTAGGAATAAAGGATAGGAGTTGAGAAGTGGATCATCTTTCTCAAAGAGAGAGTCTGCCCAGGCACGGGATCACCCGTCAGATAGGAAATAGTGGTACAGACTTTAATTTGGTCAGTAGGGTAGGTACGAGGTTTCAACAAGAAAAGCAATTGACATGCGTTTTTAAATTCACTAAATTTTTTCCAATCACCTGTAAACACTAGAGGAGGGTTTATCTTAGGCTCACGGGGCTGAGCAGCAGAGAGCTGTGCGAGACGGCCAACCTGCTGTCTCAAAGCCTGATTTTCGTTTTTTACCTCTGTAAGGGCAAGTATCAATGCATCTACTTGTTGTTTTAGCTGCATAACTTGAGTGGTTAATTCTGCTGAATCCATATTTTAGAGCTCGTTCAATCTGTAACGCTCTTGCGTTTTTTGTTAGTGAATGGATTTGCAGCTGCAGAATTATTACACTCAGTAGTCGTGTAGAGATGTGTTGAACAAACATATCCAACTCTCAGGACTCATCACCGTGCACAGCCTGATTTATGCAAATATACATACACTCAATATGATGTTCCTGGAGTGATAGGATGTATATGATAGTATAGTGGTGAGAGACAGGCGTTAGAAATGGTGAGCACTCAGTAGTAATATTCAGGAGAGTGGTAGGTGATGATAGGTAGTATGCAGATAGGTTTAGCAATCATGTATAGTAACAGGTGGTAGGGGACAGCAGATGAAGTATACAAGAGAGAGTAACCTAGTGCAATGATGTAGATGATGGTAGGCTCAAGAGCTAGCAATCTATGAAGTTTATGCAGATGATAGGAATAGTGCTTACATAGTAACAGTCCTTAGTATGCAGAGGTAGATAGTGTAAGTTAGTTTAGGAAGAAATCCCCTGTGGGGTACTTATCACAAGTTGGGTTAGTAGTAGCAAGGTCCAGTAGTAGGAGAGTGATCTGGTAGCGAGATACGGGATCGGTAGCGAGGTTCCGGTTTTGTTCAGGCAAAGGAATAGCTAGAAGCTCCGGCAGCATAGGACAAGACTGGTCAAGCATGCGGTTTGAACGAGCAATGAGTGAGAGAAAACCGGCGATTGAAATAGCCGCTCATAGCAGGGCTCGGCGATGATGTCATCGTTCTTAAAGGTGTATGCGTTCCACCTAGTTAGCAAGGTGGGACGCAATTTTAAGGTAGAAATGGGAAATAAGGGTACCAAAGGTACCAGAATCTTACAGGCTGTCAATCACTTTGAGATAGTAAAAATGCGATCTATTCGAGTGTAGACATTGTGGGTCGGAGAGTAGTAGGTATAATCCCGCTCACCTGGATGCATCAATCGCCAAGGGTCAGTCAGGTCAAGGAGAGACAGTTCCCGCTGCAGTCGGCGTAACCGGGTATGGGAAATACATGAACTTCCCCTGGAAGAATCCAGGAGGGGTTCAGGTATAAAATTAAAGTCTCCACCCATCACGAGGTGCCCTTCTCGGAACCCCAAAACTACCGAAATCAATTGCTGTAAAAAAGATATATGATCTGAGTTAGGCAGATAAACATTTAATAAAGTTACTGTTGTCTGACCAACCCTTCCCTTAATCAACAAAAATCTTCCACCTGGGTCTATCAGCTCCTCTTTAACCGCTTGCCGACCGCCGCACGAACATATACTGCGGCGGTCAGCCCCTCACAGGCAAAGTGACGTATCGGTACGTCACTAGCCTGGGAGGGTCTGGGGAGCGAGCGCTCGGTCACGGACCCCCCCCCCCGCACGTGTGACCGGCGGACCCGATGTCCGCTGGTCACTCGGCGATCGGCGGGGGAGAGGGAGAAAGGCAGGCAGCTTGTGTAAACAAGCTGCCTGTTAGTTCTCCCTGTGTAGAAACACTTATCATAGGGTTCTACTATGTAGAACCGTTGATCAGTGTAACTACACCTCAAGCCACAGCCAATCACAGTTAGAATCATGCCCCTAGGGACACACACACAGCCCCTCCCTCTCAAATAAAGTTAACCCCTTCACTGCCAGTGTATTTTTACAGTAACAGTGCATATATATAGCACTGATTACTGTAGAAATGTCACTGGTAACCCCAAAAGTGTCAAAAATGTCAGTCAAGGGTCCGATCTGTCCGCCGCAATGTCGCAGTACCGCAAAAAAAAAAAAAAAAATCGCAGATCACCGCCATTACACGTTAAAAAAAAAAAACAACAAAAATGACAAAAATCTTTCCCTTTGTTAGTAAACGCGATAACTTTTGTGCAAACCAATCAAAATACGCTTTTTGAGATTTTTTTTACCAAACATATGTAGCATAAAACAAATTGGCCGAAAATTTTAAAAAATTTTGATTTTTACTTTTTTTTGGGGGGGAATTTCATATAAAAAAAATGTGAAAAATATTGTTATTTTTGCAAAATTGACGCTCTTTTTTTTGTTTATAGCCCGTGATCAAAAAAAAAAATCGCACAGGTGATCAAATACCACCAAAAGAAAGCTCTGTTTGTGGGAAAAAAAAGGACGTCAAATTCGTTTAGGTACAGCGTCGCACGACCGCGCAATTATCCGTTAAAGTCACGCAGTGCCGAATCGCAAAATACCCCCTGGTCGGAATGGGGGTAAAATCTTCCGGGGCTTAAGTGGTTAAACACCCAGGGCAAAAATTTAGATATGAGAATACTCACTCCTTTTGATTTGGGTATTCGTGAGGGAGCATGATACACCCAGGGGAAATCCCTATTATATAGCCTGGGAATGGCATCTTTCCGAAAATACGTTTCTTGTAAAAATGCCATATGTGAATGACCGTGTTTTAAATCTGATAGATGACGTGACCGTTTCTCTGGGGTGGCTAGACTTCTTACGTTAAGGGTGGTTACCTTATATCCTGAGACCGCTCGTGCAGGGCTAGGTGACATGGCTACCCTGGAGGCCCAAAACAAAAACAAAAAAAAATTTAAAAAACACCCTCCCCCCAGCTATATACCAATACTGGTATTACTAAAATTGGTTATACCGTAACCGAGCGCAACCAGGTGCATAAATGAGAAAAGAGAAAAAAGAGAAAAGATAATAAGGAGATGTGACCATAGGGTGTTGGCCTACCCAGCATCTTACTCATTTTTTAGCTAAAACCCCTCTGCACACACATTCAATACTTCATTTTTAAATAATCTGAATTGACAATTATATCACCCTCCCTTACTCTCATATCCCCCCCACCCCCAAAAGCAACATCCCCACCTTGTATTTCCCAGGAATTAAAAAACAAATAGGGAAAAAATCATTGTGGAGTCCGTAAAAAATCTCAAGTCGGTAGATCTTCTTCAAAGATTGGATAGTGTATGGGACTCACACTACCGAACCTCATATCCTCAATGCGTGACCCCCAACCGACTAGGCAGAGGACATTACTCATCCAGGCAACGGGGGACCAGCACCAAGGGGAAGGGGCAGGACAGGGGTTTCCAGCAAAGTCCAGGATAATATATCTAGAGATATAGTGAAAAAGAGAATATGAAAATTTTCCATGTAATTTTTAAACGTTAGGGGCCATGTCCTCTTCTTTGAATGGACCGGGACCCTCTCTCCGGGGATGTCTAAACGTGACATGGGGGATCTCCTTGAAATCCGACTCCAGGGATTGCTGAGCCAGTTGGGAATTGATATTAGAGGGGTCTCCAAGAAAGAGAATAGCTCTGGTATCTGTTCATGCCATCTCAAAGCAAATGAGTTTCCATTTCGTGAAACCACCAAATGAAACGGGTGACCCATGTGATATGTAGCGCCCGCCTTTCAAATTTCAGCTAGCAATGGTTTTAATATGGCCCTTATCCGCAGAGTGCAGCGTGAGAGGTCTGCTAGGAGCCGTATTGGGGCTCCTTTAAAAAGTCTATAGAACCTTGATTCCATGCACGTCGCATAATATCTTTCTTAAGGGAGGAGAAATGCATTATGACCAATACAACACGTGGATGGTCTTCTCCTATGCTGCGGGGTGCCTGTACTCTATGTACTCGGTCTACTTCGATCTCCTCTGTAAGAGGGCGCTTCAACAATTTGTTAAATATCCCCAAAACTGCCGTCTTTAATTCGGGGCCCAGAACTGTTTCTGGGACCCCCCGCAGCCTAATATTATTTCTGCGGCTGCGATTTTCACTGTCGTCCTGTTGGAGTTGCAAAATGGTTAGTTGATTCTGTATATGGACCTGCGAGTTTTCTATAGTATTGACTCTGGTTTCCAATATAGATTGGGCCACCCCCCACAGCAGCTACTTTGTAATCTATTTGTGTAAATTGCTGTTTTATGGCATTAATTTCAAGAGAAAGATTACTCACAATCGATGCTGCCATCTCATTTATATCCTGCTTTGTCGGTATTAGTAAGAGCAGTTCTCTCCATTCTGAAGGCTGAGGGTTTTCCAATTGACCAGGGGATGATCATCCATTGTGTCTGCCCGTGGTTTGTCCATTAGGGAGGTCGGCTGTGGGGAGCCTCGAGGGGAAGCAGAGGTATCCGTTGAATGGCCCTGTGCTGGTTTAGAGAGCTTTTTCAGCAAGATATGGCCGTTGTTGAGTGGACGCGGCTGCGCCATCTCAGCTGGAGAGGAGACACACTGAGCTGCGGGACGCCGGAGGAAGTATGTCGCAATGTCCGGTCTCCTACCGGTCTCCAAGGGCTCGCCGGGTTATCAGACTGAAATGTGCAGAGGTTCAAGGCAGGGTCAGGTTCGCTGGCTGCATGAGGCTGGAGCACTGTTGTGGATCACAGAGCTCCCGAGGAACACACCCTTACGGCATCATTACTGAGCCACGCCCCACCGACACCCTTTCACTTCACTTTGTAACTCAGCAAACTTTCCCTAGTAGGTAACACCAAACGCCTGTAACTCAGAGATTTGCGCCCTGAAAGGAGCTACAGCAGCTGCTACAATGGCCTCCATGTTTTGGGCAAGAATATTCTGTCACAGTCTGAAGTCAGGCTCAGAGGCCAGTAGTTATAGTAGTGGAGCAGCACCTACCTGCAAGCTAGAAAGATATTAAGGCAGGTCACCCTAGCTGATGACACGGGTTCATCTGAGGAGCGAAATCTAAGTACTAACTGGTATTCACCAGAGGTCCTGAAGGTGGAGATGGGCTTGCCTGCAAGTTCATGGGAGGAGCAAAGGGGTTCAAGGATACTAAGATTCACGGCAGGATCATTCAATTGTCCAGAGAACTGTCCAGCATTCCAGGTGACTAAGCAAGCAGAGACAACGCCAGACACTGCAGAGGTCCCAGGTTCAAGTCCAGGTCCTGACATCTTTAACCACTTAAGCCCCGGAAGATTTTACCCCCTTCTTGACCAGACTCCTTTTTTCAACTTGGCACTTCGTGATTTTAACTGACAATTGCGCTGTCATGCAATGCTGTACCCAAACGAAATTTACGTCCTTTTTTTCCCACAAACAGAGCTTTCTTTTGGTGGTATTTGTTCACCTCTGCACTTTTTATTTTTTGCGATATTAATAAAAAAAGAGCGAAAATTGTGAGAAAAAAAATGGATTTTTGTAAAATCTTACCGTAAAATCCTTTTCTCTTAGCTCATTGACAGACGTAGTCCTCGGTGATACACCACCTTCGGGTTATGTTGCCTCCACAGGAGCAGGACTAGACAGGAAATTAAAAAGCTCTGGCCACACCCTAGGGGCAGTCCCAGAGGGTATATCCTCTCTCTCTCTGCCTCAGCAAATCAGTTATGTGAAAAAGCAGTCTTTAGAGATTTTAACCCAACTCAAAAAACAGAGGGGCGGGGACTACGTCTGTCAATGAGCTAAGAGAAAAGGATTTTACGGTAAGATTTTACAAAAATCCATTTTTCTCTAGCGCTCATTGACAGACGTAGTCCTCGGTGATACACCACCTTCGGGACGTCCCAGAGCAGTATCACAACTGAGGGGTGGGAAAAAGAAATCAAATCCCAATCTAGAAGGCCCAACCGGTGCCAACTAGAAGTTTACAATGCTCATCCTTAATGATGAGACTCAACAAAAAAAGAGAAAAAAATTTTTTTTTTTTTTTTTCCAAACAGAAAAAAACCCTCGAGGTAGACCACCGGTCTCCTCAAATTGCGGCCTGCAAAACCTTGCGGCCAAATGAGGCATCCGCCGATGCCGTCACATCAATTTTATAGAATTTTGTAAAGGTATGTACCGACGACCAGGTGGCCGCCTTACATACCTGGACCACTGACGCCTGATGGCAAAAGGCCCAAGAAGTACTGAGCGCTCGAGTGGAGTGCGCCCTAACAGGGAACGGAGGACTCTGACCCTTAATAGAATAAGCCTGTACCACCGTTTGTCTAATCCATTTGGCAATGGTCGCGGCAGATGCAGGCAAACCCTTTCTGGGGCCATCCGTGATCACAAAAAGTGAATCCGTCTTACGGAAAGATTCCGTAGCTTTCAGGTATACCCTGATTGCCCGAACCACATCTAAGGAATGCAACGCATGTTCCCGATGATGCTTGGGCTGAGGACACAAGGAAGGTAGTACAATATCTTCATTCAGATGAAAATCTGAAACCACCTTAGGAAGAAAAGATGGCTTAGGATGAAGTACTACCTTATCCCTATGAATCACTAGGTATGGGGACTGGCATGATAATGCAGCCAGTTCTGACACCCTGCGAGCAGAAGTAATAGCCACCAAGAAGGCCACCTTCTGGGATAAAGTAAGCAAGGGAATCTCCCTGATGTTTTCAAAGGGAGGTTTCTGTAGAACCGACAAAACCAAATTAAGATCCCAGGGCGGTAAGGGCGCGCGGACTGGAGGAGCCAGGTGCCGCACCCCCTGGATGAAATTCCGCACCAAGGATTTGGTAGCTAAAGGCTTCTGAAAGAAGATTGCTAATGCTGAAACTTGACCCTTGATGGTGCTCAAGGCTAGCTTCTGCTCAACCCCTTGTTGCAAAAAGGCCAATATTCGAGTCACCGAATAGGTACATGGAGGAAATCCTAAAGATTCGCACCACGCAATATAAGTCTTCCATGTGTGATAATAGACTTTGCTGGAAGTCGCTTTCCTTGCTTTAATAAGGGTAGGAATGACTGAAGTAGACAAACCTCTGTCCTTCAGTACTTGGGTCTCAATGGCCAGGCCATTAAACCCAGCGACTGTAAAGCATGATGGTAAATTGGTCCTTGAGACCACAGACACTCCCTGAGACGAAGTTCCCACGGAACGTCTACGACTAACATGTCCAAGTCGGCCAGGCCGGCTTGAGGAGGCCAGCCTAGAATTTCTAGGACCACTGGCGCTGATAGAATCTGAACCAGGCGTCCCTAGAGGTATCTGGCCCCGACCATCCGAGAAAGTCTGGTCGTTTTCTGTTCCCACACATTTATCAGATACCTGATAGTTATCAGGAAAGGTGATCTTTTCTGGTTGAACCTCAGGGACCGAAGTCACCCGACTAGAGGCTACTTGGCCTATCTGGTCAACCAGATCCGATTCCTGTGAGGTATCGGGACTAATCTTAGGAAAAGGTAAAGGAAAAGATCTATTCAGGGAACGGTAACTACCGCTTCCTGTAGTACTTAAATGTTGGAAGGGAAGAATCGCACCGGTAGTAGTGGTTGATGCTCGATCTAATGTCCTGAATACCGGTGAAAACGTCCCCCCACCCTGAAACCGGGTGGGGGCGCACCTTCAGGCTGTGTACTCCTTTGCTTCGGGTTTGGCTGGGTTGGTCCTTTGCTTGTCCGACCAGCCCTTCTTGAACCCTCCTGGAGGAGTCTTGCCTTTCCCGCTAGTACCAGCCGGGCGCCCTTTATGGGCGGTAAAGAAAGGTCCTCGCTTGTTGCGAGGTCCCTTAGCTTTAGCAGCCTGTGGCAAAAAAGTGCTCTTGCCCCCAGTGGCATCCTTAATGATTTCATCTAGGTTGGCCCCAAATAGACGATTCCCCTGAAAAGGGAGATTAGTCAAGGTCTTTTTGGAACCTAGGTCAGCTGACCAGCATTTTAACCACAGCACACGTCTGAGGATCACCGCTGACTTAGATGCATGCCCTAATAAGGGAGTAGTGTCCAAGGCTGCGTCACAGATAAACTGTAGCCCTTGTATAATCTGTTCCATCAAATCAGATGTCTCCTGGGGAATATCTTTTCCCCTAAGATCTTGGCGTACCATTTTCGCCCATTCCGTAAGTGTCTGGGAAACTAGACCAATAACAATTACTGGTCTAAATGCTGACCCTATCAGAGAGAAGATGGTGCGGGACTCTGCTTCCATCTTTCGATCCACCGGATCCTTAAAGGACGAAGTGTCCTCCACTGGAATAACCGTGGCTTTATTCAGCCTGGAAATAGGTGGATCCACCACTGGTGGTACCGTCCATTTCTTAATGATGGATTCCTCAAACGGATAGCGTCTAGCAATACGCTTGGAAATAGTAAAGGTACGTTTAGAATGCTCCCATTCTCCTTTAATCTGATTACCGAAACATTTAGGTACAGGAAAAACCTTCACCGTTTTGATGGGCTTATTAGTACCAAAGGGAATCTCTGTTTCAGTTGCCTCTGCCGGTAAAGCCTCAAGTTTTAAGGTTTCCTGCACTGCCACAACTAGTGCGTCCACCAATGCTTCTTCCTGAATTATAGCAGGAGAAGAAGCGTCCTCCTCACTGTCTGAGGGGGCTTTACCTGGGATAACAGCCCTTGCAGAGGGACCTGCAACTGCAGTGACCATCTCTAAATCAGAGTCAGAGGTGTCAGATAGTATAGGGGTAGGCGGGGGTCGCTTCCTTGACCCCCGTCCCCGACAGGCCGCCTCCACCCGAGCCACCATAGACTCCAAAATTGCTGTAAATGACTCTATACTCTGTGCACCGGCGGGTCCCGTGGCCCCCTCGAGGGAAACAGGTGGGGGAATATGTGTGGCAGGGTCCATGATAATTCCAGTCACTTCCTGGATAATATAATTCAAAAATAAAAAACTTTTTTTTTTTTTTTTTTTTCAGACCCCCAGCGCCACAAAAGCCCCTTAGTGTTACCTGCTAGGGATCCCTATCGATCGAGAGAGAGAGAGAGAGAGAGACCCCCAGGCTCACCACTTGATGCTCAGAGTTTAACTGCAACAGGTTACAGCGCTGTCTTGACAAACAGGAAGTCTTTTGGCTGGCTGCCCAGGAAGAAAGGAGGCGGCTCCGCCCCTCTGCACGCCTTCCGGCGCCTCCCCCAAGCTCCACGAGGTGTTTGGATCACCTCAAACATGGCCGCCCCCATGCTGGAGACACGAGGCTACGCCAAAATGGCGGCTCGTGCGATCCAGCAAAAAAAAAAATGGCGGCGGCCTGTACTGAATAGCGGTGTGCTGCAGGGCACACAACACTCTCTCTGCATGGGGATATGGCGTGATTGGCGGTACCGGCCCTGGCGGACCGCATGGCCATTCGGGAGGCCTGCTAATAGCTGGAGATCTGATTAGGAAGGCAGTCTACATGTCCGTGGCTTCTGACTGGTAGGTAGCTTATTCTTAACACCGTAAGATTCCCAGAATGCCACAGATTACATCTTTTTAACATGTATACAATTAGATTGTTAGCTCCCAAACCAAGCCTCCTGGCTTTTTGCACATAAAATCACACTCAAAGTAGGAGGATCTGTGTCATGTTATAGGATAGAGAGGGACTCTATCTTACCATACAGAGAGGGGCCCGCGTTCACCACAAGACCCGTCAGGGGAAAAGGGGGAACATACTACTCACCATACCGGAACCAGGCGGGCACCAACTCCTGACAGTACCCCTCTCCACCGGGGCGGGAGGGCTGTCGACCGATACGGACGCCGTGACTCATGGTCTTTGGCGTTTCAGCGAGACGTTTAACTCGCGTGGACAGTCCTTTAATGGGACTTTGTCGCGGCCGACCCAGCGCGGAGCTATGGCCTGCACGCGCTCGTAGGCTGAACTGGGGTGACCACCGGATCTCAACATCCAGCCCGTCGCCCAGTTCAGCTTTCTTGCTTGAAGATCTCACAGGAACACTGGAGAAAAAAAGCTGTCTAAAAAATCCTTTAAGAAAAAATTCTTGCCAGGACCTAAGATCCCAGCAAGGTATCTAGGTCCTTACTCCTAACTAGACAGAAAATAACTGATTTGCTGAGGCAGAGAGAGAGAGGATATACCCTCTGGGACTGCCCCTAGGGTGTGGCCAGAGCTTTTTAATTTCCTGTCTAGTCCTGCTCCTGTGGAGGCAACATAACCCGAAGGTGGTGTATCACCGAGGACTACGTCTGTCAATGAGCGCTAGAGAAAATTGGATTTTTGTAAGAACTTACCGTAAAATCCTTTTCATTTAAGCTCATTGACAGACGCAGTCCTCTTTGATTAATATCAAATTGGGTTATACTGCCCTCTACAGGAGTAGGACACTAGGCAGAAGAAAACATTCTGGCCACACCTTAGGGGCAGTCCCAGAGGGTATATCCTCTCTCTCTCTCTCTGCTACAGGATGTCAGTTATGTCACAAAGCAGTGTCAGAGAATTTAACCCAACCCAACTCAAAAACAGAGGGGCGGGTACTGCGTCTGTCAATGAGCTTAAGAGAAAAGGATTTTACGGTAAGATTTTACAAAAATCAATTTTTCTCTGTCGCTCATTGACAGATGCAGTCTTTTTGATTAATATCAACTTGGGACGTCCCAAAGCAGAGCCACAAATGAGGGGTGGGATAACAGAAATCAAAATCCAATCTAGAAGGCCCAACCGGTGCCGACTAGAAGTCTTAAAGGCTCATCAGTCAAAAGGATGAGACCCCCAACAGGAAAACCCTCGAGGTAGACCAACGGTCTCCTCAAATTGCGGCCTGCAGAACCTTGCGGCCAAAAGAGGCATCTGACGATGCCATCACATCAACTTTATAAAATTTTATAAAGGTATGAACCGACGACCAGGTAGCCGCCTTGCAAACCTGGACCACTGATGCCTGATGGCGGAAGGCCCAGGAAGCACTAAGCGCCCGAGTGGAGTGCGCCTTAACAGGGAACGGAGGATTCCGACCCTTAATAGAATAAGCCTGTACCACCGTCTGTCTGATCCATTTGGAGATAGTCGCGGCAGATGCAGGCAACCCCTTTTTGGGGCCATCCGTGATCACAAAAAGTGAATCCGTTTTACGAAACGAGTCCGTAGTTTTCAGGTATACCCTGATTGCCCGAATCACATCCAAGGAATGTACCGCAAACTCCCGAGGATGACTGGGCTTCGGACATAGGGAAGGTAATACAATATCTTCATTCAGATGAAACTCTGAAACCACTTTAGGAAGGAAGGATGGATTCAGACGCAGAACCACCTTATCCTTATGAACCACCAGATATGGGGAATGACGAGATAATGCGGCCAGTTCTGACACCCTGCGTGCAGAAGTGATGGCCACCAAGAAGGCCACCTTCTGGGATAACGTAAGCAAGGGAATCTCCCCGATATTCTCAAAGGGAGGTTTCTGAAGAACCGACAACACCAAATTAAGATCCCAGGGCGGTAAGGAGCCAGGTGCCGCACCCCCTGGATGAAATTCCGCACCAAGGAATGAGAAGCCAAAGGTTTCTGAAAGAAGATTGCTAACGCTGAAATCTGACCCTTGATAGTGCTCAAGGACAGTTTCTGCTCAACCCCCTGTTGCAGAAAGGCCAAGATTCGGGTCACCGAATAGGTAAGTGGAGGAAATCCAAGAGATTCACACCACGCAATATAAGACTTCCATGTGCGATAATAGACTTTGCTGGAAGTCGCCTTCCTTGCTTTAATTAGAGTAGGAAATACTGAAGCTGACAATCCCTTGTCCTTCAGCACCTGGATCTCAATGGCCAGGCCGTTAAAGCCAGCGATTGTAAAGCAAGATGGAAGATCGGTCCGTGAGACAGCAGATCCTCCTTGAGAGAAGGTCTCCAAGGAGCGTCCGCGACCAGCCTCACCAAGTCGGCGTACCAGGCTCGACGAGGTCAGTCCGGAGTTACCAGGATAACAGGAATTCCTTCCACCTCTATCCTGCGATGAAGTTTCGGCAGTAACTTGAGAGCATGGAAGGTATACAGTAGCTGATACTGCCCCCACGGGGCGACCAGCGCGTCTGCTGCATCCGCTAGAGGATCGCGGGCACGAGCTACAAACCTCCGCACCTTCCTGTTGAGCCGAGATGCCAACAGATCCACATCCGGGGTGCCCCAATGAAGGCACAACTGGTGAAATACCTCTGGATGAAGGGACCATTCCTCTTGATCCAGAATCTGACGGCTGAGATAATCTGCCTGCCAATTTTCCACCCCCGGAATGAATACCGCGGAGAGAGTCGGAACAAACCGTTCCGCCCAATGAAGAATGCTGGCCACTTCTATGGCCGCCAGGGCCCTCTTGGTGCCCCCTTGGTGATTGACATAAGCCACAGCCGTGGCATTGTCTGACTGGATCCGAACCGGGCTGCCCTGGAGCTGCTCGGTCTAGTAAATCAGACAAAGTCTGATCGCTCGCAGTTCCAACACATTTATCGGTAACCTGGAGTTTATCAGAAGAAATGACTTCCCCTGGCTGAGCATCGGAGACCGAAGCCACCAGACCAGAGACTCCCTGGTCCGCTCGCTTAACCGGATCCAATTGTCCAGGGAATCGGGATTCCGATTCCATTTGAGAAGAATCTCCTCTTGGAGAATTCGGGTATGAGACTGGGCATACGGTACTGCCTCTAAGGAGGCCACCATCAGTCCCAGACAGTTGACGGACAGCAACATCCGAATCGTTGACTGAATCTTCTGGAGTTTCTCCGCAAGGAGAAACACTCTTGCCAAGGCCCAGAAAGTTCAGTCTCCTGGTGGGAACCAGGGATGATCTTTGGGAAAAGCGAAGAAAACGCTGATGTCCTGCGAAGATGGGGATATGAAGATAGGCATCCTAAATGTCTATGGACGCCAGGAAATCCCCCTGATGCAGGGAGGCCACCACTGTTCGGATGGACTCCATCTCTCCCAAGTCCAGAAATGGGCGCACCTTGCCCTCTTTCCTGGGCATTGTGAACAGGTTCGAATAGAACCCCTGAAAATGTCCAAGGAACGGGAACTACCACTCCTTGTTGCATCAAGTCCATTACTGCCCCCCACAAAGCTTTTAAGCGATCCGGGGATAGTCGAATATTGGAAGGGAAGAATCGCACCGGTGGAAGTGATCGAAACTCGATCTTGTATCCCGACCGTATGACCTCGCGAACCCCTTTGTCCGGGATTCTGGAAAGCCATGGATCCGGAAACTGGTGAAGACGTCCCCCCACCCCAGAGATGGGTGGGGGCGCACCTTCAGGCTGTATTGGACTTATCTTCAGGCTTGGCTGAGCCGGACTTTTGTTTATCCGACCAGCGCCCTTTGAAACCCCCTGAAGGGGCTTTGGAGGGCTTCGCCTTATCGCCCGCCTCAGCGGAACGAAAAACTCTTTATGAGCAAAAAAGGAAGGTCCTCGTCTGTTACGAGGTCCTTTACCCTTAGCAGTCTGTGGCAAGAAAGTGCTCTTGCCCCCAGTGAGATCCTTTATACCCAAACAGGCGATCCCCTTGAAAAGGGAGATTAGCCAACCCATTCTGTCAATGTTTGTGAAACTGAACCAATGGCAACCACTGGCCTAAAGGTTGACCCTATCAGGGAAAAAAATGGAGCGGGATTCCGCTTCCACTTTTCGATCCACCGGATCCCTAAAGGACGGAGCGTCCTCCAAAGGGATAACAGTGGCTTCATTTAGTCTGGAAATCGGTGAGCCCACCACTGGTGGTACCGTCCATTTTTTAAGGAGGGATTCCTCAAACGGATAGCGCCTAGCAATGAGTTTGGGAATAACAGGGGTTCGTTTCGGACAACCCCATTTGGGCAAGGGAAAAACCTTCGCCATTTTGGTAGGCTTGCTAGTACCAAAAGGAATTTCAGTCTTAGCTACCTCTGCCGGTGTAACCTCAAGACTTAAGGTTTCCCGGACAAACACAACTAGTGCATCCACCAACGCTTCTTCTTGTGCTATGGCGGAGGCAGAAACGTCCTCCTCACTGTCTGAGGAGACCGTACCTGAGACAGCAGCCCCAGAAGAGGGACCTGCAGCTGCAGTGACAAGCTCAGAATCCGTGTCTGAAGTATCAGATGAAATAGGGGTAGGCGGGGGTCGCTTTCTTGACCCCCGTCCCTGACAGGCCACCTCCACCCGGGATACCAAAGACTCCAAAACTGCTGATAACGCATCAATCACAAGTGGGGTACTGGAGGGTCCTGCGGCCACCTCGAGGGGATCAGGTGGGGATACATGTGTGGCAGGGTCCATGATTATACAAGACACTTGCCAGCAAACAAAAAGCAATTGCAAAGAAAAAAAATTTTTTTTTTTGTAATCCCCCAGCGCAATAGCGCCCCTCAGTGTTACCTGCTTGGACCCCACAGAGAGAGAGAGAGAGACCCCAAGGCTCACCACCTGATGCACAGAAGTTTCTATCAACCTGCTGTCAGCGCTGTCTCTTACAGACAGGAAGTCTTTTGGATCGTTTTCCCGGGGAAAGGAGGCGGCTCCGCCCCTTTACACGCCTTCCGGCGCCTCCCATGCTACTCCTCGAGGTAGCTGGTCATCTCCAAAATGGCCGCCCCCATGCTGGAGACACGAGGCTACGCCAAGATGGTGGCCCCGCGCGACCTGCGGGGGGATCGGCGGCCTGTGGAAAGATGGCAGCGGTCTGCGGAAGGTAGTCATCGGCCTGTGCGGCCTGCGGGAGGTGTATGGCCTGTGGGAGGATGGCGGCCTGTGGGAGGACGGCGGCCTGTGGATGGCGGTAGTCCAGGCACAGGCATCGGCCTGTATTGCAACCTTAATTATCAGGTAGGATGCTATCACCCTCATACATGGCCATCCTAACAGTAATGCCAGCCACTGACTTCAGTCATGGTCCCTTTACAGTGCCCCTCATACAGTGACTCCGATAGCTCCCAAACCAAGCCTCCTGGTTCTTATTCACTAAATCACCCTCAAGAGGGGGATCTGTGACACCTGTTAAAGGATAGAGGAGAGACCCAGGATCATGAGCGCCCGACCATCCCAGGGAGGGGCCCGCGTCCACCAACAAACCCGTCAGCGGGAGAGGGGGAACATCTTACTCACCATACCGGAACAGGCGGGCGCCAACTCCTGACAGAACCCCTCTCCACCGAGGTGGGGGGGCTGTCGACCAATATGGACACCGTGACTCAGTTCCCAACTGGTCGTCGGCGTCCCGGCGAGACGTTTAACTCGCAGGGTCAGTCCCTGTCCAGTGGGACTATGTCGCGGCCGAAACAGCGCGGAGCTAGGGCCTGCACGCGCTCGTAGGCTGACTGGGGTGACCACTGGATCTCAACATCCAGCCCGTCGCCCAGTTTCAGCATACTTGCTTGAAGATCTCACAGGAAAAACTGGAGAAAAAAGCTGCCTAAAAAAGTTTTTCTAAAAAATCTTGCCAGGACCAAGACTAGACAGAAAAAAACTGACTTCCTGTAGCAGAGAGAGAGAGGATATACCCTCTGGGACTGCCCTAAGGTGTGGCCAGAACGTTTTCCTTCTGCCTAGTGTCCTACTCCTGTAGAGGGCAGTATAACCCAAGTTGATATTAATCAAGAAGACTGCGTCTGTCAATAAGCGACAGAGAAATTACATTTTCAACTTTGTCTTTTAAAAAATATCCAATATACTCAATTTATGTCATATTTTCTGGCCAAAATGTAATTTAGCTACATGTCTGTCAAAAAAATTTCAATGAGCGTATTTTTATTGGTTTGCGCAAAAGTTATAGCGTCTACAAACTATGGTGTAAATACTGAAATTTACGCAGCTTTAATTTCTGACTGCCTATCTCATTTCATGAAGTGCTAAAATGACAGGGCAGTACAACCCCCCCCCCCAAACTACCACTTTTTGGAAAGTAGACATCCTAAGGAATGTCCTGAGAGGCATGTTGAGCTCATTGAATATTTCATTTTTTGTCACAGGTGTTTGAAAAATGACAAAAAAAAATTTTTATTTTTTTTTTACACAAAGTTGTCATTGAAATGATCTATTGCTCACACATGCCATGGGTATATGTGTAATTACACCTCAAAATATATTCTGCTGCTTCTCCTGAGTACAGGGATACCACATATGTGAGACTTTTTGGGAGCCTAGCAGTGTACGGGAGCCCGAAAACAAATCACCACCATCAGGATGTCAAAGGGCCTACATTTTTCATTGCATTTTCTCACTACCTATAACGGTTTAGGAGGCCCTGAAATGTCAAGATACCACAAACCCCCCCCCAAATTACCCCATTTTGTAAAGTAGACACCCCAAGCTGTTTGCTGAGAGGCATGGTGAGTCCATGTAATATTTTATATTTTGCCACAAGTTTTGGGAAAATTACATTTTTTTTTTTAACACAACGTTGTGACTAAAAGATACATTTCTCACACATGACATGGGTATATGTGGAATGACACCCAAAAATACATTCTGCCGCTTCTCCTGAGTATGGGAATACCCCATCTGTGAGACTTTTTGGGAGCCTAGCTGTGTACGGGACCCCGAAAATCAATCACTATCTTCAGGTTTTCTAATGGCGTAAATTTTTGATTTTACTCCTCACTATCCATCACAGTTTCGGAGGACCTGAAATTTCAAGATAGCACAAACCCCCCCCCAAATGACCCCACTTTGGAAAGTAGACACCCCAAGCTATTTGCTGAGAGGCATTGTGAGTCCATGGAATATTTTATATTTTGCCACAAGTTTCGGGAAAAGTAAATTTGTTTTTTTAACACAAAGTTGTCACTAAATGATAAATTGCTCACACATGCCATGGGTATATGTGTAATGACACCCCAAAATACATTCTCCTGCTTACTCTGAGTACAGGGATACCACATGTGTGAGACTTTTTGGGAGCCTAGCTGTGTACAGGACCGCGAAGACCAATCAACACTCTCAGGTTTTTTAATGGCGTAAATTGTGCATGTCATCTCTGCACTGTCACAGTTTCGGAGGCCCTAAAATTCCAAGATAGCACAAACCCCCCCCCCCCCCCCCCAAATGACCCAATTTTGGAAAGTAGACACCCCAAGCTATTTGCTGAGAGGCATGGTGAGTCCATGGAATATTTTATATTTTGCCACAAGTTCCGGGAAATATATTATTTATACATATTTTTTTTTTTTACACAAAGTTGTCAGTAAATTATATATTGCTCACACATGCCATGGGTATATGTGAAATGACACCCCGAAATACATTCTTCTGCTTCTCCTGAGTACAGGGATACCCCATGTGTGAGACTTTTTTGCAGTCTAGCCGAGTACAGGACCCCGAAAACAAATCCCCACTTTCAGGCTTTCCAAGGGCATAAATTGTTGATTTCACTCCTGACTACCTATCACAGTTTCGGAGGCCATGAAATGCCAAGACAGCACAAACCCCCCCAAATGACCCCTTTTCGGAAAGTAGACACCCTAAGCTATTTGCAGAGAGACATGTTGAGTGTTTTGCAGATCTCACTTTTTGTCACAAAGTTTTGGAAATTGAAAAAAAGAGGAAAAAAAACGCATTTTCCTGAAATTGAAAAAAAGAGGAAAAAACGCATTTTCCTGTTTTTTCTTCATTTTCCAAAAAAAATGAGAGCTGCAAAATACTCACCATGCCTCTCAGCAAATATATTGGAGTGTCTACTTTGCAAAATGGGGTCATTTGGGGGGGGGGGGGGGAGTTGTGCCATCTTGGCATTTCATGGACTTCACAAGTGTGATAGGTAGTAAGGAGTGAGATTAACAATTTACGGCCTTAGAAAGCCAGAAGGTGCGGATTGGTTTTCCGGGTCCTGTACACGGCTAGACTGCCAAAAAAAATCTCACACATGGGGTATCCCTGTACTCAGGAGAAGCAGCAGAATGTATTTTGGGGTGTCATTTCACATACAGGTCCCTCTCAAAAAATTAGCATATTGTGATAAAGTTCATTATTTTCTGTAATGTACTGATAAACATTAGACTTTCATATATTTTAGATTCATTACACACAACTGAAGTAGTGCAAGCCTTTTATTGTTTTAATATTGATGATTTTGGCATACAGCTCATGAAAAACCAAAATTCCTATCTCAAAAAATTAGCATATCATGAAAAGGTTCTCTAAACGAGCTATTAACCTAATCATCTGAATCAACTAATTAACTCTAAACACCTGCAAAAGATTCCTGAGGCTTTTAAAAACTCCCAGCCTGGTTCATTACTCAAAACCGCAATCATGGGTAAGACTGCCGACCTGACTGCTGTCCAGAAGGTCATCATTGACACCCTCAAGCAAGACACAGAAATACATTTCTGAACGAATAGGCTGTTCCCAGAGTGCTGTATCAAGGCACCTCAGTGGGAAGTCTGTGGGAAGGAAAAAGTGTGGCAGAAAACGCTGCACAACGAGACGAGGTGACCGGAGCCTGAGGAAGATTGTGGAGAAGGACTGATTCCAGACCTTGGGGGACCTGCGGAAGCAGTGGACTGAGTCTGGAGTAGAAACATCTAGAGCCACCGTGTACAGGCGTGTGCAGGAAATGGGCTACAGGTGCCGCATTCCCCAGGTCAAGCCACTTTTGAACCAGAAACAGCGGCAGAAGCGCCTGACCTGGGCTACAGAGAAGCAGCACTGGACTGTTGCTCAGTGGTCCAAAGTACTTTTTTCAGATGAAAGCAAATTTTGCATGTCATTCGGAAATCAAGGTGCCAGAGTCTGGAGGAAGACTGGGGAGAGAGGGAAATGCCAAAATGCCTGAAGTCCAGTGTCAAGTACCCACAGTCAGTGATGGTCTGGGGTGCCATGTCAGCTGCTGGTGTTGGTCCACTGTGTTTTATCAAGGGCAGGGTCAATGCAGCTAGCTATCAGGAGATTTTGGAGCACTTCATGCTTCCATCTGCTAAAAAACTAAATGGAGATGAAGATTTCATTTTTCAGCACGACCTGGCACCTGCTCACAGTGCCAAAACCACTGGTAAATGGTTTACTGACCATGGTATTACTGTGCTCAATTGGCCTGCCAACTCTCCTGACCTGAACCCCATAGAGAATCTGTGGGATGTTGTGAAGAGAAAGTTGAGAGATGCAAGACCCAACACTCTGGATGAGCTCAAGGCCACTATCGAAGCATCCTGGGCCTCCATAACACCTCAGCGGTGCCACAAACGGATTGCCTCCATGCCACACTGCATTGAAGCAGTCATTTCTGCAAAAGGATTCCCGACCAAGTATTGAGTGCATAACTGAACATAATTATTTGAAGGTTGACTTTTTTTGTATTAAAAACACTTTTTTTTATTGGTCGGATGAAATATGCTAATTTTTTGAGATAGGAATTTTGGTTTTTCATGAGCTGTATGCCAAAATCATCAATATTAAAACAATAAAAGGCTTGCACTACTTCAGTTGTGTGTAATGAATCTAAAATATATGAAAGTCTAATGTTTATCAGTACATTACAGAAAATAATGAACTTTATCACAATATGCTAATTTTTTGAGAGGGACCTGTATACCCATGGCATGTGTGAGCATTATATCATTTACTGACAACTTTGTGTAAAAAAAAAAAAAAAAAAAAAAGAAAATAATAATAATTTTCCCGAAACTTGTGGCAAAATATAAACTATTCCATGGACTCATCATGCCTCTCAGCTAATAGCTTGGAGTGTCTACTTTGCAAAATGGGGTCATTGGGGGGGGGGGGGTTTGTGCCATCTTGAAATTTCAGGGCCTCTGGAACTGTGACAGGTAGTGCAGTGGTAAAATCAGCAATTTACGCCATTAGAAAACCTGAAGATGGGGATCGGTTTTCGGGGTCCTGTACACAGCTAGGCTCCCAAAAAGTCTCACACATGTGGTATCACTGTACTCCGGAGAAGCAACAGAATGTATTTTGGGGTGTCATTTCACATATTCCCATGGCATGCGTGAGCAATATATAATATGACAACTTTCTGTAAAAAAACAAAAAAAAACAAATTGTCATCTTCCCGAAACTTAGGGCAAAATTTAAAATACTCCATGGATTCAATATGCCTCTCAGCAAATAGCTTTGGGTGTCTACTTTTCAAAAAGGGGTAATGTGGGGGGTGTTTGAACTGTCCCAGCATTTTATGCTCAATCTTAGCCACACGTCACCCACTCTTCTAACCACTTGAAAACCAAGCCTTTTCTGTGACTTTTTGTTTACATGAAAAAATATTTTTTTTTCGACTCGGTCACAGGACACACATTATTATACGGGAACACCTCACATTGACACAAATGCATGGCAAAAGCAAAGGCCCTTTCATGTATTGTTCTGTCTGATATGTAATTTGACTGATGAATTGTAAACCGGTTTGGAGCAGTCTTTCCTGCTCAACAAATGTGCTTTAAATAAGAGCTACACTTGCAATAAAATTAGTTGTGACTGCACTACGTTTGAGTGCTATGTGTTGTCATAACTCCCGGCCGGACGGGGCTGAATTCACTATCTAGAAAGGGGGGTTAGCAACTGAAGGGCTGTAATATCATCGTGATTGCCTCCTGACAAGATTTGAGCTAACACCCCCAAACATTATATATTTCTTTAAAGCAGAGGCCCTAGAGAACAAAATGGTGGATGTTGCAAATTTTTTTGTCACAAGGTATTTGCGCACAGATTTTCCAAACGCAATTTCTGCGAAAAAAAAACATTTTTTTTAATTTATTGCACAAATACACTATATAATTTCAAATTGTTTGGTAAAATTTAAAATATGATCTTATGCCGAGTACATAGATACCAAACATGACATGCTTTAAAAATTGCGCATGCCTGTGCAGCGGCAACAAACTACATACATTTTTAAAAGCCTTTAAAAGTCTTTACAGGTTACCACTTTAGACTTACAAAGGAGGTCTACTGCAAGAATTACGAACTCGGCCTGGCGTTCGCGGCGATACCTCACATGCATGCTGCAATTGCGGTTTACATATGACATTAGACCAATGCTTGCGTCCGCCATTGCGCGCAAGCACGGGGGGACAGGGGGGGGGGGGAAATTGATTTTTTTTATTTTTTTTTTATTTTGCTTTTTTATGTTATTTTGACACCTTTCCTTTCATTTTTTGTTATCATTTTTATTGTTATCACAGTGAATTTAAATATCCCCTATGATAGCAATCTGTAGTGACAGGTACTCTTTTTTTTAAAAAGATGGGGGTCTTTTAGACTCTAGATCTCTCCTCTGACCTTAACGCATCTGACCACACCAAAATTGGTGTGATAAAATACTTTCCCAATTTCCCAATGGCCCTGTTTATTTCTGGCGAAACAGAAGTCATGAAATGCTTGTAGCTTCCGGTATCCTAGGCCATAGAGATGAATGGAGCCATTCTCATCTCCAATTAGCTCTATGGTTAGATAATTGAACCACCGGCTGCACTCTCGGGTTAACCGGTGGGACAGGAGAGCTTGAGAAAAACCGCGGAGGGCGGTGGGGGAGGGAGCCAATTTTCCGCTAGGATTGTTTTTACATGTAAGCTGACCGCTGGCTGTAAAAAACGATACCAAGATGATGCCTAAATCTGCAGGCATCATCCTGGTATAACCACTCAAAGTCCAGCAACGTACCAGTACATTGCTGGTCCTTGTTTGGCATATAGTGTAGTTTATTTTTTTTTTTTTCATGCAGCCTGTGGGCTGAACGAAAAAAAAAAGAGAACCGAACAGAAATCAGCACAGGAATATTGTGTAGTATTACTCATCATTAACCGCCCAAACAACCACCCACTGAATTGAATGATGGGTATACATGACAATATTCCTCGCATACCTAAATAGAATTTTAACTGCAGTGCTGAAATCAGAAAATCACCACAGCTGCTGCCAGCAAAGGTATCCATATATGCTGTTCGCAAACACTGTTTGTGTCAGAATATATAAAATCAATGTGGCAGCTGACGAGTACCTGCAAGAGAAACAGGTTAACAAAAGAATGAAAAACAAACAAAGTACAGTAAAAGTACAGTAGGAAGAGTAGAAGAACATATAAAATGACTGACAACTGTTTTTGGATTTTTTTATTTTTTTTTCTAACTGTTTTTTCTGCGTACTGCGATTTTCCAGCTTGGGTCTCTCAAAATGTCGATAGCCATCGAACATCTTTCGAGACCCTGAGTTTGTGTGCCCTACACTGTGTCATGCTGTACCCTACACTAAAACTCCACTAGTGTATGGTAGCGCTCAAAACATTCCCCGATGCAGAGACCAGGTTGGTCAGGACATCTGGGACAATAATAGCGGGTGTCACACCTACATCAGCGCCTGCTACAGACACGACATCTTCTTTGGGGTCGTCTTTGGGTAGGGGTACTCGGGAGGACATGTGGAAAAGGTCTCTCATGCAGCCGGCTCACTGCATCTGGAAGGGGAAGGTGGGCAGGCATGCCTCCTGGGTACAGGTAGGCAAGGATGATCGCTTCCTGGAATTCCCGGAAGGATCCAGTTCGTCCTGACACCCTGTATAGGACAAAGGCGTTCAGCATAGCCAATTGGTATAAATAAACAGACACTTTTTTGTACCAGCGTCTGGCTTTATGGGCAACTAAATACGGCGCCAAAAGCTGGTCGTAAGGTCCACCCCTCCCATATTAAGGTTATATTCGTGGACACAGAAGGGTTTCTCCATAACGCCAGTTGCCGTAGGAATTTGGATCGTCGTGTCTGCGTGAAGGGAGGACAGAACATAAACATCCCGTGTATCCCTCCACTTCACTGCAAGTGTCCGTTTTCAAGCAGGCTCTCTCCCCCCCGACTAAGACAGGAATTCACAAGCCGTTGGGGGAAGCCCCGGCGATTAGGTCGCACGGTGCCACATGCGCCAATTTCTAATTCAGAAAGATGACTAAATAGTGGCACGCTTGTGTAGAAGTTGTCCACATACAAATGGTACCCCTTTCCCGATAAGGGTGACACCAAGTCCCAAACTATCTTGCCGCTGGTCCCTATGTAGTCTGGGCAGTTGGGGGGCTCCACACAGCTATCTTTTCCCTCATAGACCCGGAAACGAACTGTATAACCTGTGGCCCTGTCACACAGTTTATACAACTTGACCCCGTACTTGGCACGCTTGCTGGGGAGGTACTGTTTCATAGCAAGGCGGCCAGTAAATTTAATCAGGGACTCGTCAACGCAGACAACTTGTTCGGGGGTAAACAAGGCTGCAAACCGCTGATTGAAGTGGTCTATGAGGGGGCGAATTTTGTGGAGCCGATCATATTCAGGGTCTCCCCGAGGACGACAGATTTCATTGTCGCTGAAATGCATAAATCGCAGAATTTGCTTGTATCTCGCCCTGGACATGGAGGCAGAGTACATGCACATATGGTGAAGTGGGCTAGTGGACCAATATAGCCACAATTCACTCTGGTTATGCACATGTGGAGGGAAAGGCCCAGAAAGATTTTAAAATCGGGAACCGTTATAGGTTTCCAGCCGAATGGTCTGGCAAGGGGCGAATTTGGGTTGGCGGCGATAAATTGTTGTGCGTATAAATTTGATTGATCCACAATAGATCCGTAAAGATCTTCCGTAAAGAACAGCTCAAAAAAGTTCAGGAGCGTAAAACCAGCTGTCTGGTGTATTCCAGGTTTGGCAGTGAATGGGGGGGGGAAGTACTGGCGCTGTAGAATCAGTGGGTTGCCAATTGGGATATGCCAGCGCATCAGGGAGGGCACTATGGGCTCTACGGGCCTGTCTTCGAAAACGCGGTGGCTGCGGGCCACTACTCGTGCTAGCCACCGCACCAGCTTCAACTGCCCTTATGGGACTCGCCACGTCACCAAGTGTTACTGCAGTGCACCCTGTACTAGGCTTGCCAGGTCACCAGAAGGTTGAGCGGACGTAGTACGGACACTCTGCTCCATACGAGCACCCTGCGATTTCTGCATCTCAACAACTCCAGAATGGAGTCGGGTACGCCTGGGTCTAACAGGGACCCATCTGTCATCGGAGCTATCTGTCAGGGAGCTGCTGCTGTCATCAGGTTCGTATACGGACCCCGATTCTGCCAGTGAGGCTTCCCCATCACTCTCATCTGACATGGCCAGTATACTATAAGCCTCTGCACTACTGTACAAACGTTTGGTCATTTTGGTAACTAAATTTGCCGGTACAGTAGTGTTGACTCACAGGTAATAAAAGCACCTGGTTTTCAAGGACTATTTCAAGCGCTACCACAAAGAACTGCTAATGCTAGCAGGGATCAGGCCTGACTCTGCTAACACAGCGGTTTGTGTGTTGTTTTGTAAGTGACAGTAATATATTGATTACTACACTTGCCTGGGTGGAAGGGTTAAAACGCAGGTGCTGGCAGGAATCAGTGCTGATCGTGCAAACACCGCGTTTTGGGAACCCTAAACTATGGGGACGCTAGTATAGTTATGATCAGATCAGATATTGATCTGTTCAAACACTATACTAGTAATGGAAGTGTGTGTGTGTGTGGGGGGGGTAATCAAGGGGTTATTTCTAACTATGCGCCGGGGATCTGCGCTATTTTAGACTGACACTAACACTAGCTAATGTCACCTGTGTCACTAATAATAGTGATCAGAAAAAACTGTACACTATAAAAGTGACACTGTGACAGAGCAATAAAGGGGTTAACAATCACACTAATCCAAAATACAGTAAAATACTATATTACGTGTGTATTAGGGGGTTAACTGGATGTGATCAGGGGGGGATCAGGGGGTTAAATCTTTATTGGGAGGGGGTGGCAGGTATCCTAAGGATAAAAGGAACGACCGCAAGCACTAAACCTGGTCACAAGTCACACTTATACGGGTATATAGAAAATGCTATATACTGTATACAGTGTGTGTTGTTGACAGGGGGTTAAATCTTTATTGGGGGGGTGGCGGGGAGCCTAAACCTCCTTGGGACAGAAATTAACTTGCTAGCGCTAATTCAGGTCACAAACACACTAATACAAAATACAGAAAAACAGTATATTATGTTTGTATTAGTGTGCAATGTGACAGGGGGGAAGGGGTTAACTGTGGGTGATCAGGGGGGGGATCAGGGGGTTAAATCTTTATTGGGGTCCAGGAGCTCCTCAGGTGGTCAGGCAATGGTGCCGTAGAGTCTCATTTCCACATGGCTCCGTGTTCAGAGAGGTGTTATCGCCCTGTGCAGCTAGTGATTTCCCTCCCTCCTCTATGCCTGGTGCTGCGAGACTACAGGGGACTCAGGCAGACAGCAGCAGAGCCGATATTTCGGCATATTTTTTGAGACATACCCCTCTGACTGGTCAGTCAGTAAAGGACAGCTCCAAGATGGCGCCGACCCTCCCGCAGCGGGACATGCGGTGGGTAAACTGATTGAGAAGGGAAGCACCCCTCTGATGGAGACACAGGACACCCGTGCAAAGAGTCCACACCATTCAGCCTCCCCAATGGCACCCCATCTGGAAGGTGCGGCGGTGTCTCCGATTCAGTCAGCCCTGACATGGCGGTCTCAGACTATGGAATGGCAGGAAATCCTCGCTACCATACCCACTAAACAAGACATCACAGAGATGGCGGCATCCATCGTAAGTACTCTTACTCAAGAGATTAACTCACTTAAACAACAAATCGATTACACAGAAAACAGAGTGGAAGTGGTAGAATCAGGACACACCATATTATCTTCCAAAGTAACTGCTCTAGAAACTTCAAATACAGTAATATAAAGGCAGATACAAATCCTGCAATTGCAACAAGATGATGCAGAAAATCGCAGCAGACGAAATAATGTTCGGCTACGTGGAATCCCAGAGCTAATCCAGGGCCCAGAATTGAGGTCTAAAATAACCGCAATTTTTAATGAGCTCTTGGAGCGACCCCCCACAGAGGCAATAGAACTTGACCGGGTCCACAGAGCACGTGCCCCCCGAAGTCTAGGCAAAGACCACCCACGGGATGTGCTAGTAAGAGTACATTTTTTCTATATTAAGGAAGAAATCATGAGGAAAGCCTGGGCAAAGGGTCCTATGGAAAATGAGGGGTTTACCATACGCTTACTCCCAGACCTTTCCCGGCGCACATTAAAGATGAGGGCCCTCCTGAAGCCTCTATTGGAGGTAATACGCTCAGTGGGAGCTACTTATCATTGGGGGCACCCCTTCCACCTGGTTGTTAAGAAGGGGGGGTCCTCTTATGTCTTACGTTGGTTGGACCAAGCACCGTGACTCTTCACTTTTTTGGACACCCCACCAATCCTGATCCCTGACTGGCTAGAGGAACCCCGTAACCAACCCTCTTTAACCCCCCTTTTCAATAGATCTCAATATTTAAGGGACCAGCAACAACATGGAACAGATATCTCTAGAAACATACGAGAAGATCCCAGGCCTACTGTGTGAAGAGATCAAATCAATAATATTATGTGTATAATACTCTTAGAAGCCTTTTGATATCTTTGGGCCCCTTAGGGGCCAGGGGAACATGGTAATAGTGGAGGGAGGGATATGCAATATATAATAAGTGGGGGGGGGTGGGATACAGGGGAGTAATGGACCCATAAGATGAAGCCACAGGAAGGGAGTAAATAATGTGATGTAGCTATTATTGTGCTGTGATCGAGACCACAATATCCCTCCATATTGCCTTAACTTGTTCTTCCCTGTTTCTATCTCCCCATATGTTTCAATAAGATATAGGGCGGTTGCCTGCAGGCTGGGGCTATGTGCACTCATATTTTGTATTTTTTCTTTTTTTTTTGTACACTCTACGGAGCTATTAGGCCTTCTACCTCCCCCATATTAGGCCGCGCTAAACTGCGCAAGGTTAAATATTAACCCTTATTTAGATGTATTACGTGCGGACCGATAGGAAGGGGGAAGAAAAATAAAAGTATAAATAAAAATCTGTTTTTCCTTTTTCTCCCCCTTTTTTTTTTTCCAACCTCTCTTTCTTTCTTTTTATTTTCTCTTTTTTCCCCCACCCATCCGGCAGAGACAGGGACACAGAGGTGAGACATGGCGGCTCCAGCAGGTGAGACGATATCAAATCTTAAATTGACCACTTTAAAACGTCCGAGGCCTGTCCACCCCGGAAAAACGCTCACGACTGTTATCTGATATGCGACAAAGCCATACGCCTATAGAATTTTTCCAGGAAACCTACTTTAAGAAAGATCTGATCCCCAGACTGTATAATAGGGATTTTCCTTGGGCATACCACGCCCCCTCGCCCATCCCTAAAGCAAAAGGCGTGAGTATAGTCATATCCAAAAATATCCCATGGGCATTTAGGGCCCTACAGGCCGACCCCCAGGGCAGGTATTTGATGATTAAAGGGATGCTGGGACAAAGAGTAATTACTCTTGTGAATGTATATTTCCCCAATGCCAATCAAATACCCTTCATGTAGTCTTTAACATCGACTATATTGGAATTCCATGAGGGGCATCTGATAATGGGGGGTGTCAGAGAAACAGCCATGCTGCAACTGGCGACTCTGCCAGTACTTCCAATGGCCGCAATGGACTCAGGCCATAGACTCATTGTCAGTGAAATGGCTGTGCTGCAAACTGGCAACTTTGCCAGTACTTCCCATGGCCGCAATGGACTCAGGCCATAGACAAATTCACGGGCCTATAAAAGGGCTCTGCTCAGCCCATCAAATTTCTGGATTGTCTTCAGCTCTTCGTGTTTCCTGTGCATTTCTACTTCCTGGATTCCAGTTTGACCCGGCTTGTTCCTGACCGGACTGCTCTCTCTCCTGGCTTTGACCCTCGGCTTCGTCTCACCATCCCTGCTCCAGTTTGGCTCTCCCGTTATCTGATCTCGGCTTGGCTCACGGACTTGCTTCCTGTCTACCTGCCCTCCAGTACCTGATCTTGGCTTCCCCACGGACTTGTCTGCTTCTGGCTTTCCTACTATACCTTTGGCTTGCACCTGTTGCAGATTCCTGTGTTTGACCCCCGGCCGGTCTTACACCTACTGCCTGGTTGTTCCTGGTTCCTCCTTGGACTGTCCGGTGTATTCCTGCCCAGCACTCTGCTAGAGACCGCCTGTCTACCATCAGGACCCTGCCGGCAACCAGTGCTTCTGTGGGCGCTACACCCTGGGGTGTGCCGCACTCAGCCGCAAGGGGAGCCCTCTCTGCATCTCAGCCTCAGATCAGGTACGTGACAGGGGGAGACTTCAATTTTTCACCAGAGCCCCTCATAGACACTTCACAAGGAATATCGCAGCTATCGTACTCTCGATTAAACATATTGAAGAGGGAAATATCCCTTTTAGATCTGGTTGACCCATGGCGAATAATGCAAGCTGGGGAGAGGGACTATACCTACTATTCAGCTACACACAATACCTACTCCAGAATAGATAGATTTATGGTATCCCAGAACGACCTCCCTCTGATTGCTGCTACTCATATAGATTAATTTTCCTTTTCAGATCATGTACCTGTTCATCTGTTGTTTGAGTGGGACTCTGGACCACCGAGATTAACGACTTGGAGATTAAATGAATCTCTCCTGCAGATCCCCACTGCCAGGGCTGAAATTGATGTAGCCCTAACAGAGTATTTCGCGAATAACATTGACCCGTTACAAGCACCCGGGATAACATGGGAAGCACATAAGTGTTTTATTCTGGGAGTAATAATGAGGATAGGCTCCAGACACAAGCGAGATCGAGAGAGGGCGGTAACCGCGCTTTTAGAACGCATTACAACATTAAGCTCTTCCCATAAACAGTCTCTGGCGAGAGAACACCTAATCCCCCTTATGAAAGCAAGGGAAGAGTTGAATAAACTCTCATTTCCGAGAACAGTTCGGAACCTTATGATAACCAGAAGAAAATATTATGAGTTTTTAGACAAACCGGGAACAATGTTGGCGAGAGCCTTGCGCGGGCCACAAAAACGCACAGTAATTTCACAAATACTGTTAAATATTTATTCCAAATTCATAATTCGGCACTTATTGGACTTATATTATATTCACAGCAAGCTTGCAAAATATATGTGATTTTATGATTAATCATAGTATTAATACAGTATGTGTGAATGACCTTGATCCGGTGATTAACAATGGAGTTCTTCATCTGAGCTGAGACAGTAAAATGTCAGATAATTCTGGAGTATGTAGCTAGTTGGAAGATGACATATAAGGTATCTGTGGGATAGAATGTCACGGAAGTAAGAATAGGATCCATGTGTAATACTAGGAATGACATATATTAGTTTAAATATGTTAGTTAAGGATTAGTGTAATTCCAGTCATAATTAATAGTATTTGTATGTATTTACTCAATGTTATACTAGTCATATAAGTTGGTTATATATGTTACTTATTATGTAAGATAAATGATGGTTATTTAACATGACATCAGCCACACTAGACGTTACAAGAATAGGGTGTTACATGTGGGCTTGTCAATCAAAGTAGTTCAAGACTAATCAGCTTTTTGGTCATATACATATTAGGAATTATGACTTTATGGGCTTAGTACCTCCTCTTGTATAGTATAACTGACGTTAGCAGAAGTTATGATGCCATACAAGGCTTGGAGTATGGAAAGATGATGACGTCTACATGTAGGATAAATTGTCAAGTGGTTCACACACTCACTCAGACTAGGGCACACAGACACTCAGACTAGCGAAGATCACACACATTACTTCTGCTCTACACAAATCTATTCATAGACTCTTTTTTTACAACCTAAGCAGGTGTTTTGCTCTCTGAAACCTAGCAACGTCATTTCCTGCTTCAAAACTAGACATTTGACACGGAAGAAGGACACACAGTGGAACACACAAGGCTATATTGCCATGAATTCACGCTGAACACATCTTTTCCATGAATTATTGTTTTTGTTCTTCATATTTTTACCTACACTGAACTGAACTGAACTGTCATACCTTTTACATTGTATTGTTGATGCCAAGTGTGTTTGAATAAAATCACACTTTGTTTTTAAAGTCAGTCTGGCTATCAATGCTAATCAAATCGAAACGCCTTAAGAGATTAAATATAGAGAAATATTCTATATTTTACAAATACAAAACACAAACGGTCGGAAAATTCACTCTTCAGTTGAGATCGCAGAAGAATTTAAGGCGTATTTTAAAGCTCTATACAATTTGTCACCTATAGATGCAAGAACACACAGGAGAAAATCAATGTGGCGACGGCATATATACCAGCATCTGATATGCCTCCTCTGTCGCTAGAACAGACGACAGTTATGGAGGGTAAATTTACAGAAAAAGAGTTGACCCTGGCCTTGTCTCAGTCTAAGTGACATAAGGCTCCCGGCCCTGATGGATATACCCTTCCATATTATCAACAATTTATGCAACATTTGAAGACCCCTTTATTATTATACTTTAATTCGATTGGAGAAGGAGGAAGTATGCCTTTAGATTCTCTAAGGGCCTATATAACTTTGATACATAAGGAGGGAAAGGATCAATCACTGTGTGGGAGTTATCGCCCGATCTCCCTGCTCAATACCAACCTTAAATTGTTCGCCAAGGTGTTGGCAAACCGATTAATACCTTAGATCCCACAATTGGTACACTGGGATCAGGTCGGTTTTGTTCCAACCAGGGAGGCGAGGGATAACTCGACCCGAGTGGTGGATCTGATACACAGTACTCGATCAACGCAAACCCCCATGTTGTTACTTTCCACACACCCCGAAAAGGCTTTTGACAGGGTGGCCTGGGAATTTATCCAGGCTACCCTGTCATATATTGGCCTAGGACCGTGGATGTTGGGCTGCATAATGGCCCTATATACATCACCCACGGCGGCAGTACGGGTTAATGGGTGGAGATCGGATTTCTTTGAGATCAACAATGGTACGAGACAAGGCTGTCCATTATCCCCTTTGATTTTCATCCTAACCTTAGAACCATTCTTGTGTACAATACGCAGGGATGGAAATATGACAGGTGTCCGGGTGGTGGGTGAACACCACAAGGTAGCGGCGTTTGCTGATGATCTGATTTTTTTTGTGATGAATCCTATTAAATCTTTGCCGCATATACTGGATGCACTTCAGGTATATGGCAACATATCTCACTATAAGATAAATCTCTCTAAATCTGCGGCCTTGAATGTTTCTGTGCCCCTGGACACCTGGAGATCTATATGTACAGCCTTCCCTTTCCATTGGTCCACCAGCTCGATAAAATATCTTGGGGTGAATATTACGGTGGATCCTGGGAACCTTTATTCAGCAAATTTTTTGCCCCTTTTGGGGATTATTCGTTCGATTATCCAAAGTTGGCAAACACTCGCACTGACTTGGTTTGGCCGATGCAGTGCACTCAAAATGAACATATTGCCACGTATTTTATACGTTATGCAAGCTCTTCCAATATCGGTCCCTGGGTTGTTTTTCTCTCAAATACAAGCACTGTTTCGATCTTTTGTGTGGGCTACCAAATCCCCTTGGATTGGGATGCGGATCCTCTCTCCCTAAAGATAGGGGGGGGGGGGGGGGAATTGGTCTACCAGACATTCTCCAATACTATAGGGCCTTACACCTTATGCGAGTATTGGATTGGCATTGCAATTCCACTACAAAACAATGGGTATCTCTAGAGAATGGGATGGCTGGCCGGCCTGTTCCTCTGGCCCCCTGGCGAATGATATACTTTATTCGCACCCGACAATTGGGCCTACAATACGTGGATCCTGTAGAGTACAAAGTCACCCGAAGATAGCGCCATTGATATCTCCTATGACACCAATCTTAGGCAACCCTGAATTTTTACCAGGCTGCATGAACAACAGGGTGACTGCTTTGGCTCAGGTGGGGAGGGTGCGTCTCATGGATGTTTGGACAGAGAAAGACACGCCATCTCATTTGGAGATTAAGGCATGGCCAGGGTTGAATCTAGATCCTTTAAGTATTCTACAAATCCGACATTTTCTTCTACATCTTCAAAGGCAGGGCTATTCCCCGCGAGCATTGTCCCCATTTGAGACATTATGCAAGGGGGGGGGGGGGGGATCATCTATCCCACATGCATCTTTTTTTATGCGATGTTGGGAGTAACAGTGAAGGAACAACCTCTGCTGTATATACGTCAATGGGAATATGATCTCAAAGTTTCCTTCACCCCCATACAAATCGAAAAAATCTTATCAATGGTACACTGGTCTTCCCTGGCCAGCAGATATCAGGAAACTAGTTACAAAATTCTCACTCGCTGGTACAGAGTCCCTGCACTCCTGCATAAAATGGATGGGTCGATTCCAGATTGTTGTTGGAGATGTGTTGCTGAGGGAGGCACAATGATGCATATTTTTTGGACATGTCCCTCTCTGAGGGATTTTTGGAGGGAGGTGGCTCTGGTGATTAAGGAACTTACCTCGGTGGAGATGGGCGAGGATCCAGCACTGTGCCTACTTCATCTTGCGAGGGGATCAATTAGGAAATATAGGAAGTCTTTGATAGCCCACTTACTCAATGCTGCGAAAGCCTGTATTCCAACAATGTGGAGACAGACATGTACCCCTACGCGACAAATGTGGACTGCAAGAGTAAATGAAATACATTGCATGGAACTCCTAACCGCAGCATTAAACAATTCTGAGGAGCAAACCCGAATACGCTGGTCACCATGGTTACAATTCACAAGCTCCGATGAGTATATACAGCTAAATCTGTAATTCTAGGGATATCTCCCTTATGTGTATAAGGAGCGAGCCTCTAGACCCCCCTGACTCTGCCGGAGTCGTAGGTTATCTTTTTCCCTTTTCTTTTTTTTTCCTTCTCCCTTCTCTCTCTCTTCCTTTTTTCTTCCCTCTTTCGATCGGTCTGTAGGTGGAGCCCCCCAGGGGGGGACAAATGGGATACGTACAGAGAGGTAGAAGGAATGATACATAAAATCTGTTATATATTATTTTTTTATTCCTCTATAAAGTTAAATGAAACTTGTGATTGTTCCGACAACAACAGCTCTATTTGGTTCAGATGGTTTTTTTTTTTGGAAAAAAACAGGAAAAATTTTCTCCTTGGGGTTTTTTTTTTTTTCTCACTTCACAAATATAATGGACCTAAAGTTATACACCAAATGATTTCACAATATTAGCCACATAGCACTAAAAATATTTACACTTTTTTTTTTTATTATTATCAAAGTATATTGGGGAATTATCCCCTCTTTCCCTTTTTTTTTTCCCTTTTTCACTTCCCACTTTAAGATTGGAGTTTGTGAGATCACTTTTCACGGATTGTTTTACACTTGTTGTGTTTAATTTTATTTTTCACGATTGGAATTGGGTTATATTGAATTGTATTGAACGTGGTATTTTCCTGTTTTAAGAAACATCTGAAAAATGAAATTTACTGTATCCTTAAAGAAAAAAATTTAATAAAAATGCTTTAAATTAAAAAAAAAAAAAAAAAGAAATCTTTATTGGGGGTGGCGGGTATTTTAAGTGAAAAAGGGAGGGCCGCAAGCACTACCTACACCTGGTCACAAATCACACATATACGGGTATATAGGAAAATGCTATATACTGTATACAGTGTGTGTGACAGGGGGTGTAGGGGTGATCAGGGGGTTAAATCTTTATTGGGGGGGGTGGCGTGGACCCTAAACCTACTTGGGACAGAAACTAAGTCGCTAGCGCTAAGTCAAGTCACAATCGCACTAATACAAAATACAGAAAAACAGTATATTACGTTTGTATTAGTGTGCAATGTGACAGGGGGGATCAGGGGGTTAAATCTTTATTGGGGGGGGGGGGTGGTGGGTATTTTAAGTGAAAAAGGGGGGCCGCAAGCGCTACACCTGGTCACAAATCACACTTATACAGGTATATAGGAAAATGCTATATGCTGTATACAGTGTGTGTTGTGACAGGGGGTGTAGTGGTTAACTGGGGGGGGGGGCGATTGGGGGTTAAATGTGCCTATCTAAGTGTAAGTCTATGTGCTTGGTGCAGTACTTAAAGTTAGATGTGCTCTCCTCTCACGCTGGATCCAAAAAGGATCATGGGAGGGGAGAGCACGTCTTTTCTGAACCTGTGTTTACAATACACAGGCTCAGAATGTAATCTGATTGGGCAGGACCGATCAAGAGGTCCAGGCCAAAAATGATTGGCCTGGACCTGATGACTGATCGATTCTGAACCCAATCAAGCCATCGGCGGGCAGTAGTGACGTACCCGTACGTCACTTTGCCTGGGCGGGGCTGACCGCCGCAGTATATGTACTTGCGGCGGTCGGCAAGTGGTTAATATGACGACTGGCCTCAAAGACCACTATGGAAACTCAGAAAAATAGAAGCAGTGGGGCAAAGGTAGCCCAGTACCGGAAAAAAAAATTAAGGTATGAGAAACAATTGAGCTGCAAATATCTCGGAATCTGCTAATTGTTTTGATATGAAACTTTCATTAAAAGGCAACCTCATCTTATGCAGTTTCCTACTATATGCTCAGTTTGAATTTGTGACAGGCTTAAGTTCATATTTTACAAAAGAATATGTGACCAGATAACTAAACAAAAATAAAAGTACATGTGAATCAAGCCTGTTATATTTATAGTACAAATACATTCATAGAGAAAACATGCTACTGTTTAATTTTGAACTTACCAGTCCATTTTCAGATTTAGTTTTCAAATCAAGCTTTATGAAGCCAAACCCTAAAAACGGAAAAACACACAATTTATTACTTCCAGTAGAGAGATGACCCTATTTTCTAAATTAGAATAGGATTCAAAATGACTTGTAAAGAAGAAGAATTTAAAAGAAGAATTTAGCACAGGACATCTCTGGACCTCTCTGGAAATACAGTGCATCCAGAAAGTATTCACAGTGCTTCCCTTTTTCTACATTTTGTTATGTTACAGCCTTATTCCAAAACGGATTAAATTGTTTTCCTCAAAATTACTCAAAGAATACCCCATAATGACAACTTGTAAAAAAGTTTGTTTGAAAACTCTGCAAATTTTAAAAAATAAAAAAATTACATGAAAGGAATGTATATATAATTCCACGCTATGGATTTGTTTTGAGTATAAATGTCTAGCTGCTGCCCCCACTACAACAAACCACAGAGGTGGCCTCTGAAAGGAGTGTATTAAATGAAAGTGGGTGTAGGTGCTGCTTTACAGTTTAGTTAAATATATTAAATAAGTCCAAATGTCATCTTGCGTAAATAGTGTATGGTCCCCTATCTAAAAATGAGACCCTGTGCGAGTTAAAAAAAATTAAATTACATAAATATAAAAAATTAGAAATTGATGAAAGTTGTGCAAATGGTGCATGTGCAAAACAATGCTTATGTTACAGTACCTATGCCGCGTGTTCATGTATATAACCAGTGTAAATCGAATATTAATACTGTCCACACTATAGAAGGTGCAAGTGCAATGATAAAAATAATAGTAATAATAAAAGTGACTGTGTGCTAAATAACCTGAGTGCAAATAAATATTGTGCAAACAACAAATATCAAAATATACAGCAAACCACTTAGTAGAGAGTATCCTCTTACATAAAATATTTTGTTCTTAAACAATACAGTTCATAAAGTGGTGCAAGGTGTCCTAATAAAGTCCACTATTGCGGAGTATTGCTGTTCGCTGCAGTGCATCAATAATAAAAAAAAAAAAAAAAAAAGTAAAAACCGCTTCAGTAAAACCAACTATTCCAAGAAACAACCCGTTGTGCGATGGCTCCCAATGCTCTCACTCGTGTCCCCCACTGGGGTTACACTCACCAGATAGCAGGCGCTTTTAAAGGGGTATTCGGCTTTGTGTGTATTGCCTTTAAGGGTGACTCCTCCCGCCTCCAATGAATAAAAGTGTCTCCCCATGGATATGAAAAAGATAATTTCCATAGTCCAGTACCGTTAAGATGAATTTTATTGAAGAAAATAGTTCACGGATACAGGAGATGTAGGCAGTCCGGGTTAGGAAAATGAAGCTAGACACACAGCCAAAATAACAAAGGAATGGCTACGGGAGAACTCTGTGAATGCCCTTGAATGGCCCAGCTAGAGCCGAAACCGATTGAACATCTCTGGAGAGGTCTGAAAATGGCTGTGTACCTGCGCTCCTCATCCAACCTGATGGAGCTTGAGAGGTCCCGTAAGGAGGATGGTAGAAACTGCCTAAAAATAGGTGTGCCAAGCTTGTAGCATCATATTCAAAAAATAATTTGAGGCTGTAATTGGTGCCAAAGGTGCTTCAACAAAGTATTGAGCAAAGGCTGTGAATACTTGTATACATGTGATTTTTTTCGTTTGGAATTTCTAAAAAAAATTGCAAGGCTTTCAAACAAACTTCTTTTACGTTGTCATTATGGAGTACTGTTTGTAGAATCTTGAGGAAAATAATTAAATTTAATACATTTTGTAATAAGGCTGTAACATAAAATGTGGAAAAAGTAAAGCGCTGTGAATATTTTCCGGATGCACTGTATATCAATGCGCCAAGCTGAACTTTGCCCCTCAGTCTCCTGCTTATCCTTCTGCATTGCTATTCAACCTGAAGCTCCCTGAAATACTCCCATCCACACTGGATCTTTCTGCCAGGAGGTGGCAGAAAAATCTAGTGTTAAAAAATTGGATTTGTCTTACTGTAAAATCCTTTTCTGATGTTCATTGACAGACACAGCTCCAGAATCTTCTTGACCATTGGGTTATGCTGCCCCCTACAGGAGTAGGACACTAGACAGGACAAAGATTTACCACGCCTATGGGGCAGTCCAAGGGGTTATACTCCCACTTCCTGCTAAAGGACTTTTTGTTGCAAGCAGTGTCCAAAGAAAATTAACCCAACTCAATAGAGGGGTGGGTGCTGTGTTCGTCCATGAACATCAGAGAAAAGGATTTTATGGTAAGACAAAAATCCAATTGTCTCTTTTGTTCATTGACAGACACAGCTCCAGAATCTTCTTGACCATTGGGACATCCCAAAGCAGTGTCAAAATAAGGGGTGGGAAAAATACAACAGAAAAAATTCCCAAAAGCTAAAACTAGCCAACCAGGTAACATGGAACTCAACCAGGAACAACTGAAACTCACTTGAAAAAAACAATACACCCTTAAAAAGAGGACCAGGTCCTCCGCAAAACCTTGCGTTCAAAAGCAGCATGCGCAGATGCCAACACATCAACTTTGTAGAATTTTTTGAAAGTGTGCACAGACGACCAGGTGGCCGCCTTGCAAACCTGCATCACTGAAGCCTGATGGCGGAAGGCCCAGGAAGCACTAAGCGCCCGCGTAGAATGCACCTTAACAGAGAAAGGAGGAACCTGACCCTTGATCGAATAGGCCTGCACTACCGTCTGGCTGATCAATCTGGAAATGGTCGTGGCAGATGCGGCCAACCCTTTGCGAGGTCCATACATAAGGACAAAAAGTGAGTCTGATTTTCTAAACAACTCGGTTGCCGCCAGGTACAACACCCTGATCTCCCGAGCCACATCCAGAGAATGCAAGGCAAGCTCCTTAGGATGCTTAGGCTTAGGACACAGGGAAGGCAACACAATGTGTTCATTCAAATGGAAACCAGAGACAATCTAGGAAGGAACGACTGACAACAGCAAAGCACCACTTTATCTCTGTGAACCACCAGAGAAGGTGAAAGACAAGTCAAGGCTGCCAGCTTGGACACCGTGCGTGCGGAAGTAATTGCCACCAAGAAGGCTCCCTTCTGGGACAATGTGAGCAGAGGAATCTCGCAAATATTTTCAAAAGGCAGTTTTTGAGGGAGCAACAGTGACAAATTGAGATCCCACGGAGGCAACAGAGACCGCACAGGTGGAGCCAAATGGCGAACCCCCTATACAAAGGTGCAAACCAAGCAATGCGTAGCCAAAGGACGTTGAAAGAAAATTGCCAAAGCCGAAACCTGGCCCTTGATGGTACTCAGGGCCAGGTGCTGTTCCACACCTCTTTGGAGGAACGCCTAAATACGAGCCACCGAAAAAGAATGGGGAGGAACCCCCAGAGACTCACACCAAGCAATGCATGCTTTCCAAACACGGTGGTAAGTCTTCCTAGAGGTAGATTTCCTAGACTTTAACAGCGTGGGAATCACAGAGTCTGACAACCCCTTATATCCTTGAGCACCTGGCTTACAACAGAAACAAAAAAAAGTCGTTAAAGCTAGTGACTGTAAAGCAGGATGGAAGATCAGCCCTTAGGCCAACAGGTCTTCTCTGAGAGGGAGTCGCCAAGGGACATCAGCGACCAGCCATACTAGATCCACGTACCAAGGCTGGCGAGGTCGGTCTTGGGCCACAAGTGTTGTGGAAATCTTACTAATATTTATGTGGACGTTTTAGGATGTATTTTTAGTTAAATTGCCGTTATGTCTCCCAGTATCAGTTTACCGGTAATCGCTATGCACAGAAAATATTGCTTTAACTGGCCTTAAGGAAAGACCTGTTATCATGGAAACCTTCCATTAACCACTTAAGCCCCGGAAGATTTTACCCCCTTCCTGACCAGGGCCTATTTTGTGATTCGGCACTGGGTGACTTTAACGGACAATTGCGCGGTCGTGCGATGCTGTACCCAAACGAAATTGATGTCCTTTTTTTCCCACAAACAGAGCTTTCTTTTGGCGGTATTTGATCACCTGTGCGATTTTTTGATCATGCGCTATAAACAAAAAAAGAGCGTCAATTTTGCAAAAACAACAATATTTTTCACATTTTTTTATATGAAATTCCCCAAAAAAAATGTAAAAATCAAAATTTTTTAACATTTTCGGCCAATTTGTTTTATGCTACATATGTTTGGTAAAAAAAAATACGCAAAAAGCGTATTTTGATTGGTTTGCGCAAAAGTTATCGCGTTTACCAACAAAGGGAAAGATTTTTGTCATTCTTGTTTTTTTTTTTTTTTTTTAACACGTAATGGCGGCGATCTGCGATTTTTTTTGCGGTACTGTGACATTGCGGCGGACAGATCGGACCCTTGACTGACATTTTTGACACTTTTGGGGTTACCAGTGACATTTCTACAGTAATCAGTGCTATACATATGCACTGTTACTGTAAAATTACACTGGCAGTGAAGGGGTTAACTTTGAGAGGGAGGGGTTATGTGTGTCCCTAGGGGCCCGATTCTAACTGTGATTGGCTGTGGCTTGAGGTGTAGGAACAGTGATCAACGGTCCTACATAGTAGAACCGTATGATCACTGTTTCTTCACAGGGGAGAATGACAGGCGGCTGCCTTTCTCCCTCTGCACCGACGATCGCTGAGTGACCGGCGGACATTGGGTGGGGGGTCCGTGACCGCGCGGGAGCGTGCCTCCGGGGGCGCGCGGTCGCTCCCTAGACCCTCACAGGCTAGCGGCGTAGTACTACGTCGCTCTGCCTGTGAGGGGCTGACTGCCGACGTAAATAGTCGTGCGGCAGTCGGCAAGTGGTTAAATGGAGACTGCACGCTACTTGTAGCCTGATCATTCCTATCAGTGGTGCGGGTTCGGATATATGGCAGTGCAAAGGAGAACTCCACCGCACAAATGTATCAGTCAGCCGGGGCCCCGGTATTCACTGCGGAGATATGTTTGTGATGTGGAATTTTTATTGTTTTAATAATATCTGCCCTTTTACCAGAATTAATGGCTGGCAACGTTCTGTTATATTTGATCCATATGATTGAAATACTGCTGCTATTGTCTTTTGCAGATATAGTAAAGTCCCATTCACTGGAACAGTAGCGTGATCACTATTAAATATGTTTTTTATGAACTATATTATATAGGATTTACTCTAACAGGTTATGATGAGAGTACATGCTTGTAAATTAGCTTTGCCGAGTCCATGAGAATCCATGTGGCAGCCATGTTGCTTTGTTTCGCTTTCACTTGGCAGTTAAGAGTCTCGTGCACACGGCTGTGTTTCTCCATAAACAATACACTCCCCTTTTCTATTGTACTTTTGAAAGTATACACGTCTGAAACACGGTTGTGTTGACGCCACCTCCCCTGTAACCCCCTTTTTGTTCTCTGACTATAAATAGACCTGGGCTCTGCTCTAAAGGTCGAGAATCTTCAGTTGACATCAAATTGACACAGCGTGCACCTTTTTCTTTCTTTGTCGCCAAGTGCTTGGATAACCTAATGCAAAAGAGGTGCACATTGTACTTTTCAGTACAAGGGATTAATAGCGCTTGGCGCGTATGAATATCCACAAGTGTGCTCTTCAGCGCAGCAAAGTTTTCAGTGCACTGAGCGAATTTCTATGCTCCAAACTCCATTAAATTTCCACAACAGTAACGGCGAGCCAGGAAGTTCTAACCGAACAATAGTGCAACAAAGCCCGGCCATGTGATAAGACACTTCATTTCAGTTTTTGAAAATCTGTTGCTTTGGACTAAAGCTTATTTTCTTTGTCCGCTGTGGAAGTTAGTAACACAGCTTAGAAAAGGATCTTTTCATTTGCAGCTTTCACCCTTTTGTATAATGATGGGGTGTTTTGTATTTTTATGGCTGGGGTTAAGGTCTTGGGGAAGAAACCTGTATGGCACTCCTTTACAAGGTTCCCAGCTAATACATCCTGGGGTTGTGATATACGTGTTAAATATTTCCTTTTCAGCATCTCTTTTGTAATATCAGTTTAGTTTGATAGGATAGCAATAGATTACCAGGCAGTGTTGGTTTTGGGGGCGGATACCGCATTTTAGTATAACAATCTGTTTTTTGCATGTGCTGAAATTGGTTTTTGGCGGCAACTCGTTTACTAGTGAAACTGGTGGTTGTTTTAGACTCTGAAGTTTGAATTGAGCATAGACATCCCGGTTTTGTTCTGAATTTCCATTTTAGTGGCGGATTGCGCCGCACAACTGAAAATCAGTATTCTGTGAGGATAATCATTGTCTACACTATATTTTGATCCAGTTAATCGTAAATTCTGCTTTTCCGGTTTTTAGTATCATCTTTTTGTTTTTATACTAAGAAACAAGTGTTTGCTTTACTTTTTTGTTTTTACATACTTCTATTGTGGCTGGTGGGTCTCATTGCAACTGGCATCTGTGGTGATTACAGTCCAATACAGGGGAAGAAATGATTTTCCCAGACATAGAGCCGGGGAGTCACCATAGGAGAGACTCCCTCGAACCCCGTCTCAACAGAATCAGATTGTCCAATGACAGCAGATCCTTGTTCCATTTGATCAGAATCTCCCTTTGTAATGGTCTGGTGTTTAATTGCGCAAATGGAACTGCCTTGAAGGTGGAAACCATCAGACCCAGCACTCACATGCAAGTCCTGAGTGATGATCAATGGTTGGACAACAGGAGCCGAACAGCATCTTGTAGCTTCAGACATTTTGTCCGAGGAAGAAACACCTGGGCTAACACTGAATCCAGCGTCAGACCCAAGTAGTCCAGCTTATGGATGGAGACATTGCTGATTTCTGAAAATTCAGTGTCCACCCCAACTCCAGCAGGGTGCGCACCATAACATTCAAGTCGGCTTCTAGGGCCGAGGAAGACTCTGCGCGCAGAAGCAGATAGCCCAGGTAACCTAGTACCACAATCCCCTTCTGCCGTAAAAACAAGGCCAACACTGGGGCCAAAACCTTTGAAAACACCTGAGGAACTGCGGCGAGACCAAAAGGTAATGCCACAAATTGAAAGTGTTCCTTTGCCCACGACAAAGCGAAGAAAACGGTGATGCCCCACATATATTGGAATATGAAGGCAAGCGTCCTTGAGATTGATAGAAGCCAGCAGATCTCCTTGATGCAGGAAAGCTACTACTGTGCGGATGGACGCCATCAGAAATTTCTGAACCCGCACAAAGTGGTTCAGAGCCTTGAGATCCAAGATCAGACAAAACCTCAATAAAAATAGTGTCTCTAATAGCCCTTGACAATCAATTGCCATCATCCCTTAAACAGTTTTACACAATTTTTTTTGGATCCTCTTACCAAAGAAAGTTGGGATTGTGTAGGCAATTATACAACAAATTATAGTAAAACATTAATTTTATTCAATATAAAGAATTATAAAAACAGAGTTGTCATTCTCTTCAAAAACATGTGTGACTCATACATATTAAACTTAAAACCTTAAGGGCCATAGCCGAGAACATTATGGTACAGTGAAAAAATAGTGACTCCTAATGTTATGCCTTGTCATCCATGCTGTGAACATGCTGTGGATGCCAATCTAACACCGGGAATTCCAACGCGTTTCAACGATTCAAACATTGCCTTTTTCAAGGAACATCTCCACTTCTTTGAAAAATAATTACAACAGTTACTCAACAATCTGTCTTCTTGCTCTAAACAGAAGACCGGTTGTTGGCATTACATAGCAGTGTTTCTGATATACTGCTAACAAACAGTTGGAACTTCCTTATATAATATTTGCATCTTTGGCAATTTTCCCATAAGGATAACGGTCACACTCTGGAGTCCCATAGGGAGTATTCCAAGTAGGACCTCTGTAGTCCCTTATTTCTAAGCAGGAATATCTTACCACTGAAACCAATGAAGCCCACTATGTAGAAATGGAATCCTAAAAATAATTTGGTAAAAGTGTGGCCTTATTTAGCCTGGAAACCTGAGAGTCCCCCAACGGTGGAACCGTTAGTTTCTTTAGAAGAGACTCCTCAAAGGAATATCTTCTAGCAAAACGTTTAGGTATACCAACAATGCCTTTCGGGGAACCCCACTGACTAGTGACAATCTCGTCAAAATAGGCAGGAAAGGGAAATACCTTGTTCACCTTGGAAGATTTGCGAGTGCCAAATTGCACCGACCAAATTGCTCCAACTTTAAAGTTTCCCGCACTGATACAATCAGGGCCTCCACCAGCGCTTTTTCATGTGCGGTTGCAGAGGAGTGTTACGCTCTAGCGTTTGTTTAGAGAGTTGGATTTGCAGCTGCAGAATCTCCACTCAGTAGTCGTGTAGAGATGTGTTGAATCACCATGTCCAACTCTCCAGACTCATCATTGTGGCCAGCCTGCTTCAGCATACAATATACAAACACTCAATAAGCTGTTCCTGGAATGATAGGTTGTATATGATAGTATAGAGGTGATGTGCTGAAAGGACAGGCGTGAGTTGTGATAGCAATGATGAGTACTCAATAGTAGTGTTCAGGAGAGTAGTAGATGATGGTAGATAGGTTAGCAATCATGTGCAATAACTGGTGGTAGGGGACAGCAGATTGAGTGTACAAGAGAGGCTAACTTAGTGCAAGGATATAGATGGTAGTAGACTCAAGAGCTAGCAATCTATGTAACAGTGCAGATGATAGAAATAGTAATGCATAGATAGTAACAGTCCTTAGTATGCAGAAGTAGATAGTGTAAGTTTGATAGGAAGGAATCCCCTGTGGGGTACTTATCACTACTTAGATTAGTAAGCTGAAGGGTCCGGTAAATGGTGAATGATCGGGTAGCGAGATACGGGATCAATAGCGAGGTTCCGGTCTATCCAGGTATGGCAATAGCTGGAGGCTCCGGCAGCGTAAGACAAGGCTGTATACCATGCGGTTTGAACGAACCATTTGTGAGAGAGAAGCCGGCGATTGAAATAGCCGCTCAGAGCGGCGCTTAGTGATGACGTCATGCGGCTTAAAGGTATATGCGTTCCACCTAGCTGAAAAGGTGGGACGCAATATGAAGAAGGAAATGACCTATAAGGGTACCTAAGGTACCAGAATCTTACAAGGAGGAGGAATAATCCTCATTATTAGAGCACTCAGCATGCGTTGACGCAGACCCAGTGAGCTGACTCTTGTCCGCAGCGGCCAAATCTCCCTCAGAATCTGAGGAAGCACAGGATACAGGTGAAGGTGGGGGGGGGGCGCTTCTTGCCAGGTCTCCTTTGCGGGGACATATTTACTTTTGCTACTAGCGACTGCAGGGCTGCCATCATGGCTGGCAGGGCAGACTGAGACCCAGAGGGTCCCGCAACTTCCAGGAGTGGGTCGGGTGGTAAAACAGGTTCCATAGGCTCCATGACCATAAAGGGTTAAACACAAACAAGGGGAGGAGGTAGAGCAGGAATTTTTAGCACTTTTGGGTAAAGTGGCAAAGCTAGGATCAGTCATCATATTGGGGGACTTCAATTATCCCGACATTGACTGGGGAGAGGGGACTACACACTAACATAAGGGCCGTCTATTCACGGAAACCTTACAGGATAATTACATGTCACAGTTGGTGGATTCCCCTACCAGAGAAAACGCATGTCCTGGATCTATTGATCACTAATGACCCAGACATAATCTCGGAGGTAGGAGTCCAGGACAACCTGGGCTCTAGCGATCACAGGATGATCACATTTAGCGTAAATAACAATATAGAAAGGCAAGTGGGGAACATAAGAACCCTTAACTTCAGAAGGGCAGACTTTCCAAAATTGTACTCGTTGATGGAAAGGGTAAACTGGGACCGAACCCTGGGATCCCTGACCACAGAGGAAAAATGGGAATGCTTTAGGAACATATTAAGCAAAGGCATCTTGCAGTGCATTCCTGTGGGAAATACATTTAGAAGAGACAAAGCCAAACCTGGCTGGCTAAACCGTAACGTTAAAAAACTTATTAGGGGAAAAAAATTGGCCTTCAGGAAATATAAATCAGAAGGCACAGTATTGGCTTTCGACCAATACAAGGAGGCAAATAAGAAGTGTAAACACGAAATCAAGATGGCTAAAATAGACTTTGAGAGACAAATAGCGGAGGATAGTAAAAAAAAAACCCAAAGAGATTCTTTAAGTATATCAACAGCAAAAAAACTAGGGCAGAGCATATTGCACACATAATTAACGATGATGGGAGGATGGTTACAGAGGACACTGAAAAAGCAACCGTGCTGAATGCTTTTTTCTCGTCAGTCTTTACACAAGAAACGGAGGGGTACACTGACCATCACTGTATGGTTAGTAGTAATACACAGGACTTGCCACTATGGCTAACAGAGGGTGAAATCAGGGAAAGGCTGGATAAACTTAACACAAACAAATCACCAGGCCCGGATGGCGTACATACGAGAGTACTCAAGGAACTCAGTAAGGTTATATCCAGACCACTGTTCCTGATCTTTGCGGACAGTATTACGGACAGTATTAGGACAGGAGATGTACCAGGGGAGTGGAGGAAAGCAAACGTGATTCCGATATTCAAAAAGGGTCAGAGGCATATACCGGGAAATTATAGACCTGTCAGTCTGACATCAGTAGTATGTAAACTTCTGGAGGGGATGATAAGGGACTATATCGTAGAGTTTGCTAAGGGCAACAGCATCATCAGTAGTAACCAGCACGGGTTTACAAATGGGCGCTCTTGTCAAACCAATCTCTTAACATTCTACGAGGAAGTGAGCTGTGAGCTAGTTAGGGGCAGACCAGTGGATGTGGTGTACCTAGATTTTGCTAAGGCGTTTGATACAGTTCTCCATAAGCGCTTAATTTAAAAAATAAGGTCTGCAGGTATCGACAGCAGGGTTTGCTCTTGGATACGGAACTGGCTAAAAGGGCGTGTCCAAAGGGTGGTAATAAACAGCGCATACTCAGACTGGTCTGAGGTAGTAAGCGGGGTCCCCCAAGGATCAGTCTTAGGACCAACCTTGTTCAATTTATTCATAAATAGCATTGAGGACGGGATCAGTAGTTCAATAACAGATTTTGCAGATGACACAAAATTAGGCAGGGCAATAACAGCACAGCATGAAGCAGATATCCTACAGAATGACCTAGACAAAATAACGGAGTGGGCAACGACTTGGCAAATGAGGTTTAACGTGGAGAAGTGTAAGGTTTTGCACTTGGGGACTAGAAACATAAAAGCACAATACACGTTAGGAGGGGAACCCCTGGGAGAATCAAAAATGGATCTGGGAGTCTTGGTTGATGATAAATTATTCAACAGCATGCAATGTCAAGCGGCAGCTGCCAAGGCTAGCAGAATATTAGCATGCATAAAGAAAGGGATGTATTCCACAGATAAGACTATAATCCTTCCACTTTATAAAACTCTGGTCCGACCGCATCTGGAGTATTCTGTCCAGTTCTGGTCGCCAGTCCTCAGAAGGGATGTGTTGGAGCTGGAGAGGGTCCAGAGAAGGGCAACTAAACTAATTAGGGGATTGGAGGACCTTGATTATGAGGAGCGTCTGCAATCGCTTGATTTATTCTCCCTGGAGAAGAGACGCCTGAGGGGGGACATGATAGCAATTTTTAAATATCTCAATGGGGATCTAGGCTTAGAAAAAAAGCTGTTCAGTCGAAGGGATTGCATGAGGACTCGGGGACATACAATGCGATTAGAGGAGAAGCGTTTTAACCTCAGGCAACGTGGGGGGTTCTTTACTGTTAGGGCTACAAGATTGTGGAATTCTCTACCACAAGAGGTGGTTTCTGCAGGTAGTATGGTGGCTTTCAAAAGACTACTAGACGTACATCTCAAGGATCAGAACATTCAGGGGTATGCGAGATGATTACAGCCACACACACCTACACAGGTTGAACTGGATGGACTATTGTCTTTATTCAACCTCACCTACTATGTAACTATGACACTAGAGGCACAAATAACAAAGAAGTTGCAAGAAGTGGCTCAACACTGGTTTGTGAAAAAATTATAAAGATTCTTTATTGAGGAAAATTACAAAAAAAGCCAAATACAATATGGTGCCTGGTTGAAACAGTTGTAGTGTTATGACCAAACTAGAACAGTCTATGAAAGGTTGAAGCCTCCCAAGAACCATACAAGGATGTATAAATGTAGTATGGAGTAAATAAGGACATCTCCAGGTATTGCAGTGATCTATTGCATCCAGTCACCTTGTCCAGGCTGCAAAGCCAAGTATTGAAACTTATAAAGTCCATACATCGAGCGGATGGCTCGGGACAATTGGGCTCCACACCCCACAGCTCAGCACTGCATCTGACTACAAGAAAATGGCCACCAATGAAACTTTGGGGAAACCAAAAACATGGCAGCTGAACTACACAAACATGGCTGCCGAAGCTGGGAATACAGAGACCACGGCAAAATGGCGTCACCACGTGGTGTACAGACAAACCCTACAGGTGGCTGACAGCGGCAGCACCCACCCCTCCTCCAACCCAGCATCACGCAGCCCCCTCACCCAATTGCACCCATGCCCCCAAAAAGGGGCCGGGGGAGAATAGGGCACAGTTGAGGGCACAAACTTAAGGGGGAAACCCGCCAGGGAGAAAGTGGAAACACAAGGGGGAAGGAAGGACACAGAAAGGGCCTACAATCAATGGGGCAGAAAAAAAACACTTGAGGCGTGCAAACACATCTAGACGCATTAGGGCACAACAACGCTGGGACGCCTATGTGTGCATGGACACATGTGCTAACATGTAGGGGTGTGTGTTGGCAAGAAAAAAAAAACGCCAGATGCCCCACGTGATCCTGCTGGCACAGTCACTTTGTATTTAAAAGCGTACCTGGTATAATTAGTAATACACTTTTTGCTTGCCAGTTTGATGAAATGATACCTCTTCACTGCTCCCCGACTGCCCAAGTATTCAGTATTTCTGGGTGTGCTGAATACCTGCTCCCCCCTCTGCCTTTATTGATTTCTCCTGCTGCTTGTATTTCACTATATAAAAGTACAAGCTGGTAGGAGGAACCACGGCAGGTGGTGGGGGTATCAGGTATTCTACTGATTAAACCAAGTTCGTGCAGTGGCAAGACAGAAGCTAAAGGTGGCCTACAATCAGTGCCCATTAATGATACCAGTCAGTGCTGCCTTTCAGTGCCTGCTCATCAGTGCAGCCTATCAGTGCCGACTCATCAGGGCACATCAGTGAAGGAGAAAAAAATAGAATTTTTGTAAGAACTTACCGTAAAATTATTTTCTCTGAGTCCTCTGACAGTCGCTGCCCGATGGTATTAGCCTTCACTAATGGGTAATGGCACACTCTGCAGGAGCAGGCCAGGCAGATAATTATCAGGTTAATACAAAAAAAACTTTTGTACCTCGGCACGCCACTAGGGGGCCATCCCACAGCCATTACCAGGAACCCAATCTGATATTACTTCAGTTTCGTAGCAAGCAGTACCGGAAGGCAACAACCCCCAGATACAAAAACCAGAGGGGTGGGGAAGGCGACTGTCCGAGAACTCAGAAAATAATTTTACGGTAAGTTCTTATAAAAAAATGGATTTTTGTAAAATCTTACCGTAAAATCCTTTTCTCTTAGCTCATCGACAGACGTAGTCCTCGGTGATACACCACCTTCGGGTTATGTTACCTCCGCAGGAGCAGGACTAGACAGGAAATTAAAAAGCTCTGGCCACACCCTAGGGGCAGTCCCAGAGGGTATATCCTCTCTCTCTCTGCCTCAGCAAATCAGTTATGTGAAAAAGCAGTGCTTAGAGAATTTAACCCAACCCAACTCCAAAACAGAGGGGCGGGGACTACGTCTGTCGATGAGCTAAGAGAAAAGGATTTTACGGTAAGATTTTACAAAAATCCATTTTTCTCTAGCGCTCATCGACAGACGTAGTCCTCGGTGATACACCACCTTCGGGACGTCCCAGAGCAGTATCACAACTGAGGGGTGGGAAAATGGAAATCAAATCCCAATCTAGAAGGCCCAACCGGTGCCAACTAGAAGTTTACAATGCTCATCCTTAATGATGAGACTCAACCAAAAAAAGAGAAAACAATTTTTTTTTTTTTTTTTCAAACAGAAAAAAACCCTCGAGGTAGACCACCGGTCTCCTCAAATTGCGGCCTGCAAAACCTTGCGGCCAAATGAGGCATCCGCCGATGCCGTCACATCAATTTTATAGAATTTTGTAAAGGTATGTACCGACGACCAGGTGGCCGCCTTACATACCTGGACCACTGACGCCTGATGGCGAAAGGCCCAGGAAGTACTGAGCGCTCGAGTGGAGTGCGCCCTAACAGGGAACGGAGGACTCTGACCCTTAATAGAATAAGCCTGTACCACCGTTTGTCTAATCCATTTGGCAATGGTCGCGGCAGATGCAGGCAAACCCTTTCTGGGTACATCCGTGATCACAAAAAGTGAATCCGTCTTACGGAATGATTCCGTAGCTTTCAGGTATACCCTGATTGCCCGAACCACATCTAAGGAATGCAACGCATGTTCCCGATGATGCTTGGGCTGAGGACACAAGGAAGGTAGTACAATATCTTCATTCAGATGAAAATCTGAAACCACCTTGGGAAGAAAAGATGGCTTAGGATGAAGTACTACCTTATCCCTATGAATCACTAGGTATGGTGACTGGCATGATAATGCAGCCAGTTCTGACACCCTGCGAGCAGAAGTAATAGCCACCAAGAAGGCCACCTTCTGGGATAGAGTAAGCAAGGGAATCTCCCTGATGTTTTCAAAGGGAGGTTTCTGTAGAACCGACAAAACCAAATTAAGATCCCAGGGCGGTAAGGGCGCGCGGACTGGAGGAGCCAGGTGCCGCACCCCCTGGATGAAATTCCGCACCAAGGATTTGGTAGCTAAAGGCTTCTGAAAGAAGACTGCTAATGCTGAAACTTGACCCTAGATGGTGCTCAAGGCTAGCTTCTGCTCAACCCCTTGTTGCAAAAAGGCCAATATTCGAGTCACCGAATAGGTACGTGGAGGAAATCCTAAAGATTCGCACCACGCAATATAAGTCTTCCATGTGTGATAATAGACTTTGCTGGAAGTCGCTTTCCTTGCTTTAATAAGGGTAGGAATGACTGAAGTAGACAAACCTCTGTCCTTCAGTACTTGGGTCTCAATGGCCAGGCCATTAAAACCAGCGACTGTAAAGCACGAAGGTAAATTGGTCCTTGAGACCACAGACACTCCCTGAGACGAAGTTCCCACGGAACGTCTGCGACTAACATGTCCAAGTCGGCCAGGCCGGCTTGAGGAGGCCAGCCTAGAATTTCTAGGACCACTGGCGCTGATTGGATCTGAACCAGGCGTCCCTAGAGCTATCTGGCCCCGACCATCCGAGAAAGTCTGGTCGTTTTCTGTTCCCACACATTTATCAGATACCTGATAGTTATCAGGAAAGGTGATCTTTTCTGGTTGAACCTCAGGGACCGAAGTCACCCGACTAGAGGCTACTTGGCCTATCTGGTCAACCAGATCCGATTCCTGTGAGGTATCGGGACTAATCTTAGGAAAAGGTAAAGGAAAAGATCTTTTCAGGGAACGGTAACTACCGCTTCCTGTGGTACTTAAATGTTGGAAGGGAAGAATCGCACCGGTAGTAGTGGTTGATGCTCGATCTAATGTCCTGAATACCGGTGAAAACGTCCCCCCACCCTGAAACCGGGTGGGGGCGCACCTTCAGGCTGTGTACTCCTTTGCTTCGGGTTTGGCTGGGTTGGTCCCCTTCTTGAACCCTCCTGGAGGAGTCTTGCCTTTCCCGCTAGTACCAGCCGGGCGCCCTTTATGGGCGGTAAAGAAAGGTCCTCGCTTGTTGCGAGGTCCCTTAGCTTTTGCAGCCTGTGGCAAAAAAGTGCTCTTGCCCCCAGTGGCATCCTTAATGATTTCATCTAGGTTGGCTCCAAATAGACGATTCCCCTGAAAGGGGAGATTGGTCAAGGTCTTTTTGGAACCTAGGTCAGCTGACCAGCATTTTAACCACAGCACACGTCTGAGGATCACTGCTAACTTAGATGCATGCCCTAATAGGGGAGTAGTGTCCAAGGCTGCGTCACAGATAAACCGTAGCCCTTGTATGATCTGTTCCATCAAATCAGATGTCTCCTGGGGAATATCTTTTCCCCTAAGATCTTGGCGTACCATTTTCGCCCATTCCGTAAGTGTCTGGGAAACTAGACCAATAACGATTACTGGTCTAAATGCTGACCCTATCAGAGAAAAGATAGTGCGGGACTCTGCTTCTATCTTTCGATCCACCGGATCCTTAAAGGACGAAGTGTCCTCCACTGGAATAACCGTGGCTTTATTCAGCCTGGAAATAGGCGGATCCACGACTGGTGGTACCGTCCATTTCTTAATGATGGATTCCTCAAACGGATAGCGTCTAGCAATACGCTTGGAAATAGTAAAGGTACGTTTAGAATGCTCCCATTCTCCTTTAATCTGATTACCAAAACATTTAGGTACAGGAAAAGCCTTCGCCGTCTTGATGGGCTTATTAGTCCCAAAAGGCCTCTCTGTTTCAGTTGCCTCTGCGGTAAAGCCTCAAGTTTTAAGGTTTCTTGCACTGCCACAACTAGTGCGTCCACCAATGCTTCTTCCTGAATTATAGCAAGAGAAGAAGCGTCCTCCTCACTGTCTGAGGGGGCTTTACCTGGGATAACAGCCCTTGCAGAGGAACCTGCAACTGCCGTGACCATCTCTGAATCTGAGTCAGAGGTGTCAGATGGTATAGGGGTAGGCGGGGGTCGCTTCCTTGACCCCCGTCCCTGACAGGCCGCCTCCACCCGAGCCACCATAGACTCCAAAATTGCTGTAAATGACTCTATACTCTGTGCACCGGCGGGTCCCGAGGCCCCCTCGAGGGAAACAGGTGGGGGAATATGTGTGGCAGGGTCCATAATAACTCCAGTTACTTCCTGGATAATATAATTCAAAAGTAAAGAAAAAAACTTTTTTTTTTTTTTTTTTTTTCTTTTCTGACCCCCAGCGCCACAAAAAAGCCCCTTAGTGTTACCTGCTTAGGGATCCCTATCGATCGAGAGAGAGAGAGATAGACCCCCAGGCTCACCACTTGATGCTCAGAGTTAAACTGCAACAGCTTACAGCGCTGTCTTGACAAACAGGAAGTCTTTTGGCTGGCTGCCCAGGAAGAAAGGAGGCGGCTCCGCCCCTCTGCACGCCTTCCGGCGCCTCCCCCAAGCTCCACGAGGTGTAGGATCACCTCAAACATGGCCGCCCCCATGCTGGAGACACGAGGCTACGCCAAAATGGCGGCTCGTGCGATCCAGCAAAAAAAATGGCGGCGGCCTAAACTGAATAGCGGTGTGCTGCAGGGCACACAACACTCTCTCTGCATGGGGATATGGCGTGGTTGGCGGTACCGGCCCTGGCGGACCGCGTGGCCGTTCGGGAGGCCTGCTAATAGCTGGAGATCTGATTTGGAAGGCAGTCTACATGTCCGTGGCTTCTGACTGGTAGGTAGCTTATACTTAACCCATAAGATTCCCAGAATGCCACAGATTACATCTTTAAAACATGTATACAATAGATTGTTAGCTCCCAAGCCAAGCCTCCTGGCTTTTGCACACATAAATCACACTCAAAGTAGGAGGATTTGTGACATGTTATAGGATAGAAAGGACTCTTTCTTACCATACAGAGAGGGGCCCGCGTTCACCACAAAACCCGTCAGGGAAAAAGGGGGAACATACTACTCACCATACCGGAACCAGGCGGGCACCAACTCCTGACAGTACCCCTCTCCACCGGGGCGGGAGGGCTGTCGACCGATACGGACGCCGTGACTCATGGTCTTTGGCGTTTCGGCGAGACGTTTAACTCGCGTGGACAGTCCTTTAATGGGACTTTGTCGCGGCCGACCCAGCGCGGAGCTATGGCCTGCACGCGCTCGTAGGCTGAACTGGGGTGACCACCGGATCTCAACATCCAGCCCGTCGCCCAGTTCAGCTTTCTTGCTTGAAGATCTCACAGGAACACTGGAGCAAAAAGCTGTCTAAAAAAATCCTTTAAGAAAAAATTCTTGCCAGGACCTAAGATCCCAGCAAGGTGTCTAGGTCCTTACTCCTAACTAGACAGAAAATAACTGATTTGCTGAGGCAGAGAGAGAGAGGATATACCCTCTGGGACTGCCCCTAGGGTGTGGCCAGAGCTTTTTAATTTCCTGTCTAGTCCTGCTCCTGCGGAGGTAACATAACCCGAAGGTGGTGTATCACCGAGGACTACGTCTGTCGATGAGCGCTAGAGAAATTCTATTTTCTCTTACGTCCTCTGACAGTCACCACCCGATGGTATTAGCCTTCACTAATGGGACATCCCAAAGCAGTACAGGTATGAGGGGTGGGAAAGCAACGCAACCAGATAAGAAGGTAACGCAAATAACCGGGCCAGTAACAACCTGAGCCCACAGTAAAAAACTGGAACAAACCCAGAAAAAACACCCCAACAAGGCTAAAGACATTAAAAACAATGTCCCCTCAAACAACTGCCACACTCAAATCTTCGTGGTCAAAAGAAGCATCCGAAGATGCCAAAACGTCAAGTTTGTAAAACTTTGTGAAAGTGTGCACTGATGATCATGTCGCCGTCTTGCACACCTGAGCCACAGATGCCAAAAAAACCCAAGAGGCACTAATGGCTCAAGTAGAATGAGCCTTTACCGGAAAGGAGGAACCTGACCCTTGATGGAATAGGCCTGAACAATCTCCTGTCTGATCCATTTAGAAAAGGTCGCTGCGCAGGCGGCCGATCCCTTTCCGAGGTCCCTCAGGAAGAACAAATAGAGAATCAGACTGCAGAATCTACTCCGTGGTGGACAGGTAGACCTCAGCCGACCGGATCACATCCAGAGAAAGCAAAGCAAACTCCTTAGGATGCTTGGGCCGTGTGCACAGTGAAGGCAACACGACATCCACATTGAGGTGGAAGGAAGAAACCACCGTGGGAAGAAAAGATTGACTCGGTCGCAGAACCACCTTATCTCTATGAAGTACTAGATAAGGAGAGCAGCAGGACAAGGCCGCCAATTCAGACACTCTGCGAGCCAAAGTAATGGCCACCAGAAAAGCAACTTTCTGTGACAACACAGACAGAGATATCCCCCCTGATGTTCTCGAAGAGAGGTTTATTGTAACACTGACAAAAAACAAATTCAGGTCCCCTGGAAGCAAGAGACCTCCCCTCGGGGTGAGCCAAATGCCGCACTACTTAAATGAAGGTGCGGACTAAAGAAAGCTACGTCAAAGGTCATTGAAACAAGACGGCCAAGGCTGACAACAGACCCAGGCCTTAGTCAGCACCAGATGCTGATCCACGCCTTCTGCAGGAAGGCCAAGACCTTCACCACCGAGAAGGAACGAGGGTAAAAACCATGCACTTCGCACCAAGCGAAATACACTTTCCAGGTGCTGCAAAAAAAAAAAAAAAATAAACTTCCTTGAAGTGGCTTTGCGAGCCCCTTACAAGGTAAGGACTACTGCCTGAGGAAGGCCTCTATCCCTCAGGACCTGGCCTTTAATGCCATGCCGACAAAGCCAGCAACTGTAAAGCAGAATGGAAGATCGGTCCTTGAGACAGATCGTCTCGCAGCGGAAGCCGCCATCGAGGTTCGCTGACCATCTGAACGACGGCCACGTACCAGGACCGTCGAGGCCCGTCCGGTGCCACCAGAATGACTGACATCCGTTCCGACGCCAACCTGTGGAGGAACCTGGATAACAGTGGAATCGGAGGAAAGGCATACACTAGCCGATAGCGGTGCCAAGGCACCACCAACGCGTCCGCGGCATCTGCCAGAGGATCACGAGTCCTGGCCACGAACCTTACCACCACTTTGTGGAGACGGGACACGAACAAATCCACACCCGGGGTCCCCTACCGGGCGCACAGGAGGTGCACCACCTCTGGATGTAGGGACCATTCTCCTCGGTCCAAAGTCTGGCGACGTAGATAGTCCACCTGCCAGAGTTCCACACCCGGAATGAGAATGGCCGAGAACGCAGGTACCTGCAATCCGGCCCAGGACAGAATCTCAGCCACTGCCATGGCCCCCCCGGGCACTCCACGTGCCCCCTTGGTGATTGATATAAGCCACAGCCGTGGCATTGTCCATCTGTACCCGCACCGGACACCCCTGAAGCTGAGGTGACCACCGGAAAAGACAAAGCTGGAGCGCTCGGAGCTCCAAGGCGCTGATCGGTAGCGAAGACTCCCCGCCGACCACGTGCCCTGGGCGCAAAACATGCCCAGAACTCCTCCCCAGCCCGACAGGCTGGCATCCGTGGTGACAACCGTCCATAGAAAAGGTCTGAAGGACCGACCCCGTGTCAAGGACAGCGGCCAGCGCCACCACAGAAGATCCGACACGGATGACTCAAGGAAATACTCCTTTCCAAGTCCTGAGGTGTCCTGTCCCACCTGTCCAGGATCTCCGCTTGCAGAGGCCTGGTGTGAAATTGAGCAAACGGAACTGCTTCGAAGGCCGAGACCAGCCGTCCCAGAACCTGCATGCAGGTCCGCAAAGAGGAGAGATCGTCGTTCCTGAAAGTTTCAATCTCCTCCCGCAATGTCCCGATTTTTGTCCTCCGGAAGGAAGACCCAAGATTGAGCAGAGTCCAGGACCATCTAGGTACTGGAAACGAGTAGAGGGAGTCAGTGCCGACTTCTGAAATGGACAGCCCACCCAAACTCCTGAAGTGTCTGAACCTTCACAGCCAGATCATTTGCCAAGGTTACACGAGTTCGACCTTACAAGAGGTCATCCAGGCAACCGATGACCGCAATGCCCCGTAAACGCAGCAAAGCCAGACCGGAGCCAACACTTTGGTGGAAACCCTAGGAGCCGAAGCGAAACCGAAAGGCAACGCCACAAACTGGTAATGCTCCCCAGTCACCGCAAAGTGGAAACAGCTCTGATGACACTCGAAAATAGGGATGTGGAGATACGCATCCTGCAAGGCGATGGATGCTGCAATTCCCCAGGCCTCAACAAGGCCACCCCTGACCGGATGGATCCCATCCTGAACGTCCCGCACAAAGCGGTTCAGGGACTACCAGTCCAGAATTGGACACACCGTGTCTTTCCTGGGCACAGTGAACAGGTTGAAGTCAAAACCGCAAAAACTTTTTCTGAAAAAGAACGGGTACAATGACTCCGTGTGCAAGCAAACCGTGCACAGCCCCCACAAGATATCTGAGACGATCAGGGGGAAGCTAAAGAATGGACAGGTGGAACCTGTCTGTGGGGCGAGATCAACTCGATCTCTCTGAACGAATTGGTTTGTGAACCCACCTGTTCTGAATGCCGAACAACCAGGGTTCCTGAAAAGAAAGCAGACATCCCCCCATCCCGGCAACGGGGAGGGCTCCCTTTTAGGAAGAGGTGGGCTGGGCCACCGAACCAGACTGACTGGCGTTTGGCTTACCCGACCACGGCTCCTCGTGGCCCCCGGGAAGGCAGAAGGGTTTACCCTTCTCCTGCGTCCCAAAGGCACAAAGGCAATTATGTTGAGTCTGGAAGGGGGGCCCCCTCCGCGTACGGGGGAGCTCTCCCTTGGTGACCTGGGGCAGACGAGTACTCTTACCTCCCATGAACCCCGCAATAAACTCATCTAGAGTTACCCCAAAAAGACAACCCCCCTCATAGGAGACCTCTGAAACCGTCTTTTAGGATGCGTGGTCAACCGATCAGCACTTTAACCAGGTAATGCGGTGGGTCGGAATCCCCACCGCCGACAAGCGGGCGACCAACAGAGCCACTTCCAAAGCCGCGTCGCCCAGGAAGCTCGCAGTGTGGACGAGCTGATCCCGCTGCAAAGCCCCTTGCACCATGTCATGAACGCCTGAGAGGCCTTCACTAAGGCAAAATACAGGTTGCAACAGGGAACCCGCCACTAGATAGATGTGGCGGGCAAGCGCTTCCACGCGCCTATCAGCCAGATCCCTGAATACTGGGAATCCCCTACCGGCAAGTAAGGTGGACTTATTCAGCCTAGACACAGTGTGATCCCCTGCTTGGGGACACCGACCAACGTTCGTTCACCGCCTCCGAAAAACGGAGAGCGGGTGGAAAAACGCTTAGGCACCACCAACATGCGCTAAATGTGCCGCCACTGGCCATTCACAATCTCGGGAAAATCCACCGGGCAGGAAAAATGCCTGACCCGACAGTCTGGGGTCTGCGGAACCCGAGCAAAATTGACCGCTCACTTGACTGAGCTGGCTCATCGTTCAGATAGAGTTTCTGTTATGACGCCCCAAGAGCATCCATCGTAGCGCATTCCTGTGCTACCGAGGAGGAAGATTCCCCCTCCTCCTCTCCCTCAACGTGGAGGACCGGGACCCCTCAGGGGGACCATCGTCCATGGCAACCAATTCGGACTGAGGACTGGGAGGGCACAAGCTGTTTTTTATGGAGGAGCGTGCCGACATCCGCAGATTGGCCTGGGATGCCAAAGTCGTCAGAGGAGCAGATATGGGTGCCAGGAGAGAGGATTCAGGTGTACCCGAAGTCCCCACCAGGTCTGCGGGGGACTTATCACGGGAGACCATTTTTGCCTTAAATGAAAAAAGGGACGCTGGCCTTTAAATCGGCGGTTTCCATGGGACCCCCAACCCCCCCCCCCCCCGCAATCTGCACCAACAAAAAGAGCCCCTCGAGAGAACACCCTAGCAAAAAAAAAGAATTCCATTTGGTCAAATAATTGCCGAGATACAAGCAAAAATCCCCAGCCTGTCAGCACATTTGTCACACAGGATGAAACAATGGGGGAGGAGGAAGTGACCTCACATCGCTAGAGGCCAGCCCTCGAGCCCAGAGAAAAGGTGTCTATTGAAAGTCAATGACAAAAGTCACAGGGAAAATGGCCACTGCCCTTACTAGGCATGTTGCCCACATCCAAGATGGTGCCCGAACAGGATGCTGATCAGAAATCTCACATGGCTTCTGTGTTACACAGAGCTAGGAATCTAAAGTGGCGGCCGCTCCAAAGGGCTGCAAAATAAATGCACCAAACACATTTATGGCTGTTAGCAGGGACCCCAGGGAGACCCCAACAGCATTCCCATGCAGCGCCCCCAGCGGGGGCAGGGAGGGGAGGGAAAACCACAACCCAGCCAGAAAGGAGATCCTACAGAGACCGCCAGCCCTGCTATCCCCTAGGAGTGGGCCCACAACCCCCCAAACGTCCCCAGGGACAAGGGGGTACAGTACTCACCAGTCCAGCAGCGGGCACCGTTAAAAAATGGGAGACCTCCCACCCTAAGTGGGGGTGCCGTCAGCCATGGAGAGACGCTGGCAACACGCGGGCGATCCGGGTTGAGACATCCTCTGCGAAGCGCAGCTTTACCTGGCTCGTCCCCATATGGAGGGGCACTGTCATTGCGAGGCCTGGGCGTGCCAGTAACCTGCGACGCTCGTTGGCAGGCTGGGACTCCCTAAGGATCTAGGATACCCAGTCCGAGGCCCAGCTCTGCAATCACTTGTATTCCTCCAGGAAAGGAATCCCTGACTAACTAGTGATAGTGAGAAGAATTAAAATTTTGGGTGTAGAGAAAAAACACTGAAATTCAGGAAAAAAAATATAAGAAAGCCAAGACTCTAGGTCTCAGCAGAGAAAGACCTAAAGCTCTGCTCCTGACGCTAGGCATATTGAAACTGAAATAATATCAGATTGGGTTCCTGGTAATGGCTGTGGGATGGCCCCCTAGTGGCGTGCTGAGGTACAAAAGTTTTTTTTGTATTAACCTCATAATTATCTGCCTTAGCCTGCTCCTGCAGAGTGCGCCATTAGCGAAGGCTAATACCATCGGGCGGCGACTGTCAGAGGACATAAGAGAAAGTGGATTTTTGTCTTAACGTAAAATCCTTTTCTCTGATGTTCTAGGAAGGACACAGCTTAGCTAAGGGTTTATGCTGCTCTCCATAGGAGTAGGACACTAGGTGGAAACATTTTTTACCACGCCTATTAGATTGGTCCCAGGGGGTATACCCCCACTTCCGGCTATAGAACTTCAGTTTTGTAAAAAGCAGTGTCAGAAGAACATAAAGCCCAACTCAATAGAGGGTCGGGAGCTGTATCCATCAATGACCATCAGAGAAAAAGGTTTTAAGGTAAGACAAAAATCCAGTTTTCGCTTTTGTTCATTGACGGAGACAGCTCCATATCTTCTTGACCGATGGGACGTCCCAAAGCAGTGTCAAAATGAGGGGTGGGAATAACACAGCAAGAAAAAAAAAAAAAAACATACTTCCGAAAGGCTAAACATAGCCAACCATGTAAAACAAGAGCTCCACCAGGAACAACTGGAGCCCATCTGACAAAAATAACAAATACACCCTCAACAGCGGCCTTCAAAACCTTGTGGCCAAAAGAAGCATCTGCAGATGCCAACACATCCACCTTCTAAAATGTTGCGAAAGTGTGCACAGACGACCATGTGGGTGCTTTGCATACCTGCATTACTGACGCCTAATGACGGAAGGTTCAGGAGGCACTAAGCGCCCTCGTAGAATGCGCCTTAACAGGGAAAGGAGGATCCTGACCCTTAATGGAATAGGCCTGCACCGCCGTCCACTAGGTATGGGTGAATGGGGGGTGGTCCGCCGAGGGACCCAGATATTGAGGGGAAGCGTAAAGTGGGAAGGGAGGGCACTCGGGGGTCTGACCAACCCAGGGAGGGGCCCACGTCCACTCCGAGGGCCCACTACTTACCGCACCATGGGACCAGGTGGGCAACACTCCAGACAGACGACCCACCATCTTGGCATGGATGTGCTGTGGGCTAGAGGTACACTGAGACTCAGGTCTTGACTAGGATCGTGACCAGGGCTATTTGTCCTTGCGAGACGTTTAACTCGCTGGCCAACCCCCTGTCCAGTGGGGCTACGTCGCGGCCAACCCAGCGTGGAGTGAAGGTCAGGTCACACTCGCTGGCCAGACTGGGAAGACCATAAGGATTTAGGATATCATGTCTGTCGCCCAGTCCGGCAGTTGATTGTAGTTCTCGCAGGATCAGAAAATAATAAAAAGAAAAAAAAAAAAAACTTTGTTTAAAAAGGAAAAAATAGAATTTTTGTAAGAACTTACCGTAAAAGGAGCAGGCTAGATAGTAAAACTTCATTAAGAAAGCTTTAACTAGACACACCTATAGGGGCTGTACCTCTAGACATTACCCTCAGACACATAGAGCTTACTAAGCAGTAGAGGAAGATAAACAATCCCAAAATAGAGGGGCAGGGGCTGCGTATGTCAGAACTCAGAGAAAATAATTTTTACGGTAAATTCTTACAAAAATACTATTTTCTCTTACGTCCTCTGACAGGCGCAGCCTCTACCAAGTTTCATCACTATCGGGATGTCCCAAAGCAGTGCAGGTGTGAGGGGTGGGAAAAGACGCAACCTTGTGTCAACAAGGCCAGAACCAAAACTCAGCCAACAGGGCAACAGAAGCGCAATCAAAAACAGGAGCTAACCCCAGCACAAAAATTCATATAAAAACTCAGATAAAACATGTCTCTTCAACAAACCGCAGCGCTCAAAACTTTGCAGCCAAACGTCAAACTTGTAGAAGTTTGTAAAAGTGTGCACAGACGACCAGATCGCCGCTTTGCACACCTGAGCCACAGAAGCCTGATGGCAAAAAGGACAAGAGGCACACACGGCTCTAGTAGAATGTGCCCTCACAGGGAAAGAAGGCATCTGACCTTTGAGTGAATAGGCCTGAACAATAGTCTGTCTGATCCATTTAGAAATGGTTGCAGCGGACGCAGCCGAACCCTTCCAAGATCCCTCATGAAGCATCCAATGAATGCAAGTTAAATTCTATGGGATACTAAAGCTGGATACACACTATACAATTTTCTTTAGGACTTTTTCCTTTAGACTTACCAAAACCATATAATATGAGGTCAGACCTAAACACTTTCAATTTGTATGCAATCAGGCAGGCCCTTGCACTACATAGTTTAAGGTAAATCTAATGCCCCGTACACACGTGCAGATCGTCAGGCCGAACGATCGGCTGTCTTTTGTCCCCGGGCTGTCGTGTCTGTTGAAAAGTGCAAAAGACTGCACAAGAATTTTGTCCGCCGACTACAGCCGACTGCAGAAGTGATGTCATGTGATGGTTAACTTTCCGTGTGTTTTTTCTTTTCTGAGCATGCCCAGTCTTGCAAATCTGCTGTCTGTCGGCCGAATTCTGTATTGACTGGCGAACAATCGGCCGCTTTGGTGTCGGCATACAAAAATTTTAATGCTTGCACGACAGATTCTTTTCGGCCGAAAGTGCGCTGTCGGCTGTCGGAAGCATCATACTAACAAGCTGAAAATCGGCCGATGGTTCGGCGGCCGAACATTTTCGGCCGACAATCTGCACGTGTGTACGGGCCTTAAAGGAAATCTACCAACAAAAGTTGTATAGTGTGTATCCAGCTTTAGGCTTCGCACAAAGCGAAGGCAAAACAACATCTTCATTGAGGTGGAAAGCAGACACCACCTTAGGGAGAAAAGACTGGTTGGGTCGCAGAACAACCTTATCCCTATGAACGACCAGATAAGGCGAACGGCAGGATAGAGCCGCCAATTCAGACACTCTGCGAGCAGAGGTGATAGCCACCAGAAAAGCAACTTTCTGGGATAACACAGGCAGAGATAGTTCTCTGATATTTTCAAAGGGAGGTCGTTGCAAAACGGACAAAATCATATTTAAATCCCACGGAGGCAAAGGAGCCAGATGACGCACCCCTTGAATAAAGGTGCAAATCAGGGAATTAGTTGCCAAGGGACACTGGAGGAAAATGGCCAAGGCTGACACCTGACCTGTAATTTTGCCCAACGCCAACATTGCTCCACACCTTTCTGCAAGAAAGCTAGGACCCTCGCCACTGAAAAGGAGAGAGGATGCAACCTTTGTGACTCACACCAGGCCATGTATGCCTTCCAGGTACGATGATAAATCTTCCTGAGAAGAGGTAGCCTGAGAGGCAGGAATAACAGCATCCGAGAGACCTCCCGTCTCTCAAAACCAGGCCTTCAACCGCCATGCCATTAAAACCAGAGACCGTAAAGCAGGGTGGAAGCTCAGCCCTTGAGACAGCAGATCTTCTCCCAGAGGTAGCCGCCAGGGAGTCTCGATGACCATCTTCACGAGATCTGTGTACCAAGATCGACGAGGCCAGTCTGGGGCCACCAGAATCACTTGCACCTGTTCCAACGCCAACCTGCAGAGGAACCCAGACAATAGTTGAATCGGGGGACCATTCCCGCTGATTCAAGGACTGACGACTCAGAAAGACCGCCTGTCAGTTCTCCACTCCCAGAATATGAACAGCAGAGATAGCTGGAAGGTGCGACTCGGCCCAAGTCAGAATCTCGGCCACTTCCTTGGCCGCCCGCCCCTTGATGATTGATGTAAGCAACAGCCGTGTCAATGTCAGACTGCACCTGAACCGGGAGACCGTGCAGCCGAGACGTCCAAGGAGCAGCAGAGTTTGATCGTCATGAACTCCAGGTCATTGAGCAGAAAGGAAGATCGGCCAACACGGTTAGGTGATAACCCGCTCTCAACAGGAATTTGTCCAGATACCCGAGGATCGCAATCCCCCGGACAAACCTTGGTGAAGCCTCAGGGTACCCGGGCATCGGGAACAGGTGTGAATAAAAGACCCCGAAACCTTTCCTGCCGAAGAATTGTCACCACCACTCCCTGCGCAAGGGGAGCCCGCACCGCCTCCCTGGGAGCCCATAAACGATCCCGGAAATAAACAGATACATGGTGGGTAGAACCTGTCTGCCAGGCGAGACTGAAATACGGTCATGAACCCCGAACAAATTAGTTTGTGAACCCGTGAGTCCTGAACCAGAAGCGCTCAGGGTTCTGGAAGGCAAGGCAGACTGTCCCCCACCCCCAAAGAAGGTGAGGGTGTGCCATCATGCAGAGGATGAACCGTCCCCCGAACCGGCCTGGCTATGCTTGGACTCATCCGACCAAGCCGCCTTGCCCTCGCCGGAGGCTCTGAACGGTTTACCCTTTTAATGCGCCCCACAGGCACGAAAAAGCCCCCCCGGTGAGCCTTGAAGGAAGGACACTGCCGCGCACGGGGTGTTTTACCCATTGCGGATTGGGGAAGGAGGGTACTCTTACCCCCTGTGAGACCCTTGACAATCTCATCCAAGGAGTCCCAAAAAAAGCATTCCCCCAAATAAGGGATATCAGACACTGACTTTTTAGAGGTATGTTTTGCCGACCAGCTCTTCAGCCACACCATGCGGTGGAGTGCAATCCCCATCGCAGACAATCTTGCTACCAGGGGAGCCTCGTCCAGGGCTGCGTCACGCAGGTATACCATGGCCTGGGCCATTTGGTCTGCGAGCTCAATGAGATTTGGGGGAACCGACTCAGCCACCAAGATGCGCCTAAGCCCCTTAATCCATTCCGTAACCATCTGAGACACCAGCACAGAAGCGAACACCGGCTTGAGGAGTGAGCCCTTTACCAAGTAACATGTGGCTGGAAAGGGACTCCACGCGCCTGTCCATCAGGTCTTTAAACACCGGGGAGTCCTCCACAGGCACCACCGTGGATTTAGTCTACCTGGAAACCGTGTGGTCCACCTTAGGTGACACCGTCCAGCGATTGGTAGCACCACCAGCATGTGCTTAACCCGTCGCCACTGTTCGTTCACGGTATAATGAAACTCCTCGGGGCAAGAGAAAACCTGACCCGACTTCTAGGCTTTGCGGGAGCCGAAGACAACCCGCTTACCTGACTGGGTGGGCTCATCACCAATGTGCAAAGCCTCCCTAACGGAGCGAACAAGTGCTTCAACCAAAGCGCATTCCCGCGCTGCAGCGGAGGAGGACTTATCCTCCTCACCTTCTGAGTGTGCGGACAGGAATCCCTCAGGGAGGGCAGTGTCCGTGGCAACCATATCAGGCTCAGAATCAGAAGACAGAGGGCATTAGATCAGCTTTGGATGCCAAAGTTTCAATGGCTGCAGATAAAGAAGCTAGGGAAGGTGATCCGGATGTCCTGGATGCACAAACAAGATCAGTGGAGAAATTGTCACACTGGGACTCCATTTTGGCAGAAATACAAAGAAAGGCATTGCTGGCCCTTTAACCACAAAAACAAAATTTACGTCCTTTTTTTACCACAAATAGAGCATTCTTTTGGTGGTATTTGATCACCTGTGTGATTTTTACTTTTTGCGCTATAAACAAAAAAAGAGCATTTATTTTGAAAAAATAACAATATTTTTAACATTTTTTTATATGAAATTACTCCCAAAAAATATGTAAAAATCAAATTTTTTTTAAATTTTTGGCCAATTTGTTTTCTGCTACCTATGTTTGGTAAAAAAAAAAAAAAATCATAATAAGCATATTTTGATTGGTTTGCACAAAAGTTATTGCGTTTACTAACTAAGCGAAAGATTTCTGTCATTTTTGGTATTTTTTTTTTTAATGAGTAATGGCGGCGATCTGCGTTTTTTTTTTTGCGGGACTGCGACATTGCGGCAGACAGATCGGACCCTTGACTGACATTGACACTTTTGGGGGTACCAGTGACATTACTGTAGTAATCAGTGCTATATATATGCACTGTTACTGTAAAAATGACACTGGCAGGGAAGGGGTTAATTTTATTGGAGAGGGAGGGGTTAATGTATGCCTGGTGCTTACTAACGTGTGGGGGGGGGGGAGGTGACTGAGTAAGCCAGGGACAGATCGGATGTTCAGCTATGCTGAACACTCCGATCTGTCACTCCCTGTCACTTAGGATCTCCAAACTAGATTCCCCGACGATCGGGGAAGAGCGGCGGCGATCGCCGTCGCTCCTCCCCTGGCCCGACTCCCGCTGTGAATGAAAACAGCGGGAGCGCCGCCTACAGGGGAGGAGTCCAGCGACATAGGTCTACGTCGCTGGACGATAACGAGCCACTGTGCCGCAGTAGAGGCACAGTGGCCGGAGGTAAAGTGGTTAAATCAGTGTTTGCGGTCTGCACCATGATCCCGCGGAGACCCCTTTAATGTAATCAGATAACTGATAAAGCAAATGCGTGTAAGGAAAAATGCCCAAAAGACCATTAAATCCCCATACAGTGCCTGAAAGAGAGAAGACAATCTGCTCTCCACGCTTCTTCTGTAGCAAGTGAAAGATTTCTGGAGGAAATGACCAAAATCACTACAGGCCAAAAGCTCCCTGAGCTACACAAACATGGTGCCAATAGAAAGTATAGGGGAAACACAGGGAAAATGGCTGCTGCCCTCACAATGCTGCTGTCCACATCCAAGATGGTGCTGAAAACTACGCCAAAATCACATGCACAAAAAATGGCTGCTGCCCTCAAACTGATGCAGCCAGGCTTGCCCTCACCCAAAATGGCGGCCGAAAACGGCACCAACAATCAGGAGCCCAGAAACCCTGGCCACCGCAGGAATCCACTACCAGAAGCCCCCCAGGACAAGGTAGGAGCCCATACACCCCCCCCCCCATGCAGTGGACGCCGAGTGCCTCCATAAGGAGCAGAGAGGCAGGATCCGTCAAGAACACAAGAACGGCCAGGGGGGACCTCACAGAGACCGCAGCTCTGACATCCCCAGGAGTGGGCCCACATCACACCCCCCCAGAGGACTGTCCCACAGGGGGTGGCATTGCTCACCATACCATGGACCACAGGCACAGCTCCGATTCAGCTCGCCTCCCACCCTGAGTGAGGGTGCTGTCAACCACGAGGGGAAGCTGCAACACAGAGCGTTCCAGGTGGATGCGTTCCAGCGAAGAGTTTCTCCGCAGGTTCGTCCCCATCTATTGGGGCACCGTCGTGGCTAGGCCTGGGCAGACCACAACCTGCGCAAGCTCGTATGCCAGGCTGGGGTACCATACAGCCCGGCTGTCGCTTATAGTTCTCCAGGAGGATCCCCCTGACTAGCTAGCGATAGTGAGTGAAGAAAATAAAATAAACATTTTTCAAAGGAAAAACAAAAAACTGAGACCGGAATCCCAGCAGAGTATCCTAGGTCCTACTCCTGAGCTAGGCAGCAAGAAACTGATTAGTAAGCTCTATGTGTCTGAGGGTAATGTCTAGAGGGACAGCCCCTAAAGGTGTGTCTATTTAAAGTTTTTTTAACTAAGTTTCACTGCCTAGCCTGCTCCTGCAGAGGGCGCCGCTACCCAATAGTGTTGAACTTTGGAAGAGGCTGCGTCTGTCAGAGGACGTAAGAGAAAATGCTAGGACCAGAGATCCCAGCAAGGAACTAGGTTCTTACTCCTGACTAGGCAGAAAAAAACTGAAGTCCTATAGCAGGAAGTGGGAGTATACCCCCTGGGACTGCCCTATAGGTGTAGTCAAATTTTTTCCCGCCTAGTGGCCTACTCCTATGGAGAGCCGCATAAACCCCTCTGTCAGGAAGATATGGAGCGGTGTCCCTCAATGAACGAATGAGAAATTACTTATTTACAAAATTTACTGACAGAAACTAAGAAAAACTTTAGAAAAAAAAGAAATTTCGGTCTTTATTTTTTTAGCAGAAAATAAAAAAACCCATTTACCCTGCCCCAGTGCCCTGCCCCCCCCAGTAAGCTCAAAATAGGAAATAGCCCCCAACACTGTCTGGCTGTCAGGTCCTATGCTAGCTTTGGCCTGTGGGCCCTGCTGGCCATGGCCTGTGGGCCCTGCTGGCCATGGCCTCTGGGTCCTGCTGGCCATGGCCTCTGGGTCCTGCTGGCCATGGCCTCTGGGTCCTGCTGGCCATGGCCTCTGGGTCCTGCTGGCCTCTGGGTCCTGCTGGGAGCTGGCCTCTGGGTCCTGCTGGGAGCTGGCCTCTGGGTCCTGCTGGGAGCTGGCCTCTGGGTCCTGCTGGGAGCTGGCCATGGCCTGTGGGTCCTGCTGGGAGCTGGCCATGGCCTGTGGGTCCTGCTGGGAGCTGGCCATGGCCTGTGGGTCCTGCTGGGAGCTGGCCATGGCCTGTGGGTCCTGCTGGGAGCTGGCCATGGCCTGTGGGTCCTGCTGGGAGCTGGCCATGGCCTGTGGGTCCTGCTGGGAGCTGGCCATGGCCTGTGGGAACCTGCTGGGAGCTGGCCATGGCCTGTGGGAACCTGCTGGGAGCTGGCCATGGCCTGTGGGTCCTGCTGGGGGAAACTACAGGCCAGCAGGACCCATAGGCCATCGCCAGTTTCCAGCAGAACCTACAGGCCAGTGGCCAGCAGGACCCACAGTCCATGGCTAGCTCCCAGCAGAACTTACAGATCAGCAGCCAGCGAGACCCACAGGCCATGGCTAGCTCCCAGAAAAGCTTACAGGCAAATGGCCTGCAGAACCAACAGCGATAGGCACTGGTGAGGCTGCATTGATGGGCACTGATGAGGCTGAGCTAATAGGCACTGATCAGGCTGCATTGATAGGCACTGATGAGGCTGCATTGATCCTTAGATCTCAGGGGTTCAAGCTGGGACTTCAAGTCCATTATTTTTGGAAGTATGAACTTCCTAAAAGTGAAGGACTGCAAGTTTGAGCATGAACCCCTCAGAGCGTGACACCCCCTCCTAACTAGTGAAGGACTACAAGTCCCAACACGAGCCTCTGAAATCTAAGAATGTGACCCCCCCCCCAAAAGTGAAGGACCCAGCATGAACCCCTCGGAGCTGAGGACATGATAGCCCCCCAACTAGTGAAGGGCAATAAGTCCCAGCATGAACCCCTGAGATTTAGGAATGTTACCCCTTAGGTCTCACAGGTTCATGCTGGGACTTGTAGTCATTCACTAGTTGGGGGGGGGGGGGGGCAGATCTTCAGCTCTGAGGGGTTCAGACAGGCACTGCTTGCACTTTAGTTCCTGAGGCCATGGTTTTAAATATTTGTTTTTCTGTCTTTTTGTGCACTACAAATAAAATATGTGCATAGGAATTAGTTCATATTTTTTGAACAGTGTCCATGGGACAGTGAACTGGCCCCCTGTTTAACCACTTAAGCCCCGGAAGATTTTACCCCCTTCCTGACCGGGCCTATTTTGCGATTCAGCACTGCGTGATTTTAACAGACAATTGCATGGTCGTGCGATGCTGTACCCAAATGAAATTGACGTCCTTTTTTTCCCACATACAGAGCTTTCTTTTGGTGGTATTTGATCACCTGTGCGATTTTTTGATCAAGCGCTATAAACAAAAAAAGAGCGACAATTTTGCAAAAACAACAATATTTTTCACATTTTTTTTTTATATAAAATTTCCAAAAAAAATGTAAAAATCAAAATTTGTTAACATTTTAGGCCAATTTGTTTTCTGCTACATATGTTTGGTAAAAAAAAAAAAAATCGCAAAAAGTGTATTTTGATTGGTTTGCGCAAAAGTTATTGCGTTTACTAAGGGAAAGATTTTTGTCATTTTTATTGTTTTTGTTTTTTTTTTTTTAACGAGTAATGGCGGCGATCTGCGATTTTTTTTGCGGGACTGACATTGCGGCGGACAGATCGGACTCTTGACTGACATTTTTTACACTTTTGGGGTTACCAGTGACATTACTACAGTAATCAGTGCTATACATATACACTGTTACTGTAAAAAAAAAACACTGGCAGGGAAGGGGTTAACTTTGAGAAGGAGGGGTGTGTCCCTAGGGGCGTGCTTCAAACTGTGATTGGATGTGGCTGTGTGCGTAACAGCAGAGATCAACGGTCCTACATAGCAGGACCGTATGATCTGTGCTGTTACACAGGGGAGAATGACAGGCGGCTTTGTTTACATTAGCCGCCTGCCTTTCTCCCGGTGTAACCGACGATTGCGAGTGAGCGGCGGACATTGGGTCGGGTCAGACCTACGTCACTTTGCCTGTGAGGGGCTGACTGCCGACGTAAATCGTTGTTAGGCAGTCGGCAAGTGGTTAAAAAGTTTGAGGACCCATGATGTAGTGTAAGGGCCTGCATTATTGCATACAAATTGAAAGTGTTTCGATTTGACCTCATGTTATATGGTTTTGGTAAATCTAAGGGAAAAATCTAAAGAAAATTGTATGGTGTGTATCCAGCTTTAAGCTGGCCATACATGATCAATTTTCTTGTACAATTTTCCTTTACTTTAAACTATGTAGTGCAAGGGACTGCCTAATTGAATACAATTGAAATTTGTTTAGTTTTGACCTCATATTTTATGGCTCTTGGTAAATCTAAAAGAAAATTGTACAAGAAAATTGAACATGTATATAGACAGCCCTACTCCTTCACTTTATCTATGGAGGGAGCCAAGGTTGTAACCCAGGCTGGACTTTAACCACTTCCATACCGAGTCATAGTAATATGACGTCGGCATAGTGGTTGTACGGATCCGGGCGGGCGTCATATGACGTCTGCCCGCTCTAGCTGCTACTGCACGCCCCCGGGGGTGAGGCTCGTCCCTCGGACATAGCCCATCCCTGATCAAGGTAAACAGCCAATAGAAATTGGCTGTTTACCATGTGATCGGCTGTGTCAATCACAGCCGATCACATGAGCGGCTCCAGCACGAGCCGCTCGTTCTCTCTGCAATGCGCGCCCCCGGGGGCGCGCAGAGCAGCGATCGGGGATGAGGCTCGTCCCTCGGACAGAGTCGATCCCCGATCTAGGTAAAGAGCCAATGAAATTGGCTCTTTACCACGTGACCGGCTGTGTCCAATCACAGCCGGTCACAAATGTCAACAGAGAACACGGTAACTAGCTGTCACCGTGTTCTCCTCCTCACACACTGATCCTGTGTGAGGAAGAGAGTGTGGTAACAGCTAGTTACCAAGTACAGTGCACCCCAAACACACTGATTGCCCCCCCCCCAAATAAAGAGCACCTGTCACTAGCCCATCAAAGTACCCGAGTACCTGTCACCAGCCCATCAGGTACTCTGATGACAGGTACTCGGGTACTCTGATGGGCTGGTGACAGGTATTCGGGTACTCTGATGGGCTGGTGACAGGTATTCGGGTACTCTGATGACAGGTACTCAGGTACTCTGATGACAGGTACTCAGGTACTCTGATGACAGGTACTCGGGTACTCTGATGACAGGTACTCGGGTACTCTGATGACAGGTACTCGGGTACTCTGATGACAGGTACTCGGGTACTTTGAGTACCTGTCAACGGAGTACCCGTCACCTACCCATCAGAGTACCCGAGTACCTGTCACCTACCCATCAGAGTACCCGAGTACCTTCCACCTGCTCATCAGAGTACCTGACGCCTGAAGTACCCAAGTACTTGCCGCCTGCTCATCAGTACCCATCACTACTCATTAGTACCTATCACGTATCAGTACTGATCATCAGTACCCATCAGTACAGTACAACTCATCAGTCCCCATCACCTGCCTGTCACCTGCCCATCAGAGTACCCGAGTACCTGTCACCTGCCTATCGGAGTACCCGAGTACCTGCCATCTGCTCATCAGTACCAGAGTACCTGTCACCTGCCCAACAAAGTACCCGAGTACCTGTCACCCTTCATAGCCACCATGTCCAAGTCCAAAAAGGTTTATATACGTCCTCCGTTTAAACCTAAATACTGGTGTTATGGCAGCAGATAGCTGCCATAACCCTGGTATTTTTTTAAACGGTGGACGGTTGGCTTTCCGATAAGGGTGGTCCCAGCGGCGGATTCGCCATGGGATCACCCTTCCGGGATGGCGGAAGAGGTGCCCCCCCCCTCCCGCCGCGTCCGGTCCTTTTCCCCGCTTACTGGACCCGCCGGCAGCGGGGAAAACGATCCGGTCCCGGATCCTCACAGACAGGATGTCGAGTGAGGGCAAGCTTGCCCTCACTTGACTCTATGGTCTTGGAGGACCGGAGCTATGGAAAATGTTGTTGCCTAGCAACCGGTTTAAAGGTCCTTTTTTTTTTTTTTCATTTTATATAATAATTTTTTTTTTTCTATCTTTTAGTGTACTTGTGAGATCTGAGGACTTTTTGACCCCAGATCTCACAAAAAAGAGGTCCTGTTGTGCCTTTTTCTATTACAAGTAATGTTTACATTTCTTGTAATAGAAATAAAAATGATCCATTTTTTTTTTTTGTTAAACGGTGTAAAAATAAAAAATAATAAATAAAATAAATAGTAAAAAAAAAAATTAAAGCGCCCTGTCCCCGTTAGCTCGCGCACAGAAGCGACGCATACGGAAACCCCGCCCACATATGTAAACTGTGTTCAAACCACACATGTGAGGTATCGCCGCAATCATTAGAGCAAGGGGAATAATTTGAGCCCTAGACCTCCTCTGTAACTCAAAGATGGCAACCTGTAGAAATTTTTAAATTGTCGCCTATGGGGATTTTTAAGTACCAAAGTTTGGCAATTTTGAAACATGACATGTTGGGTATCTATTTACTCGGCGTAACATTATCTTTCACATTATGGAAAAAAATTGGGCTAACTTTACTGGTTTCTTATTTTTTAATTAAAAAAAGTGATTTTTTTCCAAAAAAAATTGAGTTTGGAAGACCGCTGCGCAAATACGGTGTGATAAAAAATATTGCAATAATCTCCATTTTAATCTCTAGGGTCTCTGCTAAAAAAAAAATATATAATGTTTGGGGGTTCTAAGCAGTTTTCTAGCAAAACAACTGATTTTAGCTTGTAAACACCAAATGTCAAAAATAGGCCTAGGCAAGTGGCTAGGATGCATGATGATGCTCCTTGGATGTTGGGCCCCTCTATATGGCTAGGCTGTGAAAAAGTCTCACACATGTGGTATTGCCATACTCAGGAGGAGTGGCAGAATGTATTTTGGGGTGTCATTTTTGCTGTGTACATGCTATGTGTTAGTGGCAGAATGTATTTTGGGGTGTCATTTTTGCTGTGTACATGCTATGTGTTAGGAATATCCTATAAATTGACAAATTTGTGTAAAAAAAAAAAAAGTTTTTATTTTTTTCCCACATTTTCCAAAAACTTGTGGCAAAAAATGACATGTTCAAAGGACCCATAATGCCTCATAGAATATACGTTGGGAGTGTTTGCTTTCCAAAATGGGGTCATTTTGTGGACTTTTCCATTGTATTGGTGCTCTAGGGCCTTGAAAAGTGTGATAGGTAGTAAGAAAGTTTTATGTGTATTTCTGCTCCTAAAATGCCTTATGGTGCTACTTGGACGTGGAGTCTCTTTTTGTGGCCAGGCTGTGTAAAAGTCTCACACATGTGGTATCACCATACTCAGGAGTAGCAGAATGAATTTTGGGGTGTCATTTTTGCTGTGTACATGCTATGTGTTCGAAATAGCTTATAAATTGACAACGTTTTGGGAAAGAAAAAAAGAAAAAAAATTTTTTTCTTCATTTTCCCAAGAATTGTGGGAAAAAATTATAACTTCAAAAAACTCACCATGCCTCTTACTAAATACCTTGGACTGTCTACTTTACAAAAAGGGGTCATTTGGGGGTTATTTGTACTGTCCTGACATTTCAGGGCCTCAAGAAAGGAGATAGGCCATCAGTACATCTGTTGTGATTAATTTTCAGTAATTGGTACCATAGCTTCTAGACTCAATAACTTTCACACAGACTAAATAATATACACTAATTTGGGTTAATTTTACCAGAGATATGTAGCAGTATAAATTTTGGCCCAAATGTATGAAGAAAAATTAATTTTTTGCAAAATTGTATAATAGAAACTAAAAAAAAGTGGTTTTTTTTCAAAATTTTTGCTCTTTTTTTGCTTATATCACGAAGAAAAAAAAACCCAGTTGTGATCAAATACCACCAAAAGAAAGCTCTATTTGTGTGAAAAAAATGATAAAAATCTTGTTTGGTTACAGTGTAGCATGACTGTGCAATTGTCATTTGTCATTCAAAGTGTGAGAGTGCTGAAAGCTGAAAATTGGTCTGGGAAGGAAGGGGGTCTAACTGCTCTGTATGGAAGTGGTTAAACATGTCTGAATTTGCTGATCTATATTACACAGGGGGATAGAGAGATTAGTAGTTTACAGAAGAAATAGAAGACTAAAAAAAAACAAAAAAAAACAAAGAGCTATCACATATATGGACCGGTAAGCAACAATATATTTAATTTTTTTTAAATTTAGGTGTACTAAGGCTTGGGCTTAGGATTGTACTTGGGAAAACTCTACTTTTTATTGGCCATTTAATCTGCTAAAATCATTCACCCCTAGACGTACAAATAGCACTTACCGTATCCTTTAGTAAATACATCCCTGGCAGATTTTCCTAAATCAGCGTAAGAGGGAGGTATGGCCATTGTCTAGAAAGAGAGAAATAAGAAAAATGTATTCTTGATCATAAGAATTTAAGCCTAGGTTATGAAGAGTAATATACTAGAAAGTCCACACAAACCTAATGCAGATGGAGAGTTTTTTCATTCCTGCCAAATCCTTTACAATATATCAACTCAAACAGGAAAGGTAAGTTATCCTTATAACCCCCAGATAGGGGTTAGGTACTCAGGTGCAGAGCTGTAAGATTTAGCAAGTTTAAACACTTGACTATTTTGACTCCCAGACATCCCATATGCAAAAAGGAAAAATATTATGTACATATGTCTGCCAGAGGGTGTGTAATGTCACAGCTCCTCTGGATTCCCCTCCCCCCTTCTCTTTTTTGGTCAGTGACACAAATTGGAAGTCCTTACTGCTGCATAGAACAGTGCTAACGTTGGTGTGACCAGTACTGGGACCTTAGACCATCATGATGTACCCCAGTGGGTGTGTCTATGACAGACTGGACTTACAGTGGCATTCCGTGTCATTCAACTTGGCAGAGATCTAGAACTGGACAAAACAGTAGAATGTCTGCAGGGCACAGCACTGGAATGAAATATATACTGTATGGGTATATATCCTCGCGCCTCTGGAGAGACCCAAGTTAATGTAACCGTAAGTTTTAAATTAATAATAAATAAATAAATGGTGTCAAGTGATAAAAAACGTTGTTGAGCAGCTGCTATAGTTTAAAAAGTATAAAGATAGTTGCCCCCCCTAGGGGTTAATATAGCGCTTGCTATTAGACTAACAAAGGGTGAGCAATTTCTTGTTCACACACCTGAGTGATAAGTAATATAGTGAGGGAATATTGCTATTCCCTGAAGGTGATAGCAGATATATTTAAGTGCAAAGTGCTAAATAAATCAGAATAACTTAGTAGATGAGTATACAATCAAGGTGATAACAAATATAGTGCAAAAACTATAAATATAAAAATATTAGATGCAAAGGTGATCAAAAAGTCTGTGCAGTGATAGTCAAGTCCCAAAAAAGGTGATCTTGTGCAAAAATGTCCTAATAGGATATCTCCAATGTTCAAATTGCTGGTGAAAACGGCAAAACTTCTATCATAAGGGGAGTATCACAAGGCAGTGTGGAGCAGCATTGGGCTAGTGGGCGGGGCTTGTGTGTGATCCCAGAGCAGTGCTGCAGCGGGCCGTGTACAGGGCAGCACCTGAGGACAGCTGCATGACTATAGCAAAGGATCGGTTTCCATTATAGGAGTTAAGGATCACAGTGAACCAGCAGTTACCTGAGGCTTTGTCAAGCCACAAGCTTAGAAGGTCTTGTTGTCATATGGCATTCAGGATCCACCAAATCCGGTGAGTTTGCACCCCTTATGATAGAAGTTTTGCCGTTTTCACCAGCAATTTGAACATTGGAGATATCCTATTAGGACATTTTTGCACAAGATCACCTTTTTTTGGACTTGACCATCACTGCACAGACTTTTTGATCACCTTTGCTTTTAATATTTTTATATTAATAGTTTTTGCACTATATTTATTTGTTATCACCTTGATTGTATACTCATCTACTAAGTTATTCTGATTATTTATTTAGCACTTTGCACTTTAATATATCTGCTATCACCTTCAGGGAATAGCAATATTCCCTCACTATATTACTTATCACTCAGGTGTGTGAACAAGAAATTGCTCACCCTTTGTTAGTCTAATAGCAAGCGCTATATTAACCCCTTAGGGGGCCAACTATCAGGGCACAGCACTGTTAATGTATTTATTGCAGCAAAAACTGATTTTTTTATATTAAATCCTGCTTTTACTTTTCTTTAGAAAACATGGATTTCCACTTCCACTTCCACTCTATGTATAACTAAAAGTTATTTTGTATTTTGTTTTTAGATAGAAGAGGTAGAGATTAGAATCCTTTGGGAAAAAAAAAAGAATCCTTGTCAGGTTTTTATTGTTCTCTGCATCTTTGCTTGGTTATAGCAGATCTTTATCCTTTAGGCCATTTTGAGCTCCCTTGCCTGCTCTCCCACCCGCTTTCATATACGGATTACATAATATATATATATATATATATATATATATATACACACACACACACACACACACACATACCCCGTATCTCACAAAACTGAGTACATACCGCATACTTTTTTTTGTACATATTTTATTATATCTTTTTATGTGACAACAATGAAGAAGTTACACTTTGCTACAATGTGAAGTAGTGAGTGTACAGCTTGTATAACAGTGTAAATTTGCTGTACGATCAAAATAACTCAAACACAGTCAGTATATACGCTGGGAAAGGTATCCCAAATAGTAAACCCACAGTCAGAACCTGAGGTGCACAGGAAGGTACTGGGGTGAGAAAAAGAGGGGGGGGGGGGAAGAAGAAGAAGGGAAAAAAGAAAGAGGAAGGGGAGGGAACAAGAAGTGAAGGATAAAAGGAAGGAAAGGGAAAAGGAAGAGGGGGGGGGAAGGGAAAAAGGGGGGAAAAAGGAAGGGGGGGTGGAGAAAATTGGAAACAAGGGGGAGAGCCGAAGAGGACAAAATTGAGGCGACCCGGAGGTCAGAAAGAAGATGGGAGGGCTGGTGGGACTTTAAAGGTACCAGGTAATTCAGAGTAATAACAATGATTTTAAAAACATGAAATATTTATTGACATAACATCTCAAAAACAAAGACAGACAGTACAACAATGGTACATGAGAATCAGATATGTACAAATTGAATATGTAAGGCCATAGGAGACACAAGGCAAGAGGTATTAAATATATATAGGTCCAATGGTGAACCTCAAACCAATCCCGACATGTTTCGCGGGCAAAACTGCACCGCTTCTTCAGGGGAATAGGATCACATAAATTGTGCAATGCCTTTGAATATCCTGTACAATATGGCAACAACAAAAATTGTTATTAGTTCACATACATATATGTAAAACATCAGATTTAGCATGCATGCAATTGTGGAACATCAAGGTGCATCCGAAACCGCCACCGCAGAAAGACCCACCACCAGCCAGATCGGAGGAGGGTGCTCCCCAAGGAAACGTCTCCCCAGCGGATGTGGAGGGGCATATGAGGCAGGGGGTATATATATGATGAAACTAGAAACCCGCCACCACCAAACGAGGGGGGGGGGGGAAGGGGTAATACACCTATATGAAAGGCTGATATATATACCTTGTTGAGTGTCTGCAGTAGACACTCTCACATAACCAAGCTAGAAAGATTTAAGAACAGGAGGGCTCCTGCAAAGCAGCCGTATTAAAACCCCAACATGGGATGTTAATCTGTTGAGACGGAGGTAAGAGGTATAAGCTTACAATCAAAGGTCTGTGAGATGTCTCTTCAGCAGAGATTTGGAAAGGGAGGCTTTACCTGCGGAATGGTGGATCATTAGTAAACTCTTTTTGGGAAATCTGTATAAAGATGGTAACTTAAAGCATACTGGGACCCGGAGGTAAGATCTTGGATTAATGCCACAGAGTCAGAGGAAATGATACCATCCATTACACACTTCTATGAGGTATAACCAGGGAAAATAAGAATTAGTAAGCGTATGTATTTCGGAATACCATTTAAACAATGGTGTAATCCGGAGTTCTTACCCACGTGGAACCGCCATACAGGTGAACGCCATCTCCTGAATGAAAGGTACGTGTGATCCCGCCTGATATGGCCCTCAACCCGACGCCAGATTGCGCAGGACATCATGTGCAACGTGGGCGGGTCAGGTCCTCAACTGCCGGGAGGTATAGTAGCCTCTAGGGATTCTATCCAGTAGGATTCCCTTTGTAGGATACGTTTGTCCCAGTTCCCCCCACGGGGGTCCTGGGGAATAACCTCCAAGACGAAAAACGAGACCACAGAGTTGTCATACTTATGACGAAATCCTATGTGACGTGTAACGCTGGTTTGTATAGTACCCCCCTCAGAATGGTAAATGTGATCACCTATACGTTTGCTCAGTTTTCTAATGGTTTTGCTACTATACTCTACTCCCGGGATCAACGAGGTTTTAACCTATAAACCATTTCTAGGGTAAAGTTTGGTTTTTCTTCCTTTCCATCCTCTTAAACCACTTCATTCAAAATGTCATGGAGTCTGATCCATGTGACCTGCCTGGCATCCATGCCCTCTTTGTGCACTACATTGTCCACATTGACCATCCGCTCCCCGCTGTACCGCAGCTCCGGCTGTGGAGATTGGTAAGTTCGCAGTTATTCCAACTATTGGAAAAACTGCCTTTTCTTTAAATTTTTCCTTAATAATTTATGAGCATTTTTGTCTCTCCAAGATCCAATACCTTATATAGCTGTAGCATCCAGAAACATTACCATTGTATGGATTTGTTGTGTTGATGGGTTTTTCCCCTTGTTTTTTGGGGGGTCTATGTATTCCCCAATAGGGTACCCTTATGTAGAAACTGCGTGGAACTTTATGTTCCCTCTAGGTTTCTATTGTCATTATAGTATGTACATGTTACTAAAACCCAGTATATAAAATTCATGTTTATGAGGTGTTTTCTCTCTAGTAAATAAAATTGCCTCTGTTTTTCTATTCTTATGCAATTGTATGTCATGTCTTTGTGGACATCTATCTGCATCCGCTTGTTGTCCTCCGCTGCAGTTTCCCCTCCGCCCGGTTGGTGGTGTGCTTCCCGGACTTCCCAGCGGATGTGTGGTCCCCTCGCACATCGCTGACCGGATGTCACAGTCAGGCCGGCGGTGTTGTGGCCGTTTGGGGCTACCGTTTGTTGCCCGCATTCAGAACGACACTGTTGAGGACCTGACCCACCCACGTTGCGCATGACTTCATGCGCAATCTGGCGTCGGGTTGAGGGCCATATCAGGCGGGATCACACGTGCCTTTCATTCAGGAGATGGCGTTCACCTGTATGGCGGTTCCACGTGGGTAAGAACTCCGGATTACACCATTGTTTAAATGGCATTCCGAAATACATACGCTTACTAATTCTTATTTTCCCTGGTTATACCTCATAGAAGCGTGTAATGGATGGTATCATTTCCTCTGACTCTGTGGCATTAATCCAAGATCTTACCTCCGAGTCCCAGTATGCTTTAAGTTACCATCTTTATACAGATTTCCCAAAAAGAGTTTACTAATGATCCACCATTCCGCAGGTAAAGCCTCCCTTCCCAAATCTCTGCTGAAGAGACATCTCGCAGATCTTTGATTGTAAGCTTATACCCCTTACCTCCGTCTCAACAGATTAACATCCCATGTTGGGGTTTTAATACGGCCGCTTTGCAGGAGCCCTCCTGTTCTTAAATCTTTCTAGCTTGGTTATGTGAGTGTGTCTACTGCAGACACTCAACAAGGTATATATATCAGCCTTTCATATAGGTGTATTACCCCTTCCCCCCCCCCCCTCGTTTGGTGGTGGCGGGTTTCTAGTTTCACCATATATATACCCCCTGCCTCATATGCCCCTCCACATCCGCTGGGGAGACGTTTCCTTGGGGAGCACCCTCTTCCGATCTGGCTGGTGGTGGGTCTTTCTGCGGTGGCGGTTTCGGATGCACCTTGATGTTCCACAATTGCATGCATTTTAAATCTGATGTTTTACATATATGTATGTGAACTAATAACAATTTTTGTTGTTGCCATATTGTACAGGATATTCAAAGGCATTGCACAATTTATCTGATCCTATTCCCCTGAAGAAGCGGTGCAGTTTTGCCCGCGAAACATGTCGGGATTGGTTTAAGGTTCACCATTGGACCTATATATCTTTAATACCTCTTGCCTTGTGTCTCCTATGGCCTTACATATTCAATTTGTACATATCTGATTCTCATGTACCATTGTTGTACTGTCTGTCTTTGTTTTTAAGATGTTATGTCAATAAATATTTCATGTTTTTAAAATCATTATTACTCCGAATTACCTGGTACCTTCCTGTGCACCTCAGGTTCTGACTGTGGGTTTACTATGTGGGATACCTTTCCCAGCGTATATACTATACAATTTAGGGATGTGGTACCTTCTGTTTATAGTTTTTGATACAAACACACTATTTACTCAAACACAGTCAATAATGTCTAAACCGCTGGCTACAAAAGTGAGTACACCCCAAGTGAAAATTTCCAAATTGGGCCCAATTCGCTATTTTCCCTATTGTCATATGACTCATTAGTGTTACAAGGTCTCAGATGTGAATGGGGAGCAGGTGATATAATTTTGGTGTTATCGATCTCACACTCTCATACTGGTCACTGGAAGTTCAACGTGGCACCTCATGGCAAAAAACTGAGGATCTGAAAAAAAGAATTGTTGCTCTACATAAAGATGGCCTAGGCTGTAAGAACATTGCCAAGACCCTGAAACTGAGCTGCAGCACGGTGGCCAAGACCATACAGCGGTTTAACAGGACAGTCGTCCCAGAAGGAAGCCTCTTCTGAAGATGATGCACAAGAAAGCTTGCAAACAGTTTGCTCAAGACAAGTAGGCTAAGGGCATAGATTACTGGAACCATGTCCTGTGGTCTGATGAGATCAAGATAAACATATTTGGTTCAGATGGTGTCCAGCGTGTGTGGCGCCAACCAGGTGAGGAGTATAAAGACAAGTGTGTCTTGCCTACAGTCAAGCATGGTGGTGCAAGTGTCACGGTCTGGGGCTGCATGAGTGCTGCCAGCACTGGGGCGCTACAGTTCATTGAGGGAACCATGAATGCCAACATGTACTGTGACATACTGAAGCAGAGCATGATCCCCTCTCTTTGGAGACTGGGCTGCAGGGCAGTATTCCAACATGATAATAACCCTAAACACACCTCCAAGACGACCACTGACTTGCTAAAGAAGCTGTGGGTAAAGGTGATGGACTGGCAAAGTATGTCTCCAGACCTAAAACCTTTTGAGCATCTGTGGGGCATCTTTAAAAAGAAGATGGAGGAGCGCAAGGTCTCTAACATCCATCAGCTCTGTGATGTTGTCATGGAGGAGTGGAAGAGGACTCCAGTGGCAACCTGTGAAGCTCAAACTCCATGCCCAAGAGAGTCAAGGCATTGCTGGAAAATAATGGTGGCCATGCAAAATATTGCCAATTTGAACATTTTCACTTAGGGGTGTACTCGTGTTTGTTGCCAGCCGTTTAGACATTAGTGGCTGTGTGTTGAATTATTTTGAGGGGACAGCAAATTTACACTGTAATACAAGCTGTACACTCACTACTTTACATTGTAGCAAAGTGTCATTTCATATAATAAAATATTTAGAAAAAATGTGAGGGGTGTGCTCACTTTTGTGAGATACTAATTATATATATATATATATATATATATATATAATGATCACAGCGACCTGTGATCCTACATAGAAGGATCACATGGGCTCTGTGATCATTCCAGAGAGAAGAAGACCGTCTTTCTCTCTCACCGGGGAACGATCGCGGGTGCCCGGTGGCAATCGGAGCCGCCGGCCCCATGCATCGGAGCCCCCACTACCAAGTGGGGGCGGGGGCACGACGCCGCTGGTGTGTGCTCGCCCGCAAGCTCCAGGCGTGCGACCGACGTACAGCTACATCGGTTCGCGCAGGAGGGGCTGCCTGCCGCAGTAAATCTATGGCGGGCCGCCCTTAAGTGGTTAAGGAACATGAAGAAATACATTTTTTCAAGAACAGTTGGTGGATGTTTGGAGAATCCAACACCCAAAGGAGAAAGATTATTCCTTCTATTCCTGCATTCTACATACTCCAGACTGTATTATATAATGATCGATCACAGATTAATCAAGACGGTAGTTAACACGAAAATAGGGATTATTACTCTTTCTGTTCATGCTCCATCTATAACAGAAATAAGTCTCTCAGGATTTCAGAAAAATATGAATAACTGGAGATGAAACGAGGATTTCATTTTTGATGAAGAAGTGGATAATAAAGATAAAGAAAGAACTAGAGCAATACTTCAAAGAAAAGGAGACACCAGATATCTCCAAGGCTACACTATGGGAACACTTGTAGGAAAAGAAATAGCCGCACATCCAGGGATTCCAATAGGTTTCAAATACCTTTATTTCCAAAAAGTTGCAAGTGATGACACCAAAGACACCACCATGAAGTCTCGTAGAAGCGTTTCACACATACATCTTGTGCTTAATCATTACAATGACTGCAGCTGACTATAGATCTTAAATAGACCGCCCTGATGAAAACAGGTGTACCAGGAGCGGTAACAATCAGCAGTTGTGCACAACTCAATCACCTTAGCCTCAGCCCCAAAAGGGCATCTCAGTGGTGATTTAAATATAAAAATCAAGCTGAAGGTCCAGCCCATCGTGTGTACCGTGAACTCACCCATACACACAAAGACCTGTACCAACAATCGCATACCAATGAAAATCATTGGAAAAAATGTGAATACATACAACGTAACAAACAGAGAAGAATGATGACTATAACAAATGTAAGAACCTTTGTATAGTATGTGTATGTACCTGTATGTCGGTATACACCCACACATACCTGAATACACTTCCTACATGAATACACTTCCTACATAAATATACAAAAATAGGCACATAAAATCATTGTCTTCCATATGGTGTACTATCACCACAGCAGGATGCATGAACTCGTGCATCCATGTATACATTACAAGGAAACTATCCCCAACACATTAACCATGCGGACACATGTAATCCACCTAAAAGGAGAATAAAACCATAATGTAAAGTATACCCAAAAAGTAGTTTGTGGAAATGTGCCCATACAGAAATGTATCTGGATAACGGAACAATAGCATGATCATAAATATGAATCTTATAAAAATACTGTAAAAATACATGGCATAGAGCAATGTGAAAAAGAGGAAAAAGGAACAGGGAAGGGAGGATGGGGGAGGGGAAAGGGTGAGAAAGGGGGGGGGGAAGAGGGGGAATAAAAAGAGGGGAGCTGCCTCAACACATGACTGGATATGTTATCAGATCTAAAAAGGTACCTGGACCGCAAAATGGTGGGGAAAAAGCAACCACTAAATTTACTCATAAAAATGGCTAACATCCCACTCAAAGTTGAGTCCGAGCGGGATGTGACTCTGCAAATGGAAAATCCAAAATACTTCCTTACGGCAAAGAGATCGAAAGGCATCGCCCCCTCGCCTAGGTGTCCTTACCTTTTCAATGACTTGAACCCGCATGGCTGTTTTGTCCCCATTGTGGCACCCATTAAAATATCTGGCCACATTGGTGGACAAATTTTTCTCTATGCTATAAATGTGTTGCTGGAACCGGTCCCTGAGCCGTCTCGTGCTCCTGCCTACATATTGCATTTTACAAATAGCACACGTGATTAAATAAATGATATAACTGGTATTGCAATTGAAGAAGGAACTAATGTCATACACTTTATGACTCACGGAGGACCTAAAGGTGGTACCATTCTGGATATGACCACAACAGGCACATCCCACAGCCCCACATTTATAATTCCCTTTGCAGTGTAACCATGTAACTGATTGGAGAACCTTAGTGTGGAAAAAGCTGGGAGCCAGGGAGAACGCTAGAGATGGAGTTCTACGTGAAACAACATTCACCCCTCCCTTCAAGATCTTGGAACAGATATTGTCAGAAAATAAAATAGGCAGATGCCTGTTGAAGATCTGTTTTATTGTATTAAATTCATTACTGAAGGGGGTGGAAAGTGTAAGCTGGTAACTTTTGTTAGTTTGTGGCCGAGTGTCTTTCCCAATTAGTTCACATCTATCTTTGTTTCTAGCTGTGGTAAGTGCCCTATTCCACATCCATTTGGGGTATCCCCGCTGTAAAAATCTTACATAAAAGGGACCGTGCCTCCCTTTCAAATCGTTCATTACTACTGCAAATTACTACCTCTGACACCAGCCGCACCTTTCGTTTATTGGGCGACAACCCACTGAGGACTAATGCACACAACACCTTCAATAATAAAACGGACAATGAAGTCGGCTCAATACGGTTGTTGTTTAGGAAACTGGAGAAGAGCATGACAAAGGAGATCCGGGCGTTTTGGGAATCAAGTTCCCTTTCAGAATACTTGTTGACTGAACGTATACCACGAGGATTGAGGATTATAAAATTCCCAACCTTTGAGCTTTTTGATGAGTTCCCTCAAAACTCAATGGACTGATGCCCTTTCTACATGCTTGAGGACTCTGATGGACATTATCATCTTATCCAAAAAGAAAGAGATAGAGGTTTTACAAAAATATATCTCTAAACTCCAGTTGGCTCTTAAACCCTTACAAGGTGCTAATGAGTTTGCACATCTTGATCAACGATTAAATAATGAATTGAATCGCTTAGAAAATGAAATTATAGCGAATAAGAAGGAAAAAATGTTACGTGACAAAATCCATTACGATACCAACAATGTATACATTTGGAAACGCAGGCGTAACTGGAGTGGTCTGTCCCAGTCTAACAATGGAACTAAAAAGCATGTTAGTTTTTCTGACACTGAATTGGAGCAATGGGATGACACTTTGGCCGCCACAGATTCGGAACTCTCAGGGGATCACTCATCCGCAGGTCATCAGGTGGATAGATCTACTCCGGTCCCCTCAAAAAACGGGGGCAGGGCACCCCGCCGGAACAAGAAAGGCCGGGGAGGTCACAGGAATACAAGAGGACACACCGCGGACGGAGAAAATGTGGGTACCGAGGATCAGATGAGCTATCCATCCCGACGTCAGACACGCAAGTTGAAATAGACTTTTGTAATGTTCTCAATCTCTCTGATAGAGCACTCACGGGTGGAGAATTGTCTCTTTTGTCCAATTTATTTGATACAATTGTGGACATTAATAGATTTGTGAGGGATTTAACGATTAAAAGGCATTATTTTTCAGCAGATACTGAGGTTTCCCTACAGTCCTTACATGTACCCACAAATCCTAAATCCGATTATGATGCGTTTTCCTTTAGGGAGCATTGTGCTATCAGAGACTTGGAAGAATTGTCTGTGGATAACGATGCAATTGGTGGTCTGCAGGTGTGTGCTGGCTCTGTCAGATCGGTTCAATTTAAATCTAAAAGTAATTTTTATCCAGTAAATTCATGGTCAGCTGATATGGCTAGATTCCAAAAGGCTATTGAACGCGATTTGACGGCCCTAGCACACCAGACACAACGGGGTGAGACTTTGTGGCATGATAATATGATCAGTGAAGAGAGACTTGCTTTAAAAAAATCTTAGTGAGGATGATACAATTACTATCCATAATTCTGATAAGGGAGGCTTGATTGTTGTTCTCAATACAGAACAGTACAGGCAGGAGGCCATTCGGCAACTATCCGAATTAATACGGAGGGGCGGGGCACTGGGTTTATTTAGTCCAAAAGAAGTTGAAGCTTTGATACCTGATTGTCCTGTTCTCCCTACGTTCCACCACTTACCCAAAACGCACAAGGGGTTAGACCCCCCTCCATGGTAGACCGATTATATCGGGCATTAACTCTCTTAATGAGCGGTTGGGCCAGTGGCTGGATACACAATTACAGCCTCTGGTGAGCCAGCTCCCCGGATATCTCAAAGACACCAACCACCTCCTTTATATTATGGAAAATTTCAGGTGGGAGGAAGATTTGTCTTGGGTCACTTTTGATGTCAGTAGTCTTTACTATTCCTCACAAGCAGGGCATAGCAGCGGTGCTTTTTTACCTTGAATTGCTGACCGATCTATCAATGGAACATCGACTGTTCATTGCTGATGTATTGGATTATTTGTTGTCACACAATTTCTTTGTTTTTGATGGGGTTTTCTACCTCCAGAGGTGTGGGGCAGCTATGGGGGCCAAATTTTCGCCCTCATTGGCCAACCTCTACATGGGTTGGTGGGAGCAGTCCCACATCTTTGGGGGTGGAAACCCCTACAGAACAGAAATTGTGGTCTATCTTAGATTCATAGATGACCTCTTGCTGGTGGTCTGCAGGGGAGTGGAAATCATGCCATCTATGTTATCATATCTCAACAATAACAATTTAAATCTTTCATTCACTGGCGCCGCAGACAGAAACTCCATGTGCTACTTGGATGTTTGTCTGACAGGTGCAGATGGCAGGGTGTACACCACTCTCTATAGGAAACCTCTCTCGGGCAATTCTCTTTTACTCGCCCAGTCGGGCCATCCCAGGCACACCATTAGGGGTATCCCTGTAGGTCAATTTCTGCGAATCAGACGTATTTGCAGTAGTAATGAACGATTTGAAAGGGAGGCACGGTCCCTTTATGTAAGATTTTTACAGTGGGGATACCCCAAATGGATGTTGAATAGGGCACTTACCATAGCTAGAAACAAAGATAGATGTGAACTAATTGGGAAAGACACTCGGCCACGAACCAACAAAAGTTACCAGCTTACACTTTCCACCCCCTTCAGTAATGAATTTAATACAATAAAACAGATCTTCAACAGGCATCTGCCCATTTTATTTTCTGACGATATCTGTTCCAAGATCTTGAAGGGAGGGGTGAATGTTGTTTCACGTAGAGCTCCATCTCTAGCGTTCTCCCTGGCTCCCAGCTTTTTCCACACTAAGGTTCCCCAATCAGTTACATGGTTACACTGCAAAGGGAATTATAAATGTGGGGCTGTGGGATGTGCCTGTTGTGGTCATATCCAGAATGGTACCACCTTTAGGTCCACCGTGAGTCATAAAGTGTATGACATTAGTTCCTTCTTCAATTGCAATACCAATTACATCATTTATTTAATCACGTGTGCTATTTGTAAAATGCAATATGTAGGCAGGACCACGAGACGGCTCAGGGACCGGTTCCAGCAACACATTTATAGCATAGAGAAAAATTTGTCCACCAATGTGGCCAGACATTTTAATGGGTGCCACAATGGGGACAAAACAGCCATGCGGGTTCAAGTCATTGAAAAGGTCAGGACACCTAGGCGAGGGGGCGATGCCTTTCGATCCCTTTGCCGTAAGGAAGTATTTTGGATTTTCCATTTGCAGAGTCGCATCCCGCTCGGACTCAACTTTGAGTGGGATGTTAGCCATTTTTATGAGTAAATTTAGTGGTTGCTTTTCCCGCACCATTTTGTGGTCCAGGTACCTTTTTAGATCTGATAACATATCCAGTCATGTGTTGAGGCAGCTCCCCTCTTTTTTTTCCCCCTCTTCCTCTCCCCCCCCCCCCCCCATCCTCCCTTCCCTGTTCCTTTTTCCTCTTTTTCACATTGCTCTATGCCATGTATTTTTACAGTATTTTTATAAGATCCATATTTATGATCATGCTATTGTTCCGTTATTCACATACATTTCTGTATGGGCACATTTCCACAAACTACTTTTTTGGGTATACTTTACATTATACTTTACATTATACTTTACATTATGGTTTTATTCTCCTTTTAGGTGAATAAAACCGCGGACATGTGTCCGCATAGTTAATGTGTTGGGGATAGTTTCCTTGTAATGTATACATGGATGCACGAGTTCATGCATTCTTCTGTGGTGATAGTACACCATATGGAAGACACAATGATTTTATGTGCTTATTTTTGTATATTCATGTAGGAAGTGTATTCATGTAGGAAGTGTATTCAGGTATGTGTGGGTGTATACCGACATACAGGTACATACACATACTATACAAAGGTTCTTACATTTGTTATAGTCATCATTCTTCTCTGTTTGTTACGTTGTATGTATTCACATTTTTTCCAATGATTTTCATTGGTATTTTTTACACGTTTGTTTGAACGTTTTTTTTTAACGTTTTTCTATGTGATTGTTGGTCCAGGTCTTTGTGTGTATGGGTGAGTTCACGGTACACACGATGGGCTGGACCTTCAGCTTGATTTTTATATTTAAATCACCACTGAGATGCCCTTTGGGGCTGAGGCTAGGTGATTAATTGAGTTGTGCACAACTGCTGATTGTTACCGCCCCTGGTACACCTGTTTTCATCGGGGCGGTCTATTTAAGATCTATCGTCAGCTACAGTCATTGTAATGATTAAGCACAAGATGTATGTGTGAAACGTGTCTACGAGACTTCATGCTGGTGTCTTTGGTGTCATCACTTGCAACTTTTTGGAAATAAAGGTATTTGAAACCTATTGGAATCCCTGGATGTGCGGCTATTTCTTTTCCTACAAGTGTTCCCACGGAGGCGGGCCGGGGCCAGCACTCTATTTGATATCCTATCTCCTGGCAATCAACACACACTATACACTTGGAGCAGCGTCTTTCCTTTCTTCAGTATCTACACTATGGGAAGCTCATAAAACGTATGTTAGAGGAATAAGAATATCAATAGCTTCAGGAAAGACCAAAGGGTTAAACAAATAAAAGGATTAACAACAAATATTTAGGAGTTGGAACAAAAACATAAAAAAGATTTAGCCAGGGAGATAAAAGAAGATTTGCTGGAACTCATCCAGAAAATCGAAACACTGGAACGTTCTCACAAACAGACACAAGCTCAACAGACATATTTAGATCTCACACACTACCGAACAACCCTCCTGGCAGAACTTAACACACGTGACGTAAATGTGTCTTACAACAAAAACTATACTATGAGTTTGGCAATAAAAGTTGAAAATACTTAGCTAGAGTGATCCAAGTGAAAAAAGCAGCCTCGATCAAACACACCATTAAAGATGTCCAAGGCAGGCCCAAAATAACTTCCCCAGACATAGCGTCCCAATTTGAAACATTCTACTATGATCTATACAACCTTGCCCTTCACTCAACGGATACAGAATCCGTTCTGGACAGAACCACGCTTACCCGATCCTTTTTGGATAAACACAGCCCTATGCCTATTTCAGAAGACGACACACGCCTACTTGAGGACCCGATCACATCGACCGAACTCGCACTAGCCATCAAAAAACTTAAACCATGAAAAAGCCCTGGCCCAGACGGGTTCACGGCAATATATTATAAAACATTCTCCGAAACGCTAGCTGAATACCTGGCGAAGACCTTCAACTCCCTGTCCTCTCCCACACCCCTCTTCCATAGAATGCTGGAAGCGCACAGCACAGTCATCCCAAAGGATGGCAAAGACCCCACGGCTGTAAGAACCTATAGACCAATATCTCTATCCAACGTAGATATAAAACTCAATCCTAGCAAATCGTCTACTACCATTTATACCAAATTTAATACACAGAGACCTGGACGAGAAGCACGCGACAATACCGCGAAAGCCATTAACATCCACCATTGGATGATGACTAAGAATTGTAAAGGGTTTATGTTGTCACTAGATGCTGAGAAGGCGTTCGACAGGTTGGCCTGGGATTACATAGAGGAAGTCCTACGCTATGTTGGACTCCAATGCAGGATGCTTAACTTCATACTAGCCATCTACTTAAATCCTAGCCATCTACTTAAATCCGACGGCTAGCGCTCGAGTAAACGGCCAACTGTCGAACGCCTTCTCCATAAGCGATGGAACGAGACAGGGCTGCCCACTATCGCCCATCTGATTTATATTGACTTTGGAATCTTTCCTATGCAGCCTCGAAACTAAAGATGACATAATGGGTGTTTATGTTGCAGAAGGCACTTTCAAAGCAGCAGCCTTTGCGGACAATATCCTAATGTTCCAACAAGACCCTCTTGTATCTATACCTAACTTACTGCAGGAATTTAAGGTCTTCCAATGTCTGTCGAACTTTGAGATAAATTTCTCCAAGTCACATGCACTTAATATTTCTCTTCCCCGACCTTTGATTCAGCAGTGCAAGCGCAATTTCCCGTTTAAATGGCAAACTGAATCCATTAAATATCTAGGAATATACCGACCATCTAAACTTTCTATACTCTTTGCCAAAAACTTTTTGCCTATCCTCAAAACCATCGCTGAAGATCTTAAAATATGGAACAAAACTCATATATCCTAGTTCGGCAGAGCAGTGTTACTAAAATGAATATCCTCCCACGCATCCTTAACATCTTACAAACGGTACCCATTCAACTCCCTACATCCTTTTTCCAATCATACAAACAAATCTGTACGGGCTTCCTCTGGAACCAAACACGCCCCAGGCTGACTTACGATATACTGCTTAGGCCGAAACGCAAGGGAGGTATTGGCCTTCCAGACCTTAAAAAATGTTACTGGGCCTCACATCTCACCAGAATAGTAGACTGGGCCTTATAGGGGCAAAACAAAGACTAGATCAATCTAGGAAACACTATTTCCACCTTACCCCTTCACACAACCCCCTGGCTGCTAAGGAAAGATATTCCATGCAATCTAACCCCCGCTGATCAATGAGACGCTCAGCTGCTTTCATGCAGCCTGTAGACAGGCCTCCATCTCCTCTAACCCAGGACCTCCAACACCCGTCCGACTTAACCCAGCTTTTATCCCAGGTATGTCCACACGTTTCCTAGCCAATACCTGGCGACACCCTACAGTACTAGCACATCATTTCTATAAGGCTGAAGTTTTACTAGACCGAACTGCCCTCCCCACCGTCGCTTCTGGCACCCCTATCCCCCACTGGAGCTACACACAGATTTTCCACTTCCTACGAGACACCAGTGGAGATGGCTCACTCTCACGCACGCTTACGCCATTTGAAAGGCTATGCACTCAAACCACACCACAAAGACATTTAATATCTACTACCTATGGTATACTCTTTGCTGATGTCTATATATAAATCAAAAACATTTCTGCGCTAAGTGAAAAAATTGTGAAACCATAAATAAGCTGCATACACAGACTTAAAGAACACAGTCCAAATTCAGTAAATATGTTTTGCGGCTAGAGAGTGAAAATTAAGGTGATGAAATCTGACATTTAAGAATTGTTTAAACCAAGTGACATCAATATCATCTAAGTGAAGAAAAATTGATTTTTGTAAAATCTTACCGTAAAATCCTTTTCTCTTAAGCTCATTGACAGATGTAGTCCTCGTTGATTAACAACAACTCGGGTTATGCTGCCCTCTACAGGAGTAGGACTAGACAGGAAAGAAAACGTTCTGGCCACACCCTAGGGGCAGTCCCAGAGGGTATATCCTCTCACTTCCTGCTACAGCAAATCAGTTATGTCACAAAGCAGTGTTTAGAGAATTTAACCCAACCCAACTCAAAACAGAGGGGCGGGTACTACGTCTGTCAATGAGCTTAAGAGAAAAGGATTTTACGGTAAGATTTTACAAAAATCCATTTTTCTCTGTCGCTCATTGACAGACTTAGTCCTCGTTGATTAATAACAACTCGGGACGTCCCAAAGCAGTACCACAAATGAGGGGTGGGATGACAGAAATCAAAATCCAGAAGGCCCAACCGGAGCCAACCAGAAGCATCAAGGACTCATTGAGCACAAAGATGAGACCTAAGTGAAACACCCAACAAACCCTTGAGGTAGACCAACAGTCTCCTCAAGATTGCGGCCTGCAGAACCTTGTGGCCAAAAGAGGCATCTGACGATGCCATCACATCAACTTTATAAAATGTTGTAAAGGTATGAACCGACGATCAAGTCATTGCCTCGAAAACCTGGATCGCTGACGCCCGAGTAGAGTGCGCCTTAACAGGGAACGGAGGATTCCGACCCTTAATAGAATAAGCCTGTACCACCGTCTGACTGATCCATCTAGATATGGTCGCGGCAGACACAGGCAACCCCCTTCAAGGGCTATCCGTGATCACAAAAAGGGAGTCCGTCTTACGAAAACAAGTTCGTAGTAGTCAAGTGTATCCTTCTGAACCCCATCCAAGGAGTGTAATGCAACTCCCAAGGATGGCTAGTCTTAGGACACGGGGAAGGTAACCCAATATTTTTATTCAGATGAAAACTCTGAAAACCACTTTAGGAAGGAAGGATGGATTCGGAAGAAGAACCACCTTATCCCTATGAACCACCAGAAATGGGGAACGACAAGATAATGCGGCCAGTTCTGACACCCTGCGTGCAGAAGTAATAGCCACCAAGAAGGCCACCTTCTGGGATAAGGCAAGCAAGGGAATCTCCCTAATATCTTCAAAGAGAAGTTTCTGAAGAACTGACAACACTAAATTAAGATCCCAGGCGGTAAGGGTGCACGCACTGGCGGAGCCAGATGTCGCACCCCTTGGATGAAATTCCGCACCAAGGAATGATTAGCCAAAGGTTTCTGAAAGAAGATTGCTAACGCTGAAACCTGACCCTTGATAGTGCTCAAGGACAATTTCTGCTCAACCCCTTGTTGCAGAAAGACCAAGATTCCGATCACCGAATAGGTATGTGGGGGAAATCCAAGAGATTCACACCACGCAAATATAAGACTTCCATGTGCTGGAAGTCGCTTTCCTTGCTTTAACTAGAGGTAGGAATAACTGAAGCTGACACTCCCTTGTCCTTCAGTACCTGGGTCTCAATGGCCAGGCCATTAAGCCAGCGATTGTAAAGCAAGATGGAAGATCGGTCCCCGAGACCGCAAATCCTCCCTGAGAGGAAGTCTCCAAGGAGCGTCCGCGACTAGCCTCACCAAGTCGGCGTACAAGGCTCGATGAGGTCAGTCCGGAATTCCCTCCACCTCTATCCTGCGAAGAAGTTCCCGCAGTAACTTGAGAGGATGGAAGGCATGCCGTAGCTGATACTGCCCCCACGGGGCGATCAGCGTTTCTGCTGCGTCCGCTAGAAGATCGCGGGTGCGAGCTACAAACCTCCGCACCTTCCTGTTGAGCCAAGGTGCCAACAGATCCACATCCGGGGTGCCCCAATGAAGGGACAGCTAGTGAGATACCTCTGGATGAAGAGGCCATACCCCTTGATCCAGAATCTGACGGCTGAAATAATCTGCCTGCCGATTTCCCACCCCCGGAGTGAACAATGCGGGGAGATCCGGAACAAACCGTTCCGTCCAACGAAAGATGCTAGTCGTTTTGATGGCCACCAGGACATTCTAAGTGCCCCTTTCTTGACATAAGTCACGACCGTGGCATAGTGCGATTGGATCCGAATCGGGCTGCTCTAGAGCTGCTCGGTCCAGTAAATCAGATAAAATCTGATCGCTCTCAGTTCCGATACCCTATTGGTAACCTGGATACTATCGGAAGGAATGACTTCCCCTGGTTGAGCATCGGAGGCTCCCTGGTCCGCTCGCCCAACCGGATCCGATTGTCCAGGAAATCGGAATTCTGATTCCATAAGAAAAGAATCTCTTTCAGGAGAATTCGGGTATGAGACTGGGTATACGGTACTGCCTCTAAGAAGGCCACCATCCGTCCCAGCCAATTGACGGACAGCAACATCCGAATCGTTGACTGAACCTTCTGGAGTTTCTCCGCAAGGAGAAAACCTCTTGCCCAGGATGTATCCAACCTTAGGCCCAGATAGTTCAGTCTCCTGGTGGGAACCAGGGATGTGGGAAAGCGAAGAAAAACGCTGATGTCCTGTGATGATGGGGATATAAAGATAGGCATCCTAAATGTCTATGGACGCCAGGAATCCCCCTGATGCAGGGAGGCCACCACTGTTCGGATGGACTCTATTTTTCCCCAAGTCCAGAAATTGGACGCACCTTGCCCTCTTTCCTGGGCATTGTGAACAGGTTTGAATAGAACCCCTGAAACCGTTAAATGTTAGCAGGGAAGAATCGCACCGGTGGAAGTGATCAAAACTCGATCCTGTATCCTGACCGTATGACCTCGCGAACCCCTTAGTCTGGGGTTCCGGCAAGCCAAGCCATGGATCCGGAAACCGGAGAAGACGTCCCCCCACTCCAGAGATGGGTAGGGGCGCATCAGGCTGTATTTTTCAGGCTTGGCTGAGCCGGACTTTTTGTTTAGCCAACCAGCGCCCTTTGAAACCCCTCTAAAGGGGCTTTGGAGGGTTTCGCCTTATCGCCCGCCCTCGCGGAACGAACAATTCCTTATGAGCAGAAAGGGAAGGTCCTCGTTGGCTACGAGGTCCTCTTTAACCTAACAGTCTGTGGCAAGACAGCAGGTGGTACCGTCTATCCTTTAAAGAGGGATTCCTCAAGCGGATAGCCGGGGTTCATTTCAAAACGACCCCATTTGGGTAAAGGAAAATCCTTCGCCCTTTTGGTAGGCTAACAAGTACCAAAAAGGAATTTCAGTCTCAGCTACCTCTGCCGGTATAACCTCAAGACCAAAGGTTTCCCGGACGGACACAACTAGTGCATCCACCACTCTTGTGCTATGGCGGAGGCAGAAACGTTCTCCTCACTGCTGAGGAGACATTACCTGAGACAACAGCCCCATAAGAGGGACCTGCAGCTGCATTGACCAGCTCTGAATCCGTATCTGAAGTATCAGATAAACAATAGGGGTAGGCGGGGGTCGCTTCTTGACCCCCGTCCCTGACAGGCCACCTCCACCCGGGATACCAAAGACTCCAAAACTGCCGATAATGTATTAAAAACAAGTGGAGTACTGGAGGGTCCTGCGGCCACCTTGAGGGGATCAGGTGGGGATACCTATGCGGCAGGGTCAATGATTATACAAGACACTTGCCAGCGACAAAAAATGACAAAGTAAAAAACTTTTTTTTTTTGTGTCCCCCAGTCGCAACAGCGCCCCTCAGTGTTACCTGCCTTTTTGGACCCCACAGAGAGAGAGAGAGAGAGAGACCCCAAGGCTCATCCCTGATGCACAGAAGTTTTCATCAGCTTGCTCAGTGCTGTCCTGTTACAGACAGGAAGTCTTTGGCCCTATTTCCTGGGTAAAGGAGGCGGCTCCGCCCCTTAACACGCCTACCGGCGCCTCCCCCTGGCTCCATGAGGTGTTTGGTCACCTCAAACATGGCCGCCCCCATGTTGGTGACAGGAGGCTACGCCAATATGGCGGCCTCGTGTGCTCTGCAAGAAAATGGCGGCGGCCTGTTAGGATAGCGGCGGCTTAGCAGCGGCCTGCGGGATGCTGTATACGGCCTAGCGGCCTGTGGGAGTGCATCGCCCCCCCAAACTTCACCCTGGATGGTGATCAGCCTGGCCAGCGGTACCGGACTCTGGTGGGCCGCATGCGGTCCGTGCCTGCCCTTGCTGGAGGAATGCGATCTGGACTGCAGTTATACATGCATAGACATCGCCCTGTGAACACCTCTGACAGGTAGGATACCTTATGCTACCACAGTAATATTCTAGTACTGCCACTGACTTCAGTCATCTTTACAGTTTTGAAATGACATTAGATTGTCAGCTCCCAAACCAAGCCTCCTGGTTACTTGTTCACAAAAATCACACTCAAATAGGGGGATCTGTGACATGTTATAGGATAGAGGGGAGACCCATCCTTACCATTACCATACTACTCACCATACCGGAACCAGGCGGGCGCCAACTCCTGACAGTACCCCTCTCCACCGGGGTGGGAGGGCTGTCGACCAATACGGACGCCGTGACTCATGGTCATTGGCGTTTCAGCGAGACGTTTGACTCGCAGGGTCAGTCCCCGTCCAGTGGGACTATGTCGCGGCCGACCCAGCGCGGAGCTATGGCCTGCACGCGCTCGTAGGCTGAACTGGGGTGACCACTGGATCTCAACATCCAGCCCGTCGCCCAGTTCCAGCTTTCTTGCTTGAAGATCTCACAGGAACACTGGAGAAAAAAAGCTGTCTAAAAATCTTGTAAGAAAAAAATCCTGCCAGGACCGAAGATCCCAGCAAGGTATCTAGGTCCTTACTCCTAACTAGACAGAAAAAAAACTGATTTGCTGTAGCAGGAAGTGCCAGAACGTTTTCTTTCCTGTCTAGTCCTACTCCTGTAGAGGGCAGCATAACCCGAGTTGTTATTAATCAACGAGGACTACGTCTTTCAATGAGCGACAGAGAAATATCATCTATGACTAAACTAGTTGGGCGGTTCCAGATATGTCGAAGCCACGCCCCCAACACCGGCCGGAGATCTCGTACTGTTACACGCGGGACATTTGGATATTTGGATAGTAAGTGCAATATTCTAAATAAATTGATCTTTTATTACGGTATCACGCTATGTGTACTTTTCTCCTCATTGGATCCATGGACTTTACCCTTCATATGTGAGGATTGGCATCTCAATATCTGCTCCAGCCCTTTCTGGATCGGCTATTAAAGGAGTGCTCTGCGAGATTATTGGGATTGGCCCCTACAGATAAGTGCCTATGTGGTCTATCTATGAAAGCAGATGACCATATAAATCTGGTAAGAGACCTACACATAGACCTCAAGGACTCTCAATGGGAACACATTCACTTTAGCCCACAAAAGGATCTATATCAATGTTTTGATTCAGAAAAACAATTATAAACTGCTGACTCGCTGGTATAAAACACCAGTCCTACTAAAGGAATTTATCCCGACGGTCTCTAAAAAAAGCTGGAGGAGTAATGAAGATATAGGCACTCTGATACATATATTCTGGTCTTGCCCAATGCTCCAATCATACTGGTCTCAAGTACACAACATGATTACAAAGATATTGGGAGGACCCGTAAAATTTACACCCGCACAAATGCTGTTCCATCTCTCCGCACTCCCAACTAACCAGTATCGCAAAACCGTTCTACCATACCTGATTAATGCAGCGAAAATGTGCATTCCCAAAGATTGGAAAACACCCTCCCTACCCCCAACAATCCTGGAATGGATCCAAAACGGTCAACAAGATTGCCGAAATTGTATAACTGATCTTAATTTCCCGAGACACCACAAACATTCCCAAATCTGGGCAGAATGGACAATTTTGCAACATGACAAAATACACGAAACTACTGAACCAAACGCACCCTCATTCTTCACAATAGACTCACACTATGCTATACCTTTGGTGACAATCACCCCCCTACTTCACACGCTCCCCTGTCCTAACACCTTCCATGGGTCCTCTCAACCCTAACAAAGGGATGAGTGTGAGAGGTCCCACGGGACACCTTGACACTATTACACTACCATGGCTAAAGTCTTAATGGCTCACTCCATAATATACCCTACAGCTAGCTCTTGCCTCTTATTTCTCTCTTTTTGTTCTTTTTAAGATCAGATGAGATTTGTGAAGGAGAGCACACAACCCTTCTTACCCCTTCCATACCCATTATCCCCCCCCCCCCCGAACCCGACCCCCATTTTTTTCCCTCCCCCAGTTGATTATTCCCCCCTATTTGCATGTAAGTAAGCTCCCTAGTGAAGGAGGCCATGGAATGTCTTGCCTTAGTGCCGGGCGGCCCTAGGCCCCCGTCACCTCTGCTTATACAGCTCTGCTCACAACTTAATTATCGGTTAGAGCAACTCTCTTGAAATCACTCTATGTATGTTTTAAAGGGACACTACTGATCCCTACGGAGAGAGAATTCCTAATATCATATACTTGGCTTTCCATAGTTCCTACTCAATCTACATACAATGTGTATCACAACTTTTGTATAATGCTATGACTCAAAGCTTCACCGCATAGGTTTGCTTTTACTTGTATGACCACATGCCCTTTGGAATGTTTTGCTACATTCTTGAGTAAGAATTTATGTTTACAATATCGTTTGTATATGACTTATGCTGTGTATTTTCTGTTTCTTTTTTACTCAAAATTATTTTGGGAAAAAAAAAAAGAATTTGCTATTAAAAAGGGATAAACTAAAAGATTTACTGGAGTTAGAGACCAGATGCTGTTTTAACAGAGTGGCCAGATATATATATAAATTCGGATATAAACCAGGAAAACATTTAGCAAAAATATTAAAGAAAAAAATCATATAATTATATAGAAAAAATGAAAAATAGTAGGGGGGGGGGGGGCAATACAATATTCATCAATGGAAATAGCAAAAGCTTTTCAAAGCTTCTATAGTACTTTATATAATGTATGTCAGAAGGAATCACCAAAATCAGACTGTATAAGGATACAAAAAATAAAAATACGGAATTTTTGTAAAATCTTACCGTAAAATTCCTTTCTCTGAGTCCTCCGACAGTCGCCGCCACCTCCAAGTCATCACTATTGGGTATTGACTTCCGCTCCGCAGGAGTAGCTAGGCATAAGACTTAGTCAAAAGAACAAAGCATTTTGCATAGACACACCCATGGGGGCTGTCCCACTGATCAATACCCCCCTCCAGTGATCCCTCCCAACTCAGTTTGGTAGAATAGCAGTAGGTGTACAAGAAAAAAACCCAAAAGAGGGGCGGGGCGGCAACTGTCTGAGGACTCAGAGAAAGGAGTTTTATGTTAAGATTTTACAAAAATTCAGTTTTCTCCTACGTCCTCCGACAGTCGCCACCACCTCTAAGTCCTCACTATTGGGATGTCCCAAAGCAGTGTAGACATGAGGGGTGGGAGACGCAACCGCAGAAAAGGCAACGCAGTACCCACATCAGAGAAAGGAATCTTACACGCACAGTAAGAAAACCTTCTGGGCAATAGAAAAGGATCAACAGGAGCAACAACCCAGGAAAAACAAATATTCAGGGGATAAACCCACCAACAGCGAGGGACCCACAAAACCAACAAGGGTCCCACTGAGAACTTTGCGGCCAAAGGAGGCATCAGCTGATGCCAGAACATCCACCTTATAGAATTTGGAAAAGGTGTGCACCGACGACCAAGTCGCAGCCTTGCACACCTGGGCCACCGAGGCCTGATGCAGGCAGGCCCAGGACGTACTCATCGATCTGGTAGAGTGCACCTTAACAGGGAAGGGTGGAACCCGTTCCTTCAAAGCATAGGCCTGTTTTGATGGTCTGTCTGATCCATTTGGCAATGGTCGCCGCAGACGCGGCCATGCCCTTTCGAGGTCCCTCAGGAAGGACAAAGAGGGAATCAGATTTCCGAAAGGACTCAGTGGACGACAGGTATACCCTAATCGCCCTGACAACATCCAAGGAATGCAACGCAACCTCCTTAGGATGCTTGGGCTTCGCTCAGAGCGAAGGCAAAACAATGTCCTCATTAAGGTGAAAATCAGAGACCACCTTAGGGAGAAAAGATGAATGAGGTCACAAGACCACCTTATCCTTGTGAACCACCAAATAAGGAGAGCGGCAAGACAACGCCGCCAATTCCTACACCCTGCGAGCCGAAGTGATCACCCCTAGAAAGGCAACCTTTTTAGACTTTTTAGGAGCCAAATGTCGCACACCTTGAATAAAGGTGCGAAATTAAGGAATGAGACGCCACAGAGCGTTAAAAAAGAACAGCCAGTGCAGAAACCTGGCCCTTAATCGTGGCCAGCGCCAAGCGCTGGTCCACACGAGTCTGAAGGAAAGCCAACACTCTCGTCACCGTGTATGAGCGAGGGGTGAACCCCCTGGACTCACACCAGGCGAAATAAGCTTTCCAGGTACGGTAATAGATTTTTCCAGATGAGGCCTCCCTAGCCTTGATAAGAGTAGGAACGACCTCTGAAGAGAGACCCCTGTCTCTCAGGACCTGGCTTTCAACAGCCAGGCCGTTAAAGCCAGCGACTGTAAAGCAGGATGGAAGATCGGTCCCTGAGACAGTAGATCTTCCCGCATTGGCAGCCGCCAAGGAGGCTCGACCGCCAGGTGAACAACGTCGGCGTACCAGAACCGACGTGGCCAGTCCGGCGCCACTAGAATCACCAAGTTCGGTTCCGAGGCTAACCTGCGAAGGAACCTGGACAACAACTGAATAGGAGGAAAGACATACATCAGACGATACTGATGCCAAGGGGCCACCACCGCATCCGAGGCGTCCGCCCATGGATCACGCGTTCTTGCCACGAATCTTTCCACCTTGTGATTTAGCCGAGACGTGAACAGATCCACGTCCGGGGATCCCCACTTCGCACACAGCATTTGGAAGACCTCCGGGTGTAGGGACCATTCCCCCTGGTCCAGGGTCTGGCGGCTCAGATAGTCGGCCGGCCTGCCAATTCTCCACACCCGGAATATGAACTGCTGAAATTGCCGGGACATGAGTCTCGGCCCAAAACAGAATGTCGGTCACCTCCCGGGCCCTCCTGGTGCCCCCTTGGTGGTTGATTTAAGCCACCGCGGTAGCATTGTCCGTCTGTACCCGAACAGGACGGCCCGGAAGTTGATCCGACCACTGGAAGAGACAGAGTTTGATCGCTCTCAATTCCAATATGTTGATCGGAAGGGAGGATTCCTCCCCCGACCAAGTGCCCTGGCAGACAGATTGCCCAGGACTCCACCCCAGCCCGACAGGCTGGCATCCATGGTAATCACCGTCCACAGCAATGGACGGAAGGATTTTCTTTCTGACACAGCCGGGGACTGAAGCCACAGAAGATCCATTCTGGTCCGGCGACTCAATGAGACACTCAGATCCAAGGACTGAGGTAGTCTGTCCCACCTGGCCAGGATCTCCGCTTGAAGAGACTGTGTGTGAAACTGAGCAAAGGGTATCGCCTCGAAGGCCGATACCATCAACCCCAGGGACTGCATGCAGGTCCTGAGTGACGAGGATGGCTTGTCCCTGAGGGACCTGATCTCGTCCTGTAAGGTCCGGAGCTCGTCCTCCAGCAACAACACCTTTGCTTGAGCAGAGTCAAGAACCATTTCCAGATAGGTAAGACGAACCGAAGGAGACAAGGTCGACTTCTGTACGTTGATGGTCCATCCGAACTCCTGGAGCGCCTGTACCATAGTGGACAGATCGCGCAGCAGGTCCTGGCTGGCACTCGATCTTAAGAGGAGATCGTCCAGATATCCCATGACCGCAATGCCCTGAGCCCTTAGCAGGCCAAGAACAGGCGCCAACACTTTGGTAAAGACCCTTGGAGCCGAAGCGAGACCAAAAGGTAACGCCACAAACTGATAGTGGTCCTCCTCTATTGCGAACCAAAGGTACCTCTGGTGACCCTCGAAAATGGGGATGTGTAGGTACGCATCCTTCAGGTCTATAGAGGCCAGGAATTCCCCTGGACTCAGGGAGGCCACCGCCGAGCGGAGGGATTCCATACGGAACTTTCAAACGCGCACGAAGCGGTTCAGCGCTTTCAAGTCCAGAATAGGACGCACCTTGCCCTCCTTTCTGGGCAAAGTGAACAGATTGGAATAAAACCCCCGAAACCTGTCCCGATGAGGCACCAGGACAATCACCCCCTGGGCAAGGAGGTCCTGCACCACTTGATGCAGGTCCTGCAGGCACCCTGGGGTCAAATGAAGATTTTAAGGGAAAAAATCTGTCCGCCGGCAGGGAAAGGAATTCGATCTTGTACCCTGATCGAATGATTTCCTGAACCCACCTGTCCGGAATTCGGAGCAGCCAAGGTTGGAGGAAACCGTGCAAACGTCCCCCCACCCCTGAAATGTGTGAGGGCGCCCCTTCAGGCAGAGGCGGATTGACCCGCCGCACCGGCAATGCCGGACTTCTGCTTGCCCGCCCAGGGCTTCTTCTGGCTACCTTGGCCCTTGAAGGGCTTGCCCTTGGTTTGATTCCTAAAGGCACTAAAGGACCCTTGATTTGGTCGAGAGGCGGAACCCCGCTTGCTACAAAAAGGACTTGTTCTTCGGGTTCTGGGGCAGCATGGTGCTCTTGCCCCCCCGTGACGCCTTTTACCAAGGTGTCCAACGCCTCGCCAAAAAGGCGAGAACCAGCATAGGGAAAATCAGCAACTGTTTTCGTGATGTCTAGTCAGCCGACCAGCTCTTCAGCCAGATCAGTCGACGGTTAAGCACCGCAACACTAGATAGGCGTGCTACCAAAGGGACCTCATTCAAGGCCGCATCGCACAAATACATGACTCCTTGGTGAATTTGGTCCACCATAGCCAGCGTGGCAGGCGGGGCAGAATCAGACGCAAGGTTGCGTCTAAGCACCTTAGTCCAATCAGCCACCGCCTGAGCCACCAGAACGGACGTGAAAACAGGTTTGAGCAAGGAACCCGCCACTGTGCAGGAATGGCGGGCAAGAGACTCCAACCTCCTGTCCGTGGGATCCCCGAACACCGGGGTCTCCTCAGTAGGAATCAAGGTAGCCTTGTTTAACACGGCCACAGTGTGATCCACCTGTGGAGGCACACACCATTGCGATTCCTTAGCCGGCGCAAAGGGATAAAGCAACTTAAACCGACTAGGTACCATGAATGGACGTTTTAAAGTGCGCCACAGTTCATTCACAGTGTAATGAAACTCAGCGGGGCAGGGATAAACCTGCGCTGACTTGCGGGTCCTGTGTGTACCAGAAGAGGACACAATGCCGGAGGACTGGGCTCATCCTTCAAGTGTAGCGTTTCTTTCACAGAAGAAATCAACTCATCCATGGTCGCGCGTTCAGGCGACCCCAGGGGAGAATCATCAACCCCCTCCACCTCACCCTCAGACCCCACAGGGTCCAGGGATGAGCGAGACCCTGAAAAGGGCACGCCCGCCGCAGCAGCCACATCACCATCTGAATCAGAGGAGATAGATAATCTGGGCCTTTTCCTAGCAGCACGTTCAGCCATCAGCACCTCCATTTTGGACACTAAAGACGCCACTACGGCGGCCAAATCAGGTATAACAGGGGCCACAGTAGGACTGGGGGGAATTTGCTGTCCTGAGATTCCATTGCCCAAGGTAGAAAACAACAGTGCAATAAAAGGTACTGGCCCTTTAAATTCGCTGCGGAGTGTGCAGCCCACCGCTATATGTACAGTGACCAAAGACCCCCAAAAGGAGAAGAAACGGAGCCAGGAAGGACAAAACAGAGTTATGGAAGAGACAGTCTGCAGAGCCCCCACAGAGTGTTACCACATCGATCGCTGCTTCAGAGGAAAAGGAAGTGAGGTCATCAGAGGCTGGATTATAAGCTGCAGAGACCCAGGGAAAATGGCTGCCCATAGAACTGAACGGGAGGCTTCGGCAAGATGGCCGCCGAACATGTGCTCGGAACATCGTTTTGCCACACATAAGATGGCGCCGGGTGGCGCCAAAACAGCATGCAGATAAGCCCATAGTGAAGCCAGACATGCTTGCCCATACTAAAAATGGCGGACCGCGCGGTTTTTACCTGCTGCGGCCGCCGCACACGCAGTCTGCACCCCTAAAAACACCAAAGTGACACAGGGGAAGGGGCCCCCAAAAAACACACAGCACCACAGCGCATGTACAAGCGACTCCCACAGGGATCGCATCAGGGAGCCCCACACAGGCACAGACATGGGGAACACACAGCAACACAGGACTGCCACCCCAGACAGAGGCCCCACACAGAAGTACTTACCTGTACCAGAGGGCATAGGGTGCCTTTATGAACGGAAAGCCGCTGTCCTCATCTGACAGGGAATGCCATTAGCCAAGAAAAAGACACTGCAGCACCGCAGATGTGTCCAGTGAGGTAGCCACCTCACAGACTGCTCGCAGCAGGGATGGGTCGTTCATAATGCCAGGATGAACACATGGCCGAACGCTCGATGGCGGGCTGGGGATCCCTCTGACCCTCTGCCCTGGAGAACCAGGGCGGTAAGTCCGATTCCCAGCTCCGCAGAATCCATCTTCATCCGAAGATCCGACTAAACTAAGCTGAAAAAATAAACAGCTAGTAAAGCAAAGAAAAAACTGACATTTTAAAAATAAAAATCAAAAGAAAAGGATTAGAAGGCTGAGACTGAAAGCCCCAGCACAGGGAAGCCTGACTACTCCTGACGCTAGGCAGAGACAAACTGAGTTGGGAGGGATCACTGCAGGGGGGTATTGACCAGTGGGACAGCCCCCATGGGTGTGTCTATGCTAAATGCTTTGTTCTTTTGACTAAGTCTTATGCCAAGCTACTCCTGCGGAGCGGAAGTCAATACCCAATAGTGATGACTTAGAGGTGGCGGCGACTGTCGGAGGACGTAAGAGAAATTATCTTAAAGAAGTGAGACTACCTAAATTTGTAAAGGATAAATTAGAAACACTCGAAACATCAATCTCTGAATTTGAGATTAGACAGGCTTTAAAAGACACCAAAAAGGAAAAGCCCCAGTTTACGGCTCGTTATTACAAAAGATTCAGAAAAATATGAATCCCTAAGCTGTGCACTTATGTTAATGAGATAGGGACAACAGGAGGAATGAGGTAATAGCAAAAGAAGGTAAAGACTTGACCCTATGCTCTAGTTATAGACCAATTGCCCTATTAAATGTCGATACGAAACTATACACAAAAATACTGGCTACTAGGTTAAGAGATATAGTAGAGGAATGGATCCATGCAGACCAAACAGGGTTTGTCCCAGGTAGAGAGGGAAGGGCTAACGCAATAAGAACTCCTATGCTGCTGAAAAAAATAAATACTCAAGAGGTCAGGGCCATGCTGCTGTCAATAGATGCTGAAAAAGCATTTGATAGGGTTGACTGGGAATTCATGATAGAAACATTAAAAGAACTTGGTATAGGACCCAAGATGGTACGATGGATAAGTGCTTTATATAAGAACCCTACAGCCAGGGTTAAGGTAATTGGGGAATTATCAGAACAATTTGAAATGAACAATGGGACGAGACCAGGGTGTCCTCTCTTGCCCCTATTGTTTATATTAACATTAGAACCATTATTGGCAAAAATAAGACAAGATAAAGATATAAGTGGAGTAAAAGTGGGAGAAGATGAACATAGGATCGCTGCATATGCAGATTTCTCTAGCGCTCATTGATAGACGTAGTCCTCGGTGATACACCACCTTCGGGTTATGTTGCCTCCACAGGAGCAGGACTAGACAGGAAATTAAAAAGCTCTGGCCACACCCTAGGGGCAGTCCCAGAGGGTATATCCTCTCTCTCTCTGCCTCAGCAAATCAGTTATTTTCTGTCTAGTTAGGAGTAAGGACCTAGATACCTTGCTGGGATCTTAGGTCCTGGCAAGATTTTTTTCTTAAAGGATTTTTTAGACCGCTTTTTTTCTCCAGTGTTCCTGTGAGATCTTCAAGCAAGAAAGCTGAACTGGGCGACGGGCTGGATGTTGAGTGGTCACCCCAGTTCAGCCTACTAGCGCGTGCAGGCCATAGCTCCGCGCTGGGTCGGCCGCGACAAAGTCCCATTAAAGGACTGACCCCGCGAGTTAAACGTCTCGCTGAAACGCCAAAGACCATGAGTCACGGCGTCCATATCGGTCGACAGCCCTCCCGCCCCGGTGGAGAGGGGTACTGTCAGGAGTTGGTGCCCGCCTGGTTCCGGTATGGTGAGTAGTATGTTCCCCCTTTTCCCCTGACGGGTCTTGTGGTGAACGCGGGCCCCTCTCTGTATGGTAAGATAGAGTCCCTCTCTATCCTATAAATGACACAGATCCTCCTACTTTGAGTGTGATTTTATGTGCAAAAAGCCAGGAGGCTTGGTTTGGGAGCTAACAATCTAATTGTATACATGTTAAAAAGATTATAATCTGTGGCATTCTGGGAATCTTACGGTGATAAGAATAAGCTACCTACCAGTCAGAAGCCACGGACATGTAGACTGCCTTCCTAATCAGATCTCCAGCTATTAGCAGGCCTCCCGAATGGCCATGCGGTCCGCCAGGGCCGGTACCGCCAACCACGCCAAATCCCCATGCAGAGAGAGTGTTGTGTGCCCTGCAGCACACCGCTATTCAGTACAGGCCGCCGCCATTTTTTTTGCTGGATCGCACGAGCCGCCATTTTGGCGTAGCCTCGTGTCTCCAGCATGGGGGCGGCCATGTTTGAGGTGATCCAAACACCTCGTGGAGCTAGGGGAGGCGCCGGAAGGCGTGCAGAGGGGCGGAGTCGCCTCCTTTCTTCCTGGGCAGCCAGCCAAAAGACTTCCTGTTTGTCAAGACAGCGCTGTAACCTGTTGCAGTTAAACTCTGAGCATCAAGTGGTGAGCCTGGGGGTCTATCTCTCTCTCTCTCGATCGATAGGGATCCCTAGCAGGTAACACTAAGGGGCTTTTTGTGGCGCTGGGGGTCTGAAAAAAAAAAAAAAAAAAAAGTTTTTTATTTTTGAATTATATTATCCAGGAAGTGACTGGAATTATCATGGACCCTGCCACACATATTCCCCCACCTGTTTCCCTCGAGGGGGCCACGGGACCCGCCGGTGCACAGAGTGTAGAGTCATTTACAGCAATTTTGGAGTCTATGGTGGCTCGGGTGGAGGCGGCCTGTCAGGGACGGGGGTCAAGGAAGCGACCCCCGCCTACCCCTATACTATCTGACACCTCTGACTCTGATTCAGAGATGGTCACTGCAGTTGCAGGTTCCTCTGCAAAGGCTGTTATCCCAGGTAAAGCCCCCTCAGACAGTGAGGAGGACGCTTCTTCTCCTGCTATAATTCAGGAAGAAGCATTGGTGGACGCACTAGTTGTGGCAGTGCAGGAAACCTTAAAACTTGAGGCTTTACCGGCAGAGGCAACTGAAACAGAGATTCCTTTTGGTACTAATAAGCCCATCAAAACGGTGAAGGTTTTTCCTGTACCCAAATGTTTCGGTAATCAGATTAAAGGAGAATGGGAGCATTCTAAACGTACCTTTACTATTTCCAAGCGTATTGCTAGACGCTATCCGTTTGAGGAATCCCTCATTAAGAAATGGACGGTACCACCAGTGGTGGATCCACCTATTTCCAGGCTGAATAAAGCCACGGTTATCCCAGTGGAGGACACTTCGTCCTTTAAGGATCCGGTGGATCGAAAGATGGAAGCAGAGTCCCGCACCATCTTCTCTCTGATAGGGTCAGCATTTAGACCAGTAATTGTTATTGGTCTAGTTTCCCAGACACTTACGGAATGGGCGAGAGTGGTACGCCAAGACCTTAGGGGAAAAGATATTCCCCAGGAGACATCTGATTTGATGGAACAGATTATACAAGGGCTACAGTTTATCTGTGACGCAGCCTTGGACACTACTCCCTTATTAGGGCATGCATCTATGTCAGCGGTGATCCTCAGACGTGTGCTGTGGTTAAAATGCTGGTCAGCTGACCTAGGTTCCAAAAAGACCTTGACAAATCTCCCTTTTCAGGGGAATCGTCTATTTGGGGCCAACCTAGATGAAATCATCAAGGATGCCACTGGGGGCAAGAGCACTTTTTTGCCACAGGCTGCTAAAGCTAAGGGACCTAGCAACAAGCGAGGACCTTTCTTTACCGCCCATAAAGGGCGCCCGGCTGGTACTAGCGGGAAAGGCAAGACTCCTCCAGGAGGGTTCAAGAAGGGCTGGTCGGACAAGCAGAGGACCAACCCAGCCAAACCCGAAGCAAAGGAGTACAGAGCCTGAAGGTGCGCCCCCACCCGGTTTCAGGGTGGGGGGACGTTTTCACCGGTATTCAGGACATTAGATCGAGCTTCAACCACTACTACCGGTGCGATTCTTCCCTTCCAACATTTAAGTACTACAGGAAGCGGTAGTTACCGTTCCCTGAATAGATCTTTTCCTTTACCTTTTCCTAAGATTAGTCCCTATACCTCACAGGAATCGGATCTGGTTGACCAGATAGGCCAAGTAGCCTCTAGTCGGGTGACTTCGGTCCCTGAGGTTCAACCAGAAAAGATCACCCTTCCTGATAACAATCAGGTATCTGATAAATGTGTGGGAATAGAAAACGACCAGACTTTCTCGGATGGTCGGGGCCAGATACCTCTAGGGACGCCTGGTTCAGATTCTATCAGCGCCAGTGGTCCTAGAAATTCTAGGCTGGCCTCCTCAAGCCGGCCTGGCCGACTTGGACATGCTAGTCGCAGACGTTCCGTGGGAACTTCGTCTCAGGGAGTGTCTGTGGTCTCAAGGACCAATTTACCATCATGCTTTACAGTCGCTGGGTTTAATGGCCTGGCCATTGAGACCCAAGTACTGAAGGACAGAGGTTTGTCTACTTCAGTCATTCCTACCCTTATTAAAGCAAGGAAAGCGACTTCCAGCAAGGTCTATTATCACACATGGAAGACTTATATTGCGTGGTGCGAATCTTTAGGATTTCCTCCACGTACCTATTCGGTGACTCGAATATTGGCCTTTTTGCAACAAGGGGTTGAGCAGAAGCTAGCCTTGAGCACCATCAAGGGTCAAGTTTCAGCATTAGCAATCTTCTTTCAGAAACCTTTAGCTACCAAGTCCTTGGTGCGGAATTTCATCCAGGGGGTGCGGCACCTGGCTCCTCCAGTCCGCGCGCCCTTACCGCCCTGGGATCTTAATTTGGTTTTGTCGGTTCTACAGAAACCTCCCTTTGAAAACATCAGGGAGATTCCCTTGCTTACTTTATCCCAGAAGGTGGCCTTCTTGGTGGCTATTACTTCTGCTCGCAGGGTGTCAGAACTGGCTGCATTATCATGCCAGTCCCCATACCTAGTGATTCATAGGGATAAGGTAGTACTTCATCCTAAGCCATCTTTTCTTCCTAAGGTGGTTTCAGATTTTCATCTGAATGAAGATATTGTACTACCTTCCTTGTGTCCTCAGCCCAAGCATCATCGGGAACATGCGTTGCATTCCTTAGATGTGGTTCGGGCAATCAGGGTATACCTGAAAGCTACGGAATCATTCCGTAAGACGGATTCACTTTTTGTGATCACGGATGTACCCAGAAAGGGTTTGCCTGCATCTGCCGCGACCATTGCCAAATGGATTAGACAAACGGTGGTACAGGCTTATTCTATTAAGGGTCAGAGTCCTCCGTTCCCTGTTAGGGCGCACTCCACTCGAGCGCTCAGTACTTCCTGGGCCTTTCGCCATCAGGCGTCAGTGGTCCAGGTATGTAAGGCGGCCACCTGGTCGTCGGTACATACCTTTACAAAATTCTATAAAATTGATGTGACGGCATCGGCGGATGCCTCATTTGGCCGCAAGGTTTTGCAGGCCGCAATTTGAGGAGACCGGTGGTCTACCTCGAGGGTTTTTTTCTGTTTGAAAAAAAAAAAAAAATTTCTCTTTTTTGTTGAGTCTCATCATTAAGGATGAGCATTGTAAACGTCTAGTTGGCACCGGTTGGGCCTTCTAGATTGGGATTTGATTTCCATTTTCCCACCCCTCATTTGTGATACTGCTCTGGGACGTCCCGAAGGTGGTGTATCACCGAGGACTACGTCTGTCAATGAGCGCTAGAGAAAAATGGATTTTTGTAAAATCTTACCGTAAAATCCTTTTCTCTTAGCTCATTGACAGACGTAGTCCCCGCCCCTCTGTTTTTGAGTTGGGTTGGGTTAAAATCTCTAAAGACTGCTTTTTCACATAACTGATTTGCTGAGGCAGAGAGAGAGAGAGGATATACCCTCTGGGACTGCCCCTAGGGTGTGGCCAGAGCTTTTTAATTTCCTGTCTAGTCCTGCTCCTGTGGAGGCAACATAACCCGAAGGTGGTGTATCACCGAGGACTACGTCTGTCAATGAGCTAAGAGAAAAGGATTTTACGGTAAGATTTTACAAAAATCCATTTATTCTGTTCTATATTACTAACACTAGAATTTCCTTCCAAAATATTCTAAAAGTACTTAAAGAGTATGGTGAGCTATTGAATTTTAAGATTAACCCAATAAAATCTGAAATTATAACAATAGGGTTAAATAAGGAAGAGGAGCAAGGCTTGAAAAACTATTTTCCCTTTACATGGGTAAAATCAAAATTAAAATATTTAGGGATATTTATAACTCCTGTAATAAAAGATCTTTACCAAGATAATTACTTACCCTTATTGAATGGTATTATAGCCAATATTAGAAAAAATTAAAATTATTGCTTAACTTGGATTGGAAGGGTCAATATGGTTAAGAAGCTCTTGTTACCTAAAATGTTGTATACCAATTGATGTTCCAGCTAAATTTTTTAGGATTATTAAAATACTTTTAATGAAATACATATGGCAAGGGAAGAAACCCGGGGGGGGGGGGGGGTATAGTTAGATAAAACTATATGGATTCCACCAAAATATAGAGATACACAGCAGGATATTCACAAAGGTAGTTTATAAAATTTGGGACCATGTCACAAAACAGCTGAAATGGGAATAGAATTCCCCTTTGAGCTCACTAAATGGCACAATTATTTTCCACCAGGAATACCCCAACAATTGGACAGGGAACACATTATTAAAATATATTTTTTATAAAAAGGTAAAAAATTAGGACTTCTCACAATTTAAATTTAGGTAAAAATACCATGAAACTTAACGAGTGGAGGTATCTCCAGCTGAGACATTTTGTTAATTCATTACCACAACCAATTAGGTAAGAGAAAGAGATGAACACAGTAAAAATACTGTGCAGCTCAACTAAAAAGTCTAGACATGGTATATCTCAAATATATAAAATGCTGACGGAACATCTCAGCAAGGAGATCCCTCCTTTCATTATAAAATGGGAAAGGGAAATAGGTGAATCACTGTCAAATCACGAAATATGTTATTGAGATCTGCATATTGTTCACCTATAAGATATAGGAACTATACAATTAAAATTATAAATGTTTATCTAGATGGTATATAACCCCCAACAACAGCACATAAATATCACCCAGAAAAAATTGATTGGTGTTGGAGAGGATGTGGGGGTAAGGGGACACTGTACCACATATGCCAAAATTAGAGATTACTGGTCAAAAATTAGGGATGCAACGATCCGATATTAGGATCGGATATCGGCCGCGATACTGACGAAATAGCTGGATTTGGGATCAGTACAATTAACAGATCCACGGGCCGATCTGGGGTTTTCTTCGCAGCAGAACCTACGTCAGTAATCAGCCTCACGTGTGTGTCAGGTATGGAGCATGCCAAAGAGTCGGCTGTGTGGAGATATTACACACCAACTAGTTCCACAGCTGTTTGCAATGTCTGCAAAGTTAATGTTTAGAGGGGAGGTGGTATAACTGCAAAGTTCAATACTATCAATTTAATCAAGCACATCCAGAAACACCACGCCAAAGAGCACACTGAATTACGGCAGCTCAACAAAACAAAAAGGAGTGGACAATACAGCCAAGCAGCAATAAACTTTGCAGGATGCATTTCAACAAAGCAAAAAGTTTCCAATAGAAAGTATGAAAGCATTAGCAATAACACAGAAAGTTTTGGAATTCATTGTTTTAGATGCTCAACCAATGTCAGCTGTTGAAAATGAGGGCTTCCATCGCCTACTGGAACACTTGGAGCCGAGGTACTCTCTTCCATGACGCAAGTATTTTTCTGAGACCACAGTGCCAGAACTGTACAAAAAAGTTGGAAAACACGTCTCAAAAGAGATTAAAGATATAAAGGCTATGAGCTTTACTACAGTTATATGGAGCTCTGATGTGTGTCCAATGTCGCTTTTAAGTTTAACAGTCCACTGGTTGGACACAAACTGTACACCGCATGGTGCAATGCTTCAAGCTAAAAACTTTTATGGTTCACACACCAGCGATACCATTTTGGCTGCAATTAAGGCTATACTTGACCAGTGGCACATTCCTTTGAATAAAGTGCATGTCATACTCTGGGACAATGCAAGCAACATGAAAAAGGCCATAGAAAAAAATGGGGGTACGGAGCTTAGGCTGATTTGCTCACAGCTTGTAGTCAATGAGGGACTACTGTTACAAGTGTGGAGTGTGAGTGATGCCATTGCAATCGGTAGACAAATTGTGGGGCATTTTATTAATTCTCAACTTGCGTATTGAAGGCTGCAAGATATCCAGCTCCAGATGCAAATGCAACCTAAACGCCTGCAACAAAACGTCAAACAAGGTGGAATTCTACGTATTGATGATACAGAGTCTTCTGGAACAGAAACGAGTCCTCTGTGCTTACATTGCTGACCATGATGACCTGCCCAGTACACTGATCACTAACCAGTGGGCTTTGCTAGAAAAAAACGAGCATTGTTTTAGCACCATTTGAAGAGCTAACAAGGAAAGTAAGCTCATCGACTGCCTCCACCGCTGACGTCGTCCTTCAAATGCATCCTTGCTAAAGGCGGCAATGCGGATACTGGCATCAAAACAATGAAAACAACCCTGCTTCAAGCTGTCAACAAACGCTTCGACACTGTGGAAGATGAACCCCTATATGCACTTGCCACGCTGCTGGACCCGAGATATAAAGACAGGTAAGTGAAGATTGTGTAACCCAATTATTACATAAGCCCATCAAGTGTTAGAATTTCTAAATGTTTAAATTTACAGCATGGCAGCTCATCAAATAGTGTTATAGTGGAGAGGAGAATAAAATATATCTATCATATATATAATAAAGAATGACAAAGAAGGACAATGACATTAATTTATTAGGTCTATATATTATTATATAGACCTAATAAATGAATTAATGTCATTGTCATCCATTATCTGACTATATTATAGATTTTTTTACTCTCCACAATAACACTTCCACTGTATTTGATAAGATGCCATGCTGTAAATTTAAAGATTTTGAAATTCTTTTTTTTATTTTATATATTTTTATTACATTTTTCAAAACACATACAAAGTAAATATAAGACAAAAGAAGAAATGGGGAAAGAACCCCAAAAATTCTTCTCTCTTTCATTTCTAACAACATTGCCTCTTCCTTCCTCCCCCTACCCCAACCTCATATGTTCTCCATATTAGCCATCAGTGAATTTCATTAACAATCTTTGCAGAAAATATTTTTCCTCCCTCCTCCATCATATTATCGTGAATTATACCCCTAAGTGATTAATTCATATTATCAATCATTAAGGGGAGATATCTCCCATCTCAAAAACCTTTCTACACCCAAGTGTCATGATTCCCATGTATTGAGGGGAAAAAGAAAAAAAAAAAGGAACCCCAATTTTTTCCTCTTTCCCATTATCGTGAATTACACTCCTATGTGATTATTTATATTATCAAATATCAAATCATAAGGGGGAGATTATCCCCTAAACCAACCAATACCATAATTCATTATACATACTGTGGAAAAAAAAGGGGGGAGGAGGGAAAGAAAAAAAACGAGGAAGAAGGACAAGGCATTTATACTTATTGCTCAAATACTAGTCTCACAAATCTCCACTCTTCAATGTCTGAGAGCGTCTGTTAATCTATATTTAAACTGATCCTTTAATTACCTCTAATTTCATGTCAAAGTGAAAGAAGAAGAGAGAGAAAAAAAGGGAAAAAAAAGGGGGAGGAAGAGAGTTTCCCCTAAGGAGTGACCACCCCCTAAGAAACCCCCATTTTATCCTGAGCATGCACCTCAAGCATAAATTATAAGATTATAGATGATACCACCTCCAAGTCCATAGTCTTATTTCCAATCATGTTAAATGTCAATTATTTCCTCTGAGTATAGCCTGCAACCCGGCCATATTTCTTGAAAAAGAGACTGTTGGCCTGAGAAACCAGCACCCTCCTCTCCGCCTCCATGATCCCATTAAGCTCTCCTTTCCATTCTCCTAGAGTAGGAGTTGTAGACTGCTTTCAGTGTCTGGGAATCAGACACTTATAGCAGCATTCAGCACAAACTGAATAATACTCTGCCTGTATCTCTTTACAGAGGAATGCATATCATGGAAGAGGTATTGAAGGGGGGTGCGGTCCAATGGGGCCATGGCCAGTTTCTGTATCCAGGGATGAATATCATCCCAATTGGATTGAATACGTGGGCATTCCCATCAAATATGTAAAAACGAGCCCACCTGGCCGCACCCTCGCCAACAGCTTGGGTCGGCCGTGGGAAACATCTGTGCCAACTTGGCAGGGGTCCTATATCAACACGATATAAACTTATAAGAAGATTCCTGAACCCTAGTGCTAATAGATGAAACATGAGTTAGTTGCATAATTTTAGTTAATTGCGGTGGGGAGAATTTTATTCCCAACTTTCTTTCCCATTCTCTAACATAAAAAGGTATTGTCTCCACAACTGATTCCAAAACCAGATTGTGCACATGAGACAGTAAATGCCGAGATTCCGGGGGTTTAATCACCCATGACTCCAAAGAATAGAGTTGATCAATCAATCGGGGGGGGGGGGGGGGGGGACTGGAAGTTTACTTACAAAATCCATCATTTGTCTATATCGCCACCTTGACATTGGGAAATCCCTGAATCGTGCGCGTAGGATATTTAATGAAAGAAGTTTCCCCTCGGGTGCAAATTTGCCACAATATGTTTTCCCATCCTTCCTCCAGGAGCGAAAAAAAAACGGGATCTTCCCCTGGTCGAAACCAGGGGAAGCCACCCAGAGGACCAAGTGGTGATACCCCCGGGGAAAAAGACCCCCTTTACATTAAGGCAATCCCAGATACGAGGAGTATTACGCGTAAATGGGGATGTCCATTCTGATCTCCCCTAGAGATCCAGGGGGCACCCGCTAGGTTCCGACCCGCCATAGTTTTCTCCAGGGATACCCAAGGTTTATTAATAGCGTCATGTGTCCAGTTTATTATAGGAACCAGTGCCATAGCCTTATAATACAAGGCTAGGTCAGGTAGTCCAACTCCTCCCTCCAATTTCCGTCTCCTAAGTATATCATATGCTAATCATGGATGTTTATCATGCCAAACAAATTACAAAAACATGTCTTGGTGTTTAAAAAAAAAATTTTGGTAATTGGATGGGAACTGTATTAAGCAAATAAATTATTCTAGGTAGGACATTCATTTTAATGGCATTAATACGTCCAAACCAGGTAAGTGGATATGGCATCCATGATTCTATGTCTGAGGTGATTTGAGTCAACAAGTCTCCATAGTTTCGATCATAAAGTACTTTCCCATCTGAGAAAATAAGTACCCCCAAATATAAAAGGGAAGCCTCTTGCCATTTAAATCCAAAGGAGTGACGTAAGGAATCTGCCATTTCTTGTGGAGCGTGGATTAACAGTGCCTCTGACTTATAATTTATTTTAAAGTTTGATACCTCCCCAAATGCATGCAATTCATGAATAGGGTTGAGCGAACACGGACTGTATTATTCGTGTTCGTACCGAATAATTGTTTTTTTGTTACCCGAACACGGACCCGAAAACTTTACTGTATATTCGGGTAAAAATCCGTGTTCGGTCGTTTTATTTCCGGGTTTTGTATGCATTGGCGCACTTTCCATGGCGGTTTTTCAACAGCCAATCAGCAAGCGTTTAACTGGTGTGCCTTAAGCCATCCCAGCCATGCCTACAAATGTATTAGTAGCTGTGATTGGCCATCTGAAGCATGTGACCAAGTCTTTATAAGTTCGAGCCAGCGACGCTGCGGCGTCATTCTGCTGTGTAGTTCAGGGACAGAGCAAACATACGTGCTGGCTGCTGATTAGGGACAGACAGGCTGGCAAAACTCATTTGTGTCCGCATAGAATTGAGGGACAGGTCGGAGTGTGTTAGGCAGGGCGAGTTGTAGGCATTTTAGGGCGAGGCTGCTGATTTTTAGGGTCAGACAGTGTGTTCTACAATCGATATTGCTGTGTGGGGTGGGGTTTGCAGTGACCCGATCTACGATCTTATCAATCCTTTTAGGGAGAGAGGCTGCTGATTTTTAGGGTCAGACAGTGTGTTCTACAATCGATATTGCTGTGTGGGGTGGGGTTTGCAGTGACCCGATCTACGATCTTATCAATCCTTTTAGGGAGAGAGGCTGCTGATTTTTAGGGTCAGACAGTGTGTTCTACAATCAATATTGCTGTGTGGGGTGGGGTTTGCAGTGACCCAATCTACGATCTTATCAATCCTTTTAGGGAGAGAGGCTGCTGATTTTTAGGGTCAGACAGTGTGTTCTACAATCGATATTGCAGTGTGGGGTGGGGTTTGCAGTGACCCGATCTACGATCTTATCAATCCTTTTAGGGAGAGAGGCTGCTGATTTTTAGGGTCAGACAGTGTGTTCTACAATCGATATTGCAGTGTGGGTTGGGGTTTGCAGTGACCCGATCTACGATCTTAATCAATCCTTTTAGGGAGAGAGGCTGCTGATTTTCAGGGTCAGACAGTGTGTTCTAAAATCGATATTGCTGTGTGGGGTGGGGTTTGCAGTGACCCGATCTATGATCTTATCAATCCTTTTAGGGAGAGGCTGGAGATAGGCAGGTGTCAGTGGTCTACATCGATTTTGCTGTGTGTGGGGTGCAGTGAACACAATCTTTTTTGCCCACTGAGGAGGAGGGAGAAAAGTCTTTTTCTAATCAGTCACTGTGTGCAGCGTTTTTCCTTCAGATGTGCTGTGCTGACTCTGATCATACACTGCTGTGTTCAGTGTTCAGTTCACATGTGCTATTATTGAGTGGTTTCAAAAATCATACACTTTTTTCTATTCCACTATTCAATATACAGCCTTGGGTTAAAAAAAATTAAATTGTGGCCTGCAGCAGAGCTGAATGATATAAGAAGCTGCTATTCACATGTGCTATTGTTGATAAATCACACCAATTTTATATCATATTTTCTATTCCGCTATTCAATAAAAACCTTTGGGTATCAATTAAATTGCGGGATAGTCTGTGTAGGTACATGTGAGATACACCTTTCCAAGTTTTTGGGGTTCATCTCATACTTCTAAAGGTTTGAGGGTTCTGCCTGTTCCAAACTCCTACTCCTCATCCTGCCTTTTAGGGGTACAAACAATAGTAATTGGGGCCTAGTGTGGTTCTGTACGTGTGAGATACATACACTTTTTGTGATCATATTTTCTATTCCGCTAATCAATAAAAACCTTTGGGTATCAATTAAATTGTGGGATAGTCTGTGTCGGTACGTGTGAGATACACCTTTCCAAGTTTATGGGGCGCATCTCATATTGCCGAGGATTTGAGGGTGCTTCAGTCTGCCTCCTGCCTGTTCCGAACTCCTCCTACTCCTCATCCTGCCTTTAGGGTAAAAAAATTGTAATCGGGGCCTAGTTTGTGTTTGTACGTGTGAGATACACCGTTTTGTAAAATTTGTCCTATTCCGCTATTCAATATACACCCTTTTGGAGTGTAAAAAATTAAATTGCGGGATAGTCTGTATCGGTACATGTGAGATACACCTTTTAAATTGGTTTGGCGCATCTCCTTCCACCGCCAAGGATTGCAGGGCGCTTCAGTTTGCCTCCTGTTCTCAACTCCTCCTACTCCTCTTCCTCATCCTGCCTTTAGGGTACAAAAAATTGTAATCGGGGCCTAGTCTGTGTTTGTACGTGTGAGATACACCGTATTATAAAATTTTTCCTATTCCGCTATTCAATATACACCCTTTTGGAGTGTAAAAAATTAAATTGCGGGATAGTCTGTATCGGTACGTGTGAGATACACCTTTTAAATTGGTTTGGCGCATCTCCTTCCACCGCCAAGGATTGCAGGGCGCTTCAGTTTGCCTCCTGTTCCCAACTCCTCCTACTCCTCTTCCTCATCCTCCCTTAAGGGTACAAAAAATTTTAATCGGGGCCTAGTCTGTTTGTACGTATGAGATACACCGTTTTTTATCCTATGCCGCTATTCAATATACACCCTTTTGGGGTAAAAAACATTACATTGCGGCATAGTTTGCATATTTGACTGTGAGATACACCCGTACGATACTGTTGTTGTTTTGTTCCGCTATTCAATAAACACCTTTCTAGGGCAAGATCTTAAATTACAGAAATAGGAGGAGACCGTCAAATAGGGGCAGTGGCCTGGGTCGTGGTGCTGCTGGTAGAGCTCCTGTTGCAAGGAGAGGACGTGGTCCATCTGTGCCAGCTACACGCACAAGTGAAACACCTTCCTCAAGTGTTAGTAGGCGACAGAACCTGCATCAGTATTTAGTAGGGCATCATACGCCTCTAGAAGTGATGATGCCAGAACACGTAGAGGCGATAGTAGATTGGTTTGCTGCTGACAGTGCCTCCAGTTCCTTCACATTGTCTCCCACCCAGTCTACTGCAGAAAGGTCAGAGTTGGCACCTGCAGCCGATGTCCAACCGTCTTTCACCTCAGGGGTGGGGGTGAAGACTGGGTGGAAGATGATGTGGAAGACGATGAGGTCCTCGACCCCACATGGAATGAAGGTCATGCAGGTGACCTGAGTAGTTTGGAGGAAGAGGCGGTGGTCGCACAGAGCCAACAGCACAGCAGAAGAGGGAGCAGGGTGCAGAAGCAGAGCGGCCGTGCCCTAGACACTACGCCTGCTACTGCCCAACGCAGCAAGGGAACGAAAAGTCAGCTCAAAGGAGTTCTCTAGCGTGGAAGTTCTTTAGAAAATGTGCTGATGACAGGACACGAGTGGTTTGCACCCTGTGCAATCAGAGCCTGAAGCAAGGCATAAACCTTCTCAACCTGAGCACAACCTGCATGATCAGGCATCTAAGTGCAAAGCACGTGCTGCAGTGGAGTAGACACCTTCAAAACCAAGAAACGTCTCTGGCTCATCCTGCTTCCTCTTCTGCTGCAGTCTCGGCCGCTCCATCCACATCTGTAGTGATACCGGCACCTGCCACCCCGCAAACAGACGATCTGTCAGCAACACCACCTGGGTCACCAACCATCTCCACAATGTCCCGTGGAAGCGTTCAGCTTTGCATCTCCCAAACACTTCAGAGGAAGAGGAAGTACCCCCCTACCCACCTGCGATCCCTGGCCCTGAATGCCAGCATTTCAAAATTCTTGGCCATTGAAATGCTGTCATTCCGTCTGGTGGAGACGCACAGTTTTAAAAACCTTATGTCGGTGGCTGTCCCACAGTACGTCGTGCCCAGCCGCCACTACTTTTCCAGGCAAGCCATCCCTTCCCTGCACAACCAAGTGGGGGAAAAAATCAGGTGTGCACTGCGCAACGCCATCTGTGGCAAGGTCCACCTAACTACCGATACATGGACCAGTAAGCACGGTCAGGGGCGTTATATCTCCCTAACGGCACACTGGGTAAATGCAGTGGCGGATGGGCCTGAGGCGGATAGCAATTTGGCGCATGTCCTTCCACCACCGAGGATTGCAGGGCGCTTCAGTTTGCCTCCTGTTCCTAACTCCTCCTACTCCGCTTCCTCATCCTCTACCGCCTCCTCATCCGGACACCGTAACACCTTCAACACCAACTTCAGCACGGCCAGGGGTAAACGACAGCAGGCAGTTTTAAAACTTGCCTGTTTGGGGGAAAAACCACACACCGCGCAGGAGTTGTGGAGGAGCATGGAACAGCAGACAAATGAGTGGTTGCTGCCAGCGAGCCTCAAGCCCGGCCTGGTGGTGTGCGATAACGGGCGAAATCTCATAGCAGCTCTGGGCCTAGCCGGTTTGACGCACATCCCTTGCCTGGCGCATGTGCTGAATTTGGTGGTGCAGAGGTTCCTTAAAAACTACCCCGATATGTCAGAGCTGCTACAGAAAGTGCGGGCCATCTGTGCGCACTTTCGGCGTTCTCACCCTGCTGCTGCTCGCCTGTCAGCGCTGCAGCGTAACTTCGGCCTTCCCGTTCACCGCCTCATATGTGACGTGCCCACAAGGTGGAACTCCACCTTGCACATGCTGGAAAGACTGTGCGAGCAGCAGCAGGCCATAGTGGAGTTTCAGCTGCAGCACGCACGCGTGAGTCTCTCTGCGGAACAGCACCACTTCACCACCAATAACTGGGCCTCCATGTGAGACCTGTGTGCCTTGTTGCGCTGTTTTGAGTACTCCACCAACATGGCCAGTGCCGATGACGCCGTTCTCAGCTTAACTATCCCACTTCTATGCCTCCTTCAAAAAACAATTTGGGCGATGATGGAAGAGGATGTGGCACAGGATGAGGAGGAGGAGGAGGATGAAGAGGTAACATTTCCAAGGCTTTCAGGGCAGTCATTCACAAGGGGCTCCGAGGGTGGGTTCCTGCACACACAAACGCCAGGGACAATTGTCCAGCAGGGGCACAGTTCTGGAGGATGAGGAGGATGAGGAGGAGGAGCTGGAGGAGGAGATGGAACCATGTTCACAGCAGGGTGGCACCCAGGCCAGCTCATGGCCATCACTGGTGCGTGGCTGGGGGGATACAGAGGACACGGACGATACACCTCCCACAGAGGACAGCCTTTCGTTGCCTCTGGGCAGCCTGGCACACATGAGCGATTACATGCTGCAGTGTCTCCACAACGACCGCCGAGTTGCCCACATTCTAACTTGTGCTGATTACTGGGTGGCCACGCTGCTGGATCCCCGTTACAAGGACAACGTACCGTCCTTAATTCACTCACTGGAGCGCGATCGCAAGATGCGCGAGTACAAGCACACGCTGGTAGACGCAATGCTGCTGGCATTCCCACCTGACAGCGGGGCCACAGTGGAAGCACGAGGCAGAGGAGGAGGAGGAGGAAGACCTTGTGCAGAATAGCGATGGATACCGACCTTACCCAGCCATTGTTCTATTTTTGCTCTCTCACTCTTTTGGGGTGTACCCTCATTTAAAATTTCTGAAAAAAAGCAGTGTTGGCTACCTCGTCCTCCTCAGGGCCAGATTAACATAGGGGCTATTGGAGCTGCAGCTCCAGGCCCCTACCTTAATATAGGCCCCGGGTTGGCCATATTCACTGTTACCGCTCTTCTGTCACTTGTAAACACAGAAGTCTGGCTTCTATGCTCGCTTCCCCAGGCAGCTCCCTCAGAACCTCCCCACACAGCACGAAGGCCGGACAAGGAGGGACAGTTGCCGATGCATGGATGTGTTTATGGGCTTCAGAGACAGCATCCCATGTTGAATTAGGCATGCATGGCTGCACCCTTCCTCCTCTGGGTGCATGCCAAGGCACGGCCCTTAAGGCCCTTCAAAATCCTCAGCACCAAGCCCATGATGCTCTTAATCCGGCCCTGGTCCTCCTCCACCGCCGCTTCCACCTACACCGCCCATAGGTGTGCGCAGCCTATTGCATTAGGGTGTGCACCCCAAAGTTTAAATACACATGCATGTGTTTGCCTACATGTACATGGCCCCGATACATTACTCTCCCTGTTGGCAAAGAGAAGTAGAGCAGAGCAGGTCCAAGGGAGATCTTTCCCATCTCCTCACTGGCAAACAGAGCGATAATGCTAATGTGCCCTAGGTGATTAGGGTGTGCCCAGGTACACCCGGCACACCCTGTGCGCACGCCTATGACACCGCCACATCCACCACCACCTCAACCTCCCTCCTACTTCATATGGGCCTCGTCCTTCAGAGATGAAGAACATTGTTTTATTTTTCTGTTTTTTTTCCCTATCCACATTTGTTTGCAGAGCACTTGCCATGCTCTTAACTACGTTTTGCTGACATTTGCAGCACTCTAGCCCTTTCCATTGGTGTTTTAGAGCCATTTTAGTGCCTGAAAGTTCGGGTCCCCATTGATTCAATGGGGTTCGGTGTCCGGGAAAAGTTCGGCAAAAGTCCGGGACACGGACCCGGACTTTTTTTTTTTTTAAGTTTGACCGAACCCGCCGAACACAGACATCCAGGTGTCCGCTCAACTCTATTCATGAATCAAAACGGGTAATGAGGAGCTGAGGTCGGACTAAATAGAATAATAAGTCATCGGCATAAGCCGAGACTTTATGTTCCACCAATCCCACCTTAATTCCAGCAACATCCAGAGTATCTATAATCTTCCTCAGGAACAGTTCAAGGGTCAGGGCAAAGAGCAAAGGGGACAGAGGACATCCCTGTCTTGTACCATTAAAAATAGCAAAAGTATCTGAACGAAGACCATTTACCCTGACCCTGGCTCCTGGTTTTGTATAAAACCCTAGTATCCAACCTAGCATCCGATCCCCCAGTCCCAGAGACTTTAAGACTTCCGACAGGTAGAGCCAGTCCACTCTGTCGAAAGCCTTTTCGGCATCCAACGACAGGATAAGACTCGGGTCCAAGGACAGGCCCTTCTGTGCCCATTGCAGTAAATGTAGGGCCCGTATGGTATTATCTCGGGCCTCTCGGTTGGGCATAAAACCGGCCTGATACGGGTGGATCAAAGCAGCCAAATGATCTTGAAGACGCAACGCCAGAACCTTGGCCATAATTTTGGCATCAGTATTAAGGAGCGAAATTGGTCAATAACTGCCACATTGATGAGGATCCTTGCCTTGTTTAGGTAGTACAACTATATGGGCCAGTAAGGCCTCTGGAGGAAGAGGGTTATCCCTTGTAACAGCATTGAAGTATGTACATAAATGAGGGCCTATTGTATTAAACAGGACTTTATAATATTGGTTCGTAAAACCGCTAGGCCCTGGACCTTTTCCAGAGCGTAACAAAGATACTACCCTCTCCACTTCTTCTACCGTGACCGGAGCTTCCAAGTCACCCAACACCTGGGTTGGTAATTTAGGGAGGCCAGTTTCCTGTATGTAAGTCCGGATCCTAGTCAATCTGTCCACCCCTTTTGGGTTAGTAAGGCTATACAATTTTTCATAGAATGATTGAAAGGCTTTTGAGGGGAACGAACCACCCTTCCTCCTGGTATATCTAACGCATGTACATGACGGGTCCCTGTACGCTTCTGCAATATCCGCGCCAGCAGCCTACCACACTTGTTACCATGTTCATTATATCTATATGACCAGAAGCGATCTGTCTCTAGGTCTACAATCTAAACATTGCTTTAATGTTTCCCGAAGAGACTCAAGTTCCAAGGCCTCTTCCATACCCAAAGCCTGTTTATGTTTTCAATTCCAGGGTGTGGATCCTCTCCAGTAGGCTCAATACTTCATGTTTCATCTTTTTTAACCTAGTTCCTTGAGAGATCAGAATCCCCCTCATCACTGCCTTATATTAGGCCTGCACGATATTAAAAAAAAATATATTGCAATATTTTTTTTTTCAACGATATATATTGCGATATTGAGGGACCCGTCAATCCAGCCTTTCTGACCATACAGGGTTAATGTATGTTACTGTAGGGAATGGGATTCAGTGCACACTGCAGCCTTGTTCCATAGGGTTAATGTTACTGACACTGTAGGGATTGGGAAGGATGCTGGGAATGGAAATCAGGAAGCATGCAGGCAGCCTTGTAAATTTTAAATTGCAGATACTGGGCAGGTCAGGGTTAATATGGTAAAATCAATTAGTGACAGTGTGGGCTCGATCAGATTAGACAGTGGGGGTTGTAGGAGGCTGGAGCGGTGGAAAGGATCACAGCACAGCCGCATACATTTACTCACTCGTTCACTGCAGCCAGCCCCACACGGCCACATTCAGGGAGCCAATCACGCCGTGAGTAGCAGCACAGCGGAACCAATCAGGTGTGCAGGCATGCGTGATTTGTTAGCTGTGCAGCTAATCACGGCGTGATTGGCTCCCTGAATGTGCCATTGAGAAAACTAGGGCGGAGAGTGAAACTCACTGAACGTGTGGGGCGGGCTGAGTGCACGAGTGAGTCAGTGTATATGCTCACCGCTGAAGCAACCCGACTTCTCCCTGCCTAACACAAAGTATGTGAGTCCTCCGAGTCCCTCCCCCTGCCTATGCAAATATCGTGACCTCGGCGATATGAATATCGCCTACGGCCACAGAACGATAGTCGATATCATATCGACCTATCGTTCAGCCCTACCTTATATCCCTCCCAGATGGCAGATCGTGCAACTTCTGAAGATGAGTTCAACTCAAAATAAGCACGAGTCTCCATGGTGACCCCCTCCAACGTAGGGGGATCATCTAGGTCAGTGATGGCAAACCTTGGCACCCCAGATGTTTTGGAACTACATTCCCCATGATGCTCATGCACTCTGCAGTGTAGCTTAGCCTCATGGGAAATGTAGTTCCAAAACATCTGGGGTGCCAAGGTTCTCCATCACTGATCTAGGTGATTGTCATTTATTCACCATGTCTGTGTTACGTGATAAGCTCCGGGAGGTCTAAAATTAATAGATACTGGGGCATGATCAGAAAGAGTAATTGACCCAATGGTAGCGGATTCAACAAGGTCCAGGTAAAATGGATCCACCAATAGAATGTCCAACCTAGAATACATATCATGTACCTTGGAATAAAAACTATAATCCTTAATACTTTGATTAAAAAGTCACCAGCAGTCCACTAAATGCATTGATTTAAGCATTTTCTTAAGATGTCTACGTGCTCTAAAGGATAAGGGGGAATTACCCGAGGAGGAATCCAATTCTGGATCCATGACCACAGGATCCCCCCCCCCCCCCACATACAACCATGCCCTCCCTAAACCCAACAAACCGCCGCAACATGAAGGTCAGGAAGGGGGCAGCACCAGTGTTAGGTGTGTAAAAATTTGCGAAAGTATATAGTTGACCATTGATTGTCCTAAGAAACAAAACCGTCCTTCCGGATCCTGAAGGCAATCCTTCAGGGCAAAGGAACAGTGTTTATGTACCGCAAAAGATACCCCCCTTGCTTTAGTGAGTGGAGAGACACTATGAAACTAATGGGAAAACATTCTGGTGGATAACTGGGGGGTGGAGGAGGCAGTAAAGTGCGTCTCTTGAAGAAGGAGGATATCAAAATGCGAATGCCGCAATTCCTGCCACATCCTCCCCCGTTTTTTAGGGGAACATAATCCTCGTACATTATACGAGGTTAATCTTAAAGAGGTAGCCATAGGAAAATTGACAGTCTTAAATAGTGGAAATACCTCGTCCATTCTTGATAATGAATAGTCCTTGAGGTGCATTGCTCCATACGGAATATGACAATCCTTTCCACTCTTGTGGGGTCCACAAAACAAAACAAAACAAAAAAAAAAAAGGAGGAAAAAAAAGGCCAGACAAAAAAAAAAAAGAAAAAAAAAAAGGGAGGTAAAAACCACATCCAAGCTTTGTTTTCCTGTAGCCATAACAAAAAAGATTTCTCAACCGGCCCCGGGGAAAACCTGCCACCGGTGGCACCTACCAGGAGGTAGTGTCTGAATAGAGGGAGTGATGAGCTCTGCCATCCCGAGAGCGAAAAGAAAAAAAAAAAAACGAAAAAAATCTCTTTTTCACCCTCTCTTTCATTTCTTTTTTCTTCCCCCAAAAGGAGAAAAAGGTTACAAAATATCATAACTATTCAATTTCAAAGGCATATCCTACGATGTTCAAAAAGGTGGGTTCCCAGCCCATTGAGGCTACGCCTCCACTACCGCGGCCACAAAGCCGCACTACTTCTAGCGCAAACCTCTAGTGCGGCTTGTTTGCAGCCACTTCTGGGGACCCCAGTGCGACCCCCTTCTATGAGGGACAAGTCGCACTAAAGTCGGCCCAAGAGCAGCGCAAAAACCCTTTTACAAGTCGCTGCGACTCAAGTCGCAGCAGTTAGAAAGGGCCAAATTCGCCGCGAGGCCGCAGTTACCAGGAGCTCCGTGGGCTGAGCGGCACTCGATCCTCTGCAGCCAGCGTTCCATCCGCTGCAGCCAGCGTTCCGGCCCCCACGCCTACAGCCAACATGCCAACAACCCAACCTCACACACAGCCGAGGATTACCACAAAACGGTCCGAGATTACCGCATACTTCCTGAGACGGTCTGCTGTCCCACAGGGCTCCACGGCTGTTTCTAAAATGGCGCCGACGCGATCTCCGGCTACTGGACCCGCTGGCTCGGCTTTGCAACAGCAAAAAAAGGCATCTAAGGCGAACTTGGATCTGATAGGAGAATCTCCTCCCCCCCACACAAGGTTCCCCTCTCTGGGATCAAGCTATGGAGGAGCGCAGGACTTCACAGGCTCCACAAACTCTAGCACCCCAGCTTTTACCGGTCACCGAATGGAAGGAGTTTGTCTCCCGCATCCCGACCAAGCAAGACATCACAGACATGGCGACCACAATCGTGAGTAACCTAAAGGGTGAAATCAATTCAAATAAACAAAAAGTGGACCAGGTAGATGTCAGGGTCGGTCGGGTGGAGGAGGTGCAATCCCTATCTGATTCCATAATCAATGAGTTAAAGCAATCACAGCTGCTATTACAGAAACAAATTACTATACTGCATTTGAAGCAAGATGATAATGAAAATCGTAACCGCAGAAACAATATTAGACTTAGAGGTCTACCAGAGTCTATCCTGGGCCCCGATCTTAAGGAATGCGTGACGAAGATTATTAATGGGTTAATGAAGCGCCCATTGGCAGAACCCTTTGAAATAGATAGGGTTCATAGGATTAAAACCTCACGCAATAAAAGGCACTGAATATCCACGTGACGTACTGATTAGGATCCATTTTTTCGCTTTCAAAGAGGAGATCATGAGGTGTGCCTGGAAACAGGGACCATGGGACTTTGAGGGTGCCCAATTAGGCTTGCTGCCAGACCTTTCTTATAATACTCTACGGATAAGGGCTGTGCTGAAGCCTTTGTTGGAGGAGATATATAGGATAAAGGCAACTTACCACTGGGGCCATCCATTCCAGTTGGTGGTGGTGCGAGACAAAAAGTCGTTCATACTTAAGTGGCATGATCAACTCCCAGAGTTGTTTTCCATTCTTGGAACTTCTATCTCTGTACCTGACTGGTTAGGGGTTTACGGTACAAAACAACCAGAGGAATCACTCAGAGACAGTGACAGAGGAAGTACTTACCATATCCAAGGACGTGTAAAGATCTTTGGCCTACTAAAGATGTGTGCTTAGATTATTTATGACAGAATCTGGCGGCCCTCTATTTTTCTGGACTATGTCCACTCTCTCATTTTTGGATGAGAATAGATGCATTCTTTTCATGCTGGATCCTCTTTCCTTTTGTTGTTCTTTTTTTGCTAAGATAATGAGAACATAAACGGGTTGTTGTTGCACAAGGATTTGTGACCCCTCCCTCCCCCTCTTTTTTTTCTGTAGAGGGCGACGGAGGGTTAAATTATTTGGCCATCCACGCCTTTTCTGAACGCCCTCTTACGATGTGCATCATAGCTCTACCCCTCCTATCACCCCCTCCCCCCCTCATGGGGACGGTCTCCGGACCCCGTGTTGGGCGAGGACGTTGTGCTTGGTCCCTTCCCCATGGGACACTTGCCCCTTTAGGCCTTGCCCGTCGTGCCTTTCTGTGTCCTGCCTGTGTCCCTTGCTACACCCTGCCTTGGACGGTCTGCGGTTATTTTGTCTCCATATACCGACTCCTGTGCCGCCCTCTGTCCCTATGGACCAACGGATGCCTACACTTGTTGAGGAGTTTATCTCCTCTCATACTGTTTATATACTGTTGTGTATTATTGTGCACTGTTCACAAGGTGGTACCCTTGTGTCACTTCCCCCCCTTTTTTCCTCCCTCCCTTCCGCTCCCCCGCTTTTTTTCTTTTGGGGGTCGGCGAGGGTGGGGGGGGGGGATTTATTCTCCCTCTCCCTCCTCCCCCATATACAAGAGGTGGGCCCGCTCTGCTCACAGCTTCAAGCAACCAGTCTTTGAATTTTTTTTTTCTTTCATTAAATCTGCGGGAACCTCACAGACCCTGCCTATCACATTTTACCCCACAATAGGACGAGCTTGGTTGCGCGAAGTTATTTTTTTTGTTAGCTAGAGTGTATATACAGGGATTGGGTCGAGGGTGGGGGGTATATGTACTTTTGTTCCCTTTCTTTTTTTTTTTTTTTTTTTTTTCTTTCTTTCCTTAATCCATGTTTGTGCCTATGGCTTTAGTGGGGCCTGCGGTGGGGGGAGGGGAGGAGGAGGTGGGGGGATCATCTGTAACATTGAATCCTCATGGACGAGTAGATGTTGGCTGTAAGATTACAACCCTCAATGTTAGAGGGTTGTCTACCCCACAGAAGCGTACACGTTTATTGCAGGACTTAAAACGCAGCCATACGCAAATTGCATTTCTACAGGAAACATATTTCAGGAGGGATTTTCTACCTAAACTCTATAAAAAGATTTTCCCTGAGCATATCATGCTCCTTCTCCTATTACCAAATCTAAAGGGGTTAGTATCCTTGTTTCTAAAGCAATTCCGTGGACACTTAGTGCATAGCAGATCCTATGGGGAGATATTTGCTAGTGAAGGGGAGTACTGGCCATACAGAACTAACACTGGTGAATGTCTGCCTGCCCAACTCAGACCATCTGGCATTTTTACAGCAGTTAATACCTGTTATCTTGGGATTCAGGGAAGGCCATTTGGTTATGGGGGGGGGGGGGGGATTTCAACTTTGTCTCAGAACCCCTTATGGCCCCTTATTCAAAGAAGTCTTCTTGCATCTCGTATGCCCGATTGCGACGCCTGCAGCGTGAATTTTCCATTCTAAATTTAGTCGACCCTTGCCGGTTAATGAACCCAAGTGTACGCGATTATACTTATTACTCTCTGATCCACAACGCCTACTCCCGAATAGACCGCATTTTGGTCCCTCAGTCGGATCTACCGTTGGTTCTCTCATCCAGTATTGATAATTTCTCCATGTCAGACCATGCAGACCATTTGTGTATGGGATGGGACTCTAGACCACCTAGACCTGCTACATGGCGTCTGAACGAGTCACTTTTGCAATCCCCAGAGTTTAGGGTGAAAATAGAGGAGGCGCTGAGTAATTACTTTTTGGAAAATAAAGATGATTCCCTGTCTCCCTCAACAATTTGGGAGGCCCACAAATGTGTTGTTCGAGGGGTTATAATAAGGTTGGCATCCCAACAAAAAAAAAAAAAACTCAGAAAAAGGTGAATGAGCTGCTTTCCCAAATTGAGGATTTAAGTAGACTCCATAAAATATCTTTGGCCATTAAACAATTAACCGCTCTCACCCGAGCGAGAGAGGAGCTAAACTGTCTCCTCTTTCAAAAGATAGATTGATATGGCTTAAAAGACATGCTTTTGAATTTGCAAACAAACCAGGGGTGATGTTGGCAAGAGCATTAAGGGGTCCTAGGCAACAAACATCATAAAGATGGCGGGAGGTGGGGAGGCGTTTACTTCGTCAGCAATTGCTGATGAGTTCCGTTCATTTTACTATTCCTTATATAATTTACAGAGTCCAGGGGGTGGAAAAATGGATGTTAAAAAACTAGAACGGATAGAATCCTATCTTCGAAACGCTGGTATGCCCGTGCTATCTGCGGAACAAACATTAGCTATGGAAGGAGAGATTACAGAAACGGAACTGGATGCTGCAATATCCCAGGCCAAAGCACGTAAAGCCCCGGGCCCTGATGGGCTTACATTACCATACTATCAACACTTCAAGATCCATTTAACACAACCTCTTTTGAGGCATATGAACTCAGTCCAGAACGGTACAGTACTGCCCACAGATTCTTTGAGGGCTTATATTACCCTTATACTTGAGGGGAAAGACCCTCTTTTATGTGGCAGTTACCGCCCAGTCTCACTTTTAAATTGTGACACAAAACTTCTGGCAAAAATACTCGCAAACCGTCTCTTGCCTTACATTCCCCACCTGATATATTATGATCAGGTTGGTTTTGTACCGTCGCGTGAGGCAAGGGACAATACCACCCAGGTAATAGATATTATCCATGCGGCACGTGTATCCCATAATAAAATGGTGTTGCTTTCAACTGATGCGGAGAAAGCATTTGACAGGGTGGCTTGGAGCTTTATCGAGGCCACCCTGTCATATGTTGGATTGGGTCCGCAGATGTTGACATATATTTTATCACTTTATGCTAATCCCTCAGCAGCAGTTCGCGTCTGATTGGAGATCGGACTACTTTTCAATATCAAAAGGGACTAGGCAGGGATGCCCATTATCTCCTCTTATTTTAACACTTGAACCTCTGCTTTGTTCAATTCGTAGATCACCAGACATCGCAGGGATGTGGGCTGCCGGCGAACAGCATAGGGTGGCCGCTTTTGCGGACGACCTTGTGTTCTTCATCACTAATCCAATCCTGTCACTTCCAAATATATTGGAGGCACTTGGAGTATATGGAGCTTTAGCCAATTATAAGATCAATCTCACCAAGTCATCAGCGCTGAGTATTTCTATGCCATTACAGAAGGAACTTCAATTGCGTGCATCCTTTCTGTTTTGCTGGGTCGAGGGCTCATTAAAATACCTTGGGATTCAAATTACAGCAGATCCATTGGATTTATATAGGAAACATTTTCTACCTTTATTAACCACCTTGGCGGTAATCCCGAGCGTGACTCGGGGTTGATTTTTTCTATCGGGAGCGGTAACCCCGAGTCACGCTCGGGGTGGATGTGCAGAGAGCGCAGCGGTGTTCTCTTACCTTCTCCTGGCGATCCAGCGATGATCTCTCATTGCTGAGATCGCCAGCTGAGAGTCCCGCCGCTCCTCCGTCGGTGTGATCACTTCCTAGTTCCGTTCCCTGCAGCAGCAATGCTGCATGGGAGCGTAACTAGGGAGGGAAATTAAAAAAAAAAAAAACACGTTACACAAAACACATTTTTTTATATATATATATATATATATATATATATATATATATATATATATATATATATATATATATATATATATATATATATATATATATATATATATATATATGCACACACACACATATATATATATATATAAAATTATATTATTGATTCAATTATAATTCATGCGTTATATAACGCATGAATTATAATTGAATCAATAATATAATTTTATATGTGTGTGTGTGTGTGAGTGAGTGTGAGTGTGAGTGTGAGTGTGAGTATATATATATATATATATATATATATATATATATATATATATATATATATATATATATATATATACACACACACACACACACACATATATATCTATATATAATATATAATGCATGAATTATAATCTAATCAATAATATAATTTTATTATATATATTATATATTAAATAATAAAATAATATTATTGATTCGATTATAATTCACACGTTTGTGTTTCAAATTTATCACATCTGGGATGTCTACTAGAGTCTTGTTTTGGTCAGGTTTAAGTCAGTAATTACTAAGAATTGTAGGCCTATAATACATAACGCCAAATTTCCATGAAAAGAATTGTACCGCTTTTGGTATGTTATTCCTGACATAATCATACCGCCAGGGAGGTTAAGGAAGATTAAAGATGACCTGAGGATATGGCAGTAGCTAATTCTAACCTGGTTTGGAAGGTGTAATGCACTTAAAATGAATATCCAACCCAGGATTTTGTATGTAATGCAGGCCCTTCCAATTGCAATCCCCCTTGCTTTTTTTCACCAGATCAGGGTGTTGTTCCGCTTTTTTATCTGGGCTCATAGGTTCCCGCGGATTCGATTACAGATCCTGTCCCAAACAAAAGCTTGGGGGGGGGATAGGGCTACCGGATGTATTTCGATACTACAGGGCTATTCACCTGACACGGGTAGTGGATTGGAATTGCAATAGGGCCATCAAACGATGGGTTGGGTTGGAAGTGGGCGAGGCGGGTCAACTGACCCCCCCCCGCACCGTGGTCGATTTACACCCCTACGGATAAGGCTCTCTCACACCCTACTATAGGGACGACAATACGGGAAACTCAACATATTCAACACCTCCCTAAAATATCCCCAAATTTTTCTCCCTTGACACCGATCTTAGGCAATCCTGAATTTCCTCCGGGATGTATGAACGCAATAATACGGCGCTTAGCACAGGTTGGTAAAACCCGTATATATGATGTGTGGCAGAGAGGCCATATACCTACCCAGGAGGAAATAACAGCATGGCCAGATACTGAATTAAATTATTATTTTTTTTTTTTTTTTTCCAAAATAAATTATTTTAGCATTTTTCAATTGAGACATTTTTTTAAAGACATATGAACAAAGGGGGTACGTTCCACGGAACCTAACCCCCTTTGAAAAGATGTGTATCTCGGGGGCTTCGGCCAAACATTTGATACCTTTATTTTATGCAAGACCAAGATGATCCACAGCTTCCGTTTATACGGAAATGGGAACGTGAGCTTGCAGTATCTCGGTCTTCTAGACAGGTGAATAAGATTTTGACCACAGTCCATAAATCCTCTATGGATTGTAAAACCCAAGTACTTACCAGGTGGTATAGAGTCCCTGAGGTGTTGCATAAAATGGATAAGAATTGTTCAGACAGATGTTGGCGTTGTGGATCGGAGGAAGGAACTATGCTCCATATTTTCTGGGCATGTCCCTCCATAAGGGTATTTTGGACAAAAATTGCTTCAGTTATTAAACAGCTAACTGCGGTAGAGATCCAAGATGACCCTGCTTTATGTCTACTCCATCTTACAAAAAGCTCCTTAAAAAGATATAGAAAATCCTTGACACTCAGACTTTTGAACGCTGAGAAGGCCTGTATACCTGCTATGTGGAGACAAACAGATACCTACCCTGGCATTATGGTTCTCTAGAGTAAAAGAGATTCATAAGATGGAGGAACTCACATCCCTGTTAAAAAATACAGAGGAGGGGACTAGAGCCTGATAGTTACCATGGGTACATTTTACTGGTACAGATACTTTCTTAAATATTACATGAAGATTAAATTCCTCACCGCATGGGCCTCTCCTCTTCTCTCCCCGTTTGTCCCTTTCTCCTCTTTTTTTCTGGGGTTTTTTTTTTCCCCTTTTTTTCGGTATTTTTGGGAGACACTCGAATCACAATTGTATTTTTAACTCACATACACATTGCAACGACTCATGAGTACAATAAGGACATGTTCCTTGTTTCTTATATGGTATTTCATATTCCGATGAATGCACATCTCTCACTGGATGCTAGTGAGACTGAGGGGTTTTTTTTTTTCCCACCTCATTGTGGGGGGTGATAATAGATGTATGGCACGTTTGTACACTTAAGGTTGATTATTGGTCTATGTCAGACATATATTGATATTTTTTGCACAATAAATTTTTTTTTTTCTTTCTGCACTTCACAGTTTTGGGTGACTGGGGGTGTTTTCCCTTCCCCCCCCCCTTCCTCCCACCCCCTTTCCCCCTTTTTTTTTTTTTTTCCTTTTTGTTTCTGTTTGTGTTATGTGTAATATCTTAGCGGTTTGTTTGTATGTACATGTAAAAAAATAATAAAAATTGTCAAATTGAAAAAAAAAAAGAAAAAGGGCCAAATTGAAAATAATCGGATTTTTGTAAGATCTTACCGTAAAATCCTTTTCTCTTAAGCTCATTGACAGACGTAGTCTTCTTGATTCACAAGAACTGGGTTATGTTGTCTCCGCAGGAGCAGGACTAGGCAGAAAGAAAAAACGTTCTGGCTCCACCTTAGGGGCAGTCCCTGAGGGTATATCCTCCCTCTCTCTGCTACAAGGCATCAGTTCTGTCACAAAGCAGCAACAGAGAATTTAACCCAACCCAACTCAATGATAGAGGGGCGGGTACTACGTCTGTCAATGAGCTTAAGAGAAAAGGATTTTACGGTAAGATCTTACAAAAATCCGATTTTCTCTGTCGCTCATTGACAGACGTAGTCTTCTTGATTCACAAGAACTGGGACATCCAGAAGCAGTGCCACAAATGAGGGGTGGGATTGACCGAAATCAAAATCCAATCTAGAAGGCCCAACCGGTGCCAAACTAGAAGTTTTAAAGGCTCATTATAAACAAAGAATGAGACTCAAATGAAAATTTCCAACGGAAAAAAACCCTCGAGGTAGACCACTGGTCTCCTCAAATGGCGGCCTGCAAAACCTTGCGGCCAAACGAGGCATCAGACGATGCCATTACATCAACTTTATAATGTTTTGTAAAGGTATGCACCGACGACCAGGTAGCCGCCTTGCACACCTGGACCACTGACGCCTGATGGCGAAAGGCCCATGACGCACTAAGTGCCCGAGTGGAGTGCGCCTTAACAGGGAACGGGGGCTCCCGACCCTTAATAGAATAAGCCTGTACCACCGTCTGTCTGATCCATTTGGAAATAGTCACGGCAGATGCAGGCAACCCCTTTTTGGGTCCATCCGGGATCACAAAAAGTGAATCCGTCTTGCGAAACGAGTCTGTCGTTTTCAAGTATACCCTGATCGCCCGGACCACATCCAAGGAGTGTAAAGCAAACTCCCGAGGATGACTGGGCTTAGGACACAGGGAAGGTAATACAATTTCTTCATTCAGATGAAATTCTGAAACCACTTTTGGTAGGAAGGATGGATTCGGACGAAGAACCACCTTATCTCTATGAACCACCAGATATGGGGAACGACAAGATAATGCGGCCAATTCTGACACCCTGCGTGCAGAAGTGATAGCCACCAAGAAGGCCACCTTCTGGGACAACGTAGGTAGAGGAATCTCCCTAATATCTTCAAAGGGAGGTTTCTGAAGAACCGACAATACTAAATTAAGATCCCAGGGTGGTAACGGCACGCGCACTGGCGGAGCCAGATGTCGCACCCCCTGGATAAAATTCCGCACCAAGGAATGAGTAGCCAAAGGCTTCTGAAAGAAGATAGCTAATGCTGAGACCTGACCCTTGATAGTACTCAAGGCCAGTTTCTGCTCAACCCCTTGTTGCAGAAAAGCTAATATTCGACTAAACGAATAAGACCGTGGACGGAACCCCAGAGGTTCACACCATGCAATGTAGGACTTCCATGTGCGATGATAAATCTTTCTGGAAGTCGCTTTCCTTGCTTTAACTAGAGTAGGAATAACTGAAGCTGACAAACCCTTGTCCTTCAGCACCTGGGTCTCAATAGCCAGGCCGTTAAAGCCAGCGATCGCAAAGCAGGATGGAAGATCGGTCCCTGAGACAGTAGGTCCTCCCTGAGAGGAAGTCTCCACGGGACGTCCGCCACCAGTCTGACCACGTCGGCGTACCAAGCTCGGCGAGGCCAGTCCGGAGCTACCAGGATTACTGGAATTCCTTCCTCCTCTATCCTGCGAAGAAGTCTTGGCAGTAACCCGAGAGGAGGGAAGGCATACATTAGCTGGTATTGCCCCCACGGGGCGATCAGTGCGTCTGCGGTCTCTGCTAGAGGATCGCGGGAGCGAGCCACGAATCTCTGTACTTTCCTGTTGAATCGTGATGCCAACAGATCCACATCCGGGGTGCCCCACCGTAGGCACAACTGGTGGAAAACTTCTGGATGGAGGGACCATTCCCCTTGATCCAGAGTCTGACGGCTGAGATAATCTGCCTGCCAATTCTCCACCCCCAGAATGAACACCGCAGAGATAGCTGGAACAAATCGTTCCGCCCAGCGAAGGATGCAAGCCACTTCTTTGGCCGCTCGGACACTCTTGGTGCCCCCCTGGTGATTGACATAAGCCACAGCCGTGGCGTTGTCCGACTGGATCCGAACCGGGCTGCCCTGGAGCTGCTCGGTCCAGTGAATCAGACAAAGTCTGATCGCTCTCAGTTCCAATACATTTATCGGCAACCTGGATTCTTCCAGGGACCAAAGTCCCTGGACAGATAACTGACCGAGAATTCCTCCCCATCCGGATAGACTGGCATCCGTGGTCACTATCGTCCAATATATTGGCAGAAATGACTTTCCCTGGCTGAGCATCGGAGACCGAAGCCACCAGACCAGAGACTCTCTGGTCTGTTTGCTCAATCGGATCCGATTGTCCAGGGATTCCGGATTCCGATTCCATCTGAGAAGAATCTCTTGCTGAAGAATTCGGGTATGGGACTGGGCAAATGGGACTGCTTCGAAGGAAGTCACCATCAATCCCAGAACCCTCATGCAAGTTCGAAGAGAAGACCAGCTGTTGGATAGTAACAACTGGACTGCTGATTGAATCTTCCGGAGTTTCCCTACCGGAAGGAAAACTCTTGACCTGACTGTGTCTAGAATTAGACCCAGATATTCGAGCCTCTGGGTGGGAACCAGAAATGACTTTTGCTGGTTCACCAGCCACCCGAATTCCTGTAAAGAAATTATAGTAATTTCTATGTTTTGTAGCAGAGTCTGAGGAGACTCTGCATGAAGCAGGAGATCGTCTAGGTAACCTAGAATCGATATGCCTCTTTGGCGCAGTAGTGCCAACATTGGGGCCAACACCTTCGTGAAGACCCGAGGAGCCGTGGCGAGACCGAAAGGTAACGCCACAAACTGATAGTGGTTCTCTTCTACGGAAAAGCGTAGAAACCGCTGATGTCCTGCGAAAATGGGAATGTGAAGATAGGCGTCCTTGATGTCTATGGACGCTAGGACATCCCCTGGATGCAGGAAGGCTGCTACTGTGCGAATGGATTCCATCTTGAATTTCCTTATGTTGAGAAAGGAATTGAGTGCCCTTAAGTCCAGAATTGGACGCACTTTGCCCTCTTTCCTGGGTATTGTAAATAGGTTTGAATAAAACCCTTGAAAACGTTCTGTCCAAGGAACTTGGACTACCACTCCTTGTTGTAGTAAATCCGTGACTGCTCTCCGCAGATCTTCTAAACGATCCGGGGATAGTCGGATATTGGAAGGGAAGAATCGCGCCTGTGGGAGAGATCGAAACTCGATCTTGTACCCTGACCTTATGACTTCGCAAACCCACTTGTCCGGGATTCTGGAAAGCCATGGATCCGGGAACCGGCGAAGACGTCCCCCCACCCCAATTATGGGTGGGGGCGCACCTTCAGGCTTTGGACGATTTATCTTCAGGTCTGGAGGGGGCGGGCTTTTGCTTGCCCGACCAACGTCCCCTGAAGCCTCCTGAAGGAGCTTTGGAGGACTTAATTTTTTCACCCGCGGGACAAAAAAACTTTTTGTGAGCAGAGAAAGAAGGCCCTCGTCTTTGACGAGTTCCTTTACCCTTAACATTTTGCGGTAAAAAGGTGCTCTTTCCACCCGTGAGATCCTTAATGATCTCATCTAAGTTGGCTCCAAATAGACGCTCTCCTGAAAAGGGGATATTAGCCAATGCTTTTTTGGAACCTTGGTCGGCTAACCAACCTTTTAGCCACAGTGTACGCCTGAGAACCACTGCTGAAACTGATGCTCGCGCCAATAATGGAGTGGCGTCTAACGCCGCATCACACATCACATCTGATACCGCCTGAGGGACCTCTTCTAAGTCCCGGCGTAACCACTTGGTCCATTCAGTTACAGTCTGCGAAACCAGACCAATAGCAATTATTGGTCTGAAAGCTGATCCGATCAAGGAAAACATGGTGCGAGACATAGCTTCTATCTTGCGATCCACTGGATCTTTAAAAGACGGAGCGTCTTCTAAAGGAATAACCGTGGCTTTATTCAATTTCTTAATGAGGGTTTCCTCAAACGGATAACGCCTGTTAATGCGTTTAGAAATAGTAGAAGTGCCTTTTGGCAGACTCCATTCTTCTTTGATTGGATTGCCAAAACATTTGGGCAATGGAAAAACCTTCGCCACTTTCATGCGTTTTTTAGTCCCAAAAGGGATTTCAGTTTCAGCTATTTCCGACGGAATACCCTGTAATCTTAAGGTTTCTTGAACAGATATAATGAGTGCGTTTACCAACGCTTCCTCTCGGGCTATGGCTGATGCCGAAACATCCTCCTCACTGTCTGAAGAGACAGTACCCGAGACACCAATCCCAGATGAAGTACCTGCAACTGCAGAAATAGGCCCAGAGTCTGAATCCGAAGTTTCAGATAATAAAGGGTTAGGCGGGGGTCGCTTTCTTGCGCCCTGTCCCTGACAAGCCACTTCCACCCGGGACACAAAAGTTTCCATAATAGCTGACAATGATTCAATCGTAAGCGGGGTGCTGGAGGATCCTGCAGACACCTCGAGGGGATCCGGTGGAGATACATGAGTGGCAGGGTCCATGTTAATTCAGGACACCTCTGCCAGAAAAAACAAAAAACTTTTTTTTTTTTTTTTTTTTTTTTTAAATCAAAAAAATACCTTTTTTTTTTTTTTTTTTATGTGTCTCCCCCTAGCGCAATAGCGCCCCTCAGAGTACCTGCTTCTCGATCCCCAAGAGAGAGAGAGGGACCCCCAAGGCTCACCACCCGATGCAGAGAAGTTTCCAACCAACTGCAGTCAGCGTCTGTCTTTTACAGACTGGAAAGAGCTGTGTTCGTTTTCCCGGGTAGAAGGACGTGGCTCCGCCCCCTGTGTACGCCTTCCGGCGTTCCCAGCTCTACACGAGGTAGCTGGGCTCATCAAACATGGCCGCCCCCATACAGGAGACAATAGACTCCAAAAACATGGCGGCCGGCGTGACCTGAGGACATACATGCACCTGGTCTACGGCAAAATGGCGGCGGACCGCCGAAATAGTTATTCCCAGCACATCCACCTGCATCTCTGCTAAGTGGCGGTTTATCGATCTGCAGGAGGTACACTACAATTAAGGTAGGATTATATCTCCTATGTCTGCTGTAATACTACAGTCTGCTGGGTAGAGTGTTAGCTCTCAAACCAAGTCCACTTCCCACCAAACACATACTGTATTTACAAGGGGGACTTTTAGTGTCAGATATATACTGACCATGTATGGAGGGGCCCATAATTCATACTGCCTCATAACGAGGAAAAAAGGGAACGTTTACTCACCATACCAAACCGACAGGCACACTCTCTTCACAATACCCTCTCCACCGGGGTGGGGGGTTGTGGACCACTCCGGACGCCTCGACTCTCTGGTTCCTGGCGTCCAAGCGAGACTTTTAACTCGCAAGGTCAGTCCCTCCAATGGGACTCCGTCGCGGCCGACACAAGCACGGAGCTCTGGTCTGCACGAGCTCGTAGGCAGAAACCGGGGTGACCACTGGATCTCAACATCCAGCCCGTCGCCCGGCCCCGCATACTTACTTGAATGTGTCGCGGCCGACCGAAGCGCAATGCAATGGTCTGCGCGCGCTCGTAGGCCGGCTGGGGTGACCACTAGTGTCGCCCAGTCCGGCGTATTTGCTTGAAGATCTCACAGGAAAAAAACACTGGAGAAAACTGCCTAAAAAAAATATTTTTTCTAAGAAAAAATCTTGCCAGGACCCAAAAGATCCCAGCAAGGAACTTAGGTCCTTACTCCTGACTAGACAGAAAAAAACTGATGCCTTGTAGCAGAGAGAGGGAGGATATACCCTCAGGGACTGCCCCTAAGGTGGAGCCAGAAAGTTTTTTCTTTCTGCCTAGTCCTGCTCCTGCGGAGACAACATAACCCAGTTCTTGTGAATCAAGAAGACTACGTCTGTCAATGAGCGACAGAGAAAATGGGTTTTGACCTGCTGTGCGACTCGACATGTGTCAAGTCGCACTGCAAGTCGCAATAGTGGAAACTGAGTCCAATAGATTCTAGATTTTTCCCCTTTAGGGAGATTTAACTTATATAACCACCATAATCATTTAAACAGAACTAACCTATAAGCATTCAATTAACCCCTGGTATTAAATTCTATGTCTTCCGGGTTTAGTAGGAAGTTATTTAAACAAACAAAAAATAATAAAAGGGGGGGGGGTTGATTAAATTATTAAAGAAAAAAAATGTGTCCTGCAAAAATCATAATGGAGATCCCAGCCCAGCAATAGGCACCCCCCAAGACACCCACAAAAATGGGGGTAAAGTGGGGAGGGCAGGGGAGGGGGGGGGGGGAGAAAAAAAAAAAAAAGAGAAAGAAGAAAAAGAAAAAAAAAAAAAAAAAAACATTCTCTAATCCCTGCACCCCTTCCCCATCCCCCACAGGGATAATTTTGTCTGCTTAAACAACCATGATCATAAGGACAGAGTAGACATTCCTACAAAGTATAACCATGTCATTCCTAAGTATTATTATTATACAGGATTTGTATAGCGCCAACAGTTTGCGCAGCGCTTTACAATGTGAGGAATTTGAGAGTCCCCCTGATGTAGATTCTTGTTATGTTTTTTGATTTAGTGGGGACCTGCTGCCACCTCTCAGGTCTCTGAGGTATAGGAATAGAGGACGCAAAGAGCGTCGTTGCATAAGTGTTCTGCGGGAAAGATCTGGAAACAAAGTAAGCTGTGCTCCATCAAAATCGATGGCCGATAAAAATCTTGCAGCTTTCATGGTATCATCCTTTAAGGAGTACCTATGCAGCTTATATACCACATCCCTGGGCCTTTCTCCCTCTTGAGGTTGAGGCTATAAAGCCCTATGAACTCGATCAATTTCTATATTTGTTGGAGCTTTATCTCCCAATATTTGGCGAAATATGCCCTGCACCATAGGAACCAGATCCAACGTCCTAGTGGCCTCAGGCAGAGCCCGAATGCTAATATTTTGACGTCTGTCCCGATTTTCATAGTCATCCATTTGATCAAAAAGGGAATTCATGGCCACTTGTTTGTTGTAAGGATGTCTCTTTCAGTACTGTCAGGGTTTGAATTAAATCATCCTGTCCAGCTACTAAAGTGTCCACTCTATGTCCCTGAGCTTGTACATCCATCCGCAGGTCCTCCAAAGCTTGTGGTAATAAGGTGAACAATCTCTTGTTTAGTTGGGAGGGCCCTGATGTGAGCTTTCCAATCCCACTCCTCTTCCTTGTTCCCGGGATCAGTGGCCTGAGGAGAGTCTGTAATCAAGCTCTGCAATGTGTCTACGTTACCTCCTTGTAGCTGCCGTAGGGGGCTTCCCGCCAGCGGGTTGTCCTCCCCCATTCCCAAAGCGCGGGGGGTACCACGATCCACCACCACCTTCTCTATAGCCAGCCCGTCACCGGGAACTGCAGTGAAGAGACCATGGAGGTCTGCTGATCGTGCAGCCGTCTTCCCCAGAGGCCCCGAGGAGGGCTGCCGCTTTGGAGGCATCCTGAAGGGGTGAGTATCTGAACCTGCTAGCCGCAGGACATGTATCTGGCTCGGGGTAGCAGAGCTCCGGGCGTGTGCTTCCTCGCTCCTCACCAGTGGGGGCTGGTGCTCAAAATTTTGGGGGGGGGGGCGCAAAAAAAATAAAAAATTGCGGCAAAAAACGCGGTAAAAAATTGTGTGACTTATGTCACACAAGTGTTAAAGGGGCCTTTAGTAATCAAGGAACAGTGCCTTGAAAAAGTATTCATAGTTACCCCTTGGAATAATCCACATTTTGTCATGTTATTTACACACTGCATACCTGCACACTGAATTCTCATAAATTAGTAAATGTCTGCACATGAAGTAACTCCAACACAGATATATATACTGTAGACCACAGATACCCCGTGTATGTAGGCCTTAGACATGACAAGCGTGCCGTGCCCCCCCATCATCAATGCAGAGACCAGCTTGCCTTGCCCCCATCATCAATGCAGTGCCAGTGACCACAAGCTTGCCGTGCCCCCATGATCATCAATGCAGTGACCACCAGCTTACCCTGCCCCCATGATCATCATCAATGCAGTGACCACCAGCTTGCCGTGCCCCCATGATCATCAATGCAGCAGTGACCACCAGCTTGCCATGCCCCCATGATCATCAATGCAGCAGTGACCACCAGCTTGCCGTGCCCCCATGATCATCATCAATGCAGTGAACACCAGCTTGCCGTGCCCCCATGATCATCAATGCAGCAGTGACCACCAGCTTGCCGTGCCCCCATGATCATCAAAGCAGCAGTGACCACCAGCTTGCCGTACCCCCATGATCATCAATGCAGCAGTGACCACCAGCTTGCTGTGCCCCCAATGATCATAATGCAGTGACTGACCACCAGCGTGCCGTGCCCCCAATGATCATAATGCAGTGACTGACCACCAGCGTGCCGTGCCCCATGATCATCAATGCAGACAGTGACCACCAGCTTGCTGTGCACCCAATGATCATCAATGCAGACATGGACCACCAGCTTTCTGTGCCCCCAATGATCATCAATGCAGACAGTGACCACCAGCTTGCTGTCCCCCAATGATCATCAATGCAGACAGTGACCACCAGCTTGCTGTGCCCCCAATGATCATCAATGCAGTGACTGACCACCAGCTTGCCGTGCCCCCATCATCAATGGCAAATTTGCAGTGTGTGTGACCTGACCGGCAGTGACCCCCATCAATGCAGAGACCAGCGTGCGTGCTCCCCCTTCAAAGCACCAGACTGTCAGTGACAGTGTGCGGGCGGGCCCCCCCCCCCCGAGGCATCACTTACCAGCTCACTGCTGCTGCTGAGTGCGGCTCTGTCTGCGGCCTGCGGGAGTAGTGTCTCTGGCTCTGCGCCTGCGGCCTGCCTGCAGTGCCGTCCTCTGAAGAAGTGTGGGCTGTGGCGACTCACTCGAGACAAACGTTATCTCACACCGGACGGTCCGATAGTGTTACTCACTGACACGGAGTATGTCAGCCTGGTCAGGTCCCTCACTCTTCTTCTGCGAACTGTTCCGATACTTCCAGTCCTCACGCGGCTCTCATCTCTCTGTGCCGGCCTGCGGGAAGGTGATCACGTGACGCCAGGGCGGTGCACCACCCCCACACGTCACGTCATCAGGTCCGGAGTCTGGACCAATCACAGCCAGGACATCAGTAAAGTGGGGAGTGTCGGGGCGCATTGCTCTGCGCCCTGATGACCCCCAGAAGGCCGCCAATCTGCGCCTCTGTCCGCCGCACGTGTGGTCAAAAACCCCACCCCCCCCATACCCAACACTAGGTCCGGCGCCCCTAGTGGGCTGAAAATTGACAATTTTATTTTTTATCTTTTTTTTTTCCTGGCCAGTGAGTGGGGGGGGGCGGCGCCTCTGCGCGCCCCCTATAGACAGGCCGCCACTGCTCCTCACTCCATCTCAATCAGACCACTCCCTCCTGTCTCGATTTTGAAATTCTAACACTTGATGACACTAAAAAAACCTGAGGCTGATGGTTGATTAAAGTTATTATATATATATATAAAATTTGTATAATAATAAATGATATAAAGAAAAAAGAACGAAAGCCTATGGATAAAAATTATATAGGCTAGGCATACATTCTTTATATAATTTAATTATTATACAAATACAGATACATACACTATATATATATATATATATATATATATATATATATATATATATATATATATATATATATATATATATATATATATATATATATATATATACACATATATACACATACATATACATACACACACACACACACACACACAAACACACACACACACATATACACAGTGCCTTGCTAAAGTATTCGGCCCCCTTTAACTTTTGCCACATTTCAGGCTTCAAACAAACATAAAACCGTAATTTTTTGTGAAAAAACAACAAGTGGGACACAATCATTAAGTGGAACGAAATTTATTGGAGATTTCAAACTTTGATAACAAATAAAAAACTGAAAAATTGGGCTTGCAAAATGATTCAGCCCCTTTACTTTCAGTGCAGCCAACTCTCTCCAGAAGTTCAGTGACGATCTCTGAATGATCCAATGTTGACCTAAATGACTAATGATGATAAAAAGAATCCACCTGTATGTAATCAAGTCTCTGTATAAATGCACCTGCACTGTGATAGTCTCAGAGGTCCGTTTAAAGCGCAGAGAGCATCATGAAGAACAAGGAACACACCAGGCAGGTCCGAGATACTGTTGTGGAGAAGTTTAAAGCCCGATTTGGATGCAAAAAGATTTCCCAAGCTTTAAACATCCCAAGGAGCACTGTGCAAGCGATAATATTGAAATTGAAGGAGTATCAGACCACTGCAAATCTACGAAGACCTGGCCGTCCCTCTAAACTTTCAGCTCTTACAAGGAGAAGACTGATCAGAGATGCAGCCAAGAGGCCCATGATCACTCTGGATGAACTGCAGAGATCTACAGCTGAGGTGGGAGACTCTGTCCATAGGACAACAATAAGTTGTATACAGCACAAATCTGGCCTTTATGGAAGAGTGGCAATAAGAAAGCCATTTCTTAAAGATATCCATAAAAAGTGTCGTTTAAAGTTTGCCACAAGCCACCTGGGAGACACACCAAACATGTGGAAGAAGGTGCTCTGGTCAGATGAAACCAAAATCGAACTTTTTGGCAACAATGCAAAACGTTATGTTTGGCGTAAAGGCAACACAGCTCGTCACCCTGAACACACCATCCCCACTGTCAAACATGGTGGTGGCAGCATCATTGTCTGGGCCTGCTTTTCTTCAGCAGGGACAGGGAAGATGGTTAAAATTGATGGGAAGATGGATGGAGCCAAATACAGGACCATTCTGGAAGAAAACCTGATGGAGTCTGCAAAAGACCTGAGACTGGGATGGAGATTTGTCTTCCAACAAGACAATGATCCAAAACATAAAGCAAAATCTACAATGGAATGGTTCACAAACAAACATATCCAGGTGTTAGAATGGCCAAGTCAAAGTCCAGACCTGAATCCAATCGAGAATCTGTGGAAAGAACTGAAAACTGCTGTTCACAAACGCTCTCCATCCAACCTCCCTGAGCTCGAGCGGTTTTGCAAGGAGGAATGGGCAAAAAATTTCAGTCTCTGGATGTGCAAAACTGATAGAGACATACCCCAAGCGACTTACAGCTGTAATCACAGCAAAAGGTGGCGCTTCAAAGTATTAACTTAAGGGGGCTAAATAATTTGGTACGCCCAATTTTTCAGGGTTTTTTTTGTAAAAAAAGTTTGAAATATCCAATAAATTTCGTTCCACTTCATGATTGTGTCCCACTTGTTGATTCTTCAAAAAAAATTACAGTTTTATATATTTATGTTTGAAGCCTGAAATGTGGCAAAAGTTTGCAAAGTTCAAGGGGGCCGAATACTTTCGCAAGGCACTGTATTTGGAAGATTTGTGATTTATATTTAGAATTGTGCACAATTTTGAGCGCTGTCTCCTTTTGTTTCAAAAAAGGCCCCACAGATCTACAGCGCCCTACGGAAGGTCAGGCATGCGCTAAGGGACCCCGCAGTGAGGGAAAGACCACCCTCAAGACTCACTGTGCTTCAGGTACTCCAACCAGCCTTCACAGCAAAAAATCTACAGCAAAACTGCCAAAAACGGGTGTACCAAGATGGCCGCCTCTATAGAAGCAGACAGAGGCTACAACAAAATGGCGGCCCCCATGGGAATCGGGACCCACAGGGGGACCACCCCAAACGCCCATCTACACCATCCACTTCAGAAATAAATATATTATGATAAATGTAAAGTTATGCACCTGGGGGGGGGGGGGGAGACTATGCATGCATCATACATACTAGGTGGAGTAGAACTGGGGAAATCCGTAGCGGAGAAGGAGCTGGGTGTTCTGGTAGATCATAAGCTTAATAATAGCATGCAATGCCAAGCTGCGGTTTCCAAAGCAAGCAAAGTCCTTTCTTGTATTAACAGAGGCATGGACTCCAGAGAGAGAGAGAGAGAGAGAGAGATAATTTTGCCCCTGTACAAATCATTAGTAACACCTCATCTGGAATATGCAGGTCAGTTTTGGGCACCAGTTCTTAAAAAGGATATCAGGGAACTGGAGAAAGTGCAGAGAAGGGCAACCTAACTGAAAAGAGGCATTTATTCTCTCTTGATAAGAGGAGATTAAGGAGGGATATGATCAACATGTTGTCAGAATTAATAATTAATAATAATTAATAATATCTCACTGTGCCTCCATTATGTCAGCATGTTGATACTGCTCTGACTATAACAGTATCTATTTATGGTTAATAATAAGCAAAGATCTGTGTGAAAGGAGAATCTCAACTTATTCCATAAATCTATATATAGCGAGTTCTTTTTATTGAATAATTTCTTTTTAAAAGCATATACCAATCTTAGTGAAAACAGTCTACAGTATGGAATATATATAAAAGAATATTTTATTCACCAGACGTGTAATCACAACAAATGATCAAACTTGAGATGACACACAAAAAAAAAAATAACTTCATAAAAATACCAACTTCAAACAATAAATGCAATGTGATGTGTAGCTTAATAATGAAAGTGAAACTAAAACAAAGTTAAAGTGAAACGAAAGCAAGATTACCATTTCCCCAGATGTAGTAAAAACCATATTTAAGTATACTATACAATCAGACCACAATTGTCTGCGCCATGCACAACTTGATAATCACCTCACTGCAGATGAAGTGAGAATAGGCTATGCAAAACGTGAAACTAATACGCCAATAATGCGCTTAATCTGATATTAATAAAAATGTTATAAAAACAAAGATCATCTCTTTAGAGAAAAATCTACATATGGTTTATACGGCTGGGATTGTACTCTCGTTACCCTTGAATATGAAATGTAAAACGTTTAAGGAAGTACATAAACAATAGTGAATAACAATCAAATAATTAGTAAGGCATAATTACCATATTTAAAATAGCCGCTAGCTTAGAATAGTAGTTACCAGGTTCCTTAAGATGGCTGCATTTCCAAGATGGTGGCCAATTATGGAGGAGCTTCGTTTGGCATCCCTCAAAGGTTCAGATACATGGCAGATTGAAAGGAAGTCTGTGTAGATGAGTCTGTGCATAGCTGTTAGTAGTGTGTGTGTTGTAAGTGTAATGTATATTGGGCAAGATGTGATGTGTCATGTGTCTCTTTCATCTGGGCTTTTATATGGTATAGAACAAAGGACTATTAAAATTACCATAAGTTAACCCCAGAGGCAGTAACATGATCATCATTGGTCGGAACATCTTATTCATTAACTGGTGATGTCATAGGGTGACACCTCTTGGTCAACCAGTATATTACAATTAAATAAAGATTTCTCCATTTAAGACTATTATAACACAACAAAAATGTAACCATGCTTTCATCTACTAAATGTCCATTTCATATCCACCAGGCATCTGAATAAAGAATTAATCTTGGTAACACTATTCTAATATTTAATATATCTTATTTAAAATATATTGGATTTTACTTTTTAACCCAAGACTTCAATTACCGTAGTCAGCAAAATGGCAGTATCGCATTGCTCTTTAGTTTCAGTTCGTAGCAATATTTACCTACAAATAAACTTCGAACCTTTATATTTACCAATAGCTTACACCCCAGACTTTCTAGAGTCTAGCAAGGTCAGAAAAGTTTATGATGCTTTCTACGACTACAATTTACAAATGTTTACTGAAGCCTGTTTTTGACATACAGAGATGATCAGTAAGGTTAGAAGTTAGGTTAATCAGTAAGGTTAAAAGTTAGCAAAATATGAAACATTATAATGTATAACAATTTTCTACATATTTATGTATGCTAGTTATATATCTATATTTCAGTGTTAATATTACTTTACATATATGATTATAACAGATCTGTAAATTTTAGTTTTACATAGGTCTAAGCATAGAAAAGACTGATTCCACACACAGATAAGATACCTTGGAGTAGTGTCTTAACCACTTGCCGACCGCCGCACGACTATCTACGTCGGCGGTCAGCCCCTCACAGGCAAACTAACGTAGGGCTACGTTGCTTGCTTGTGAGGGTCTAGGGAGCGAGCGCGCGCCCCCCGGGGCGCGCTCCCGCTCCCGCGTGGTCACGGACCCCCCCCGCGCGTGTGACCAGCGGACCCGATGTCCGCCGGTCACTCGGCGATCGGCGGGGGAGAGGGAGAATGTCAGGCAGCTTGTGTAAACAAACTGCCTGTCATTCTCCTCGCTGCAAAGACACTGATAAAACGGATCTGGTATGTAGATCCGTTGATCAGTGTCCTTACAGCTAGAGCCACAGCCAATCACAGTAGAAACCACGCCCCTAGGGACACACACAGCCCCTCCCTTCCAAATAAAGTTAACCCCTTCACTACCAGTGTATTTTTACAGTAACAGTGCATATGTATAGCACTGATTACTGTAGAAATGTCACTGGTAACCCCAAAAGTGTCAAAAATGTCAGTCAAGGGTCCGATCTGTCCGCCGCAATGTCGCAGTACCGCAAAAAAAAAATCGCAGATCGCCGCCATTACGCGTTAAAAAAAAAAACAACAAAAATGACAAAAATCTTTCCCTTTGTTAGTAAACGCGATAACTTTTGCGCAAACCAATCAAAATACGCTTTTTGCGATTTTTTTTACCAAACATAGGTAGCATAAAATAAATTGGCCGAAAATTTTTAAAAATTTTGATTTTTACATTTTTTTTGGGGGAATTTCATATAAAAAAATGTGAAAAATATTGCTATTTTTGCAAAATTGACGCTCTTTTTTTGTTTATAGCGCGTGATCAAAAAATCGCACAGGTGATCAAATACCACCAAAAGAAAGCTCTGTTTGTGGGAAAAAAAGGACGTCAAATTCGTTTAGGTACAGCGTCGCACGACCGCGCAATTGTGCGTTAAATTCACGCAGTGCCGAATCGCAAAATACCCCCTGGTCGGAATGGGGGTAAAATCTTCCGGGGCTTAAGTGGTTAAACCTTATCTTAAAGAAAGTCAACAGACTATTTATTACTTTAGCTTAGGTCCACACAACCTGTTTGGGTAAACCCGTTTAAGAAAATTTCCTAAACAGGCAATTTTCTGTTAAAGGATATTTTAACCATTTAGTAACCTGACAAAAATGGATGTCATTGCTAATTCTATACAGATCAAAATATGACATTTCATTTCTATTTGTGAAATTAACCTCCCCAAATAACCCTGACAATGTATAAATACATAAGGGGTCCATATAGTGAACTTGGTGTTGAGTTATTCACTTTAAGGTCAACACAGAGGACAAGGGGGCACTCTTTACACCTAGAGGAAAATCGATTTAGTCTCCAAATACGGAAAGGTTTCTTCACCGTAAGAGCTGTGAAAATGTGGAATAGACTCCCTCCAGAGGTGGTTCTGGCCAGCTCACTAGATTGCTTTCAAAAAGGCCTGGATTCTTTCCTGGGTGTACATAATATAAATGGGTACTAATATTTATAGGTAAAGTTGATCCAGGGAATATCTGATTGCCTCTCGGGGGATCAGAAACGATTTTTCTTTTTCCCCTGATGTAGCAAATTGGATCATGCTTTGCTGAGGTTTTTCGCCTTCCTCTGGATCAACTGCGGGTATAGGATTGTGTATATGGGATTGTATGGTTGGGTTTTCATTACTGTTTTTTTTTTATTTTTTTTATTGATCGAGCCAGATGGACTGGTGTCTTTTTTCAACTTAACTATGTTGTACCCAGGACAAATCAGTTTGTGAACGAATTTGTCTTGAATAAAGGAAGTCCAGGGTTCCTGAAAGAAGCCCAGGCATCCCCCCACCCCAGAAACGTGGTCATGTTGAAGAGGACTTGTCTACAGAACCAGACTGACCAGGACTTCTTAGCCCCTCCAGAAGTTCTGAACGGCTTACCTTTTTCTTGCACCCCTGAGGCATGAAAAGACGGAATTTTTGTAAAATCTTACCGTAAAATTCCTTTCTCTGAGTTCTGAGTACTCTGACAGTCGCCCCTCATATATAGTCTTCACCAATGGGTATTGAACTCTTATCCACAGGAGTAAGCTAGGCAGAAGATTTTGTTAAAAACAAAAAAACTTTGCATAGACACACCTACAGGGGGCTGTCCCTCTGGTCCAATACCCCTGGCAAGCCTCATTCCCAATTCAGTTTGGTAGCAAGCAGTAGAAAGTCCATGAACCCCAAAAGAGGGGCGGGGCGGCGGCTGTCAGAGGACGCAGAGAAAGGAATTTTACGGTAAGCTTTTACAAAAATTCAGTTTTCTCTTACGTCCTCTGACAGTTGCCGCCCCTCATATAGTCTTCACCAATGGGATGTCCCAAAGCAGTGTAGACATGAGGGGTGGGAAACGCAACCGTCTCAAGGAGCACCCAAGGTCAGATAAAGGAACCTTATCTGAACCAGAAATGTAACCCACTGGGTAACAGGAAAGCTCAACAGGAGCGAACAAACCCAGGAAGGTAAAATAACCAAGGGGGAAAAAACACACACAGGAGGGGACAGGCTCAAAACGCTATGTCTCCCCCAAAGTACTGCCGCACACAGAACTTTGCGGCCAAAGGAGGCATCTGCCGATGCCGAAACATCAAGTTAGTAAACTCTAAAGGTGTGCAGGGACGACCAGGTCGCCGCATTGCACATCCGGGACACCGACGCCCAAAATGCACCCTGCGCTCCGAAGAGTGTGTCGTAACAGGGGAGAGCGGAACCCGATCCCTAGGCGAATAAGCCTGTACAATCGTCCGTCTGAACCAGACAGGAACGGTTGCCGCAGACGCAGCCATACCCTTCCGAGACCCTCAGGAAGGACAAAAAAGAGAATCCAACCTTCTGAAGGATTCAGTAGACGACAGGTAACCCTGATCGCCCTGACAACATCCAAGGAATGCAAGGCCAAACTCCGTAGGATTCGCACACAGCAAAAAAAAAAACAATGTCCTCATGGAGATGGACATCAGACACCACCTTCGGAAAGAAGAACTGATGAGGTCGCAAGACCACCTTATCCCTATGAACCACCAGGTAGGGGGAGCAGCAAGATAGGACCACCAACTCCGACACACTGCAAGCAGATGAGATTGCCACCAGAAAGGCAACTTTCCGTGACAGTGCAAGCAGAGGAATCTCCCAGATGTTCTCAAAGGGAGGACGTTGCAAAACGACAGAACCAAATTCAAGTCCCAATGGGTTAAGGGTGCCCACCGAGGGGGCCAAATGACGCACCCCTTGAATAAAGGTGCGGATCAAGAATTTGACACCAAAGAGCACTGGAAATAATGGCCAGCGCAGATAACTGACCCTTAACAGTGGGCAGTGCAAGATGTAGGTCCACACCGGATTGCAGGAAGGCTAACACCCTTGCCACCTAAAAGTAGTAAGGATGGAAACCCCGCGATTCGCACCAGTCGAAGCAAGCCTTCCAGGTACGATAATAAATCTTACCGGACGAGGCCTCCCTAGCTCTAAGCAAGGTAGGAGTGACCTCCGACGAGAGACCCCGATCTCTCAAGATCTGGCTTTTAACAGTCACGCCATCAAGGCCAGCGACTGTAAAGCAGGATGGAAGAACAGCCCCTGAGACAACAGATCATCTCGTAAGGGGAGCCGCCAGGGAGGCTTGACGACCATTTGCATGACGTCCGCGTATCAAGACCGGCGCGGCCAGTCCGGGCCCCCAGGACCACCAACCTCGGTTCCGAGGTTGGTGGTGCCTTGGAATCAGTATCGCTTGATTTATGCCTCCCCCCCCCCCCGATCCAGTTGTTGTCACGGTTCCTTTGCAGGTTGGTCTCGTCCGAGGCGGCTGCCAGAGGATCACGTGTTCTTGCCACGAGCCTTCCCACCTAGTTGTTTAGAGGAGGCGCGCCATCGCGCACACAGTATCTGAAAACACCTCCAGGGATAGGGACCATTCCCCCTGGTCTGGCGACTCAGATTGTCGGCCTGCCAGTGTTCCATACCCGGAATGTGAACTGCCGAAAGCGCCGAGACCCGTGTCTCGGCCCAAGGCAAAATCTCGGCCACTTCCTTGGCCCCCCGGTCACTCCTGGTGCCCCTTTGGTGATTGATGTACGCCACCGCAGTGGTGCAGTCCGCCTGCACCCACACAGGGTGGCCCTGAAGACGATCCCTCCAACAGAGCAAACAGAGTCTAAACATTCTCAGTTCCCAGGCATGTATCGGTAGGGAGGATTCCTCCTCCAACCAAGTGCCCTGGGCAGACAATTTGCCCAGAATGCCACCCCAGCCCAACAGGCTGGTGACCGTGGTGAGCACCTTTCAAAACAACGGATTGAAGGATTTCCCTTCCGTCAGATCCGGAGACTGGAGCCACCACAGAAGGTCCGCTCTGACCCAGTGACTCAAAGATATCCTCCTGTCCAATGACTGAGGATGCCTGTCCCACCTGGCTAGGATCTCCGCTTGCAGAGATCGCGTGTGGAACTGTGCAAATGGGACAATCTCGAAGGCTTACACCATCAATCCTAGGGACTGCATGCGGGTCCTGAGTGAGGAGGATTCGTTGTCCCTGAGGGACCTGACCTCGTTCAGCAGAGTCCGGAGTATGTCCTCGGGCAGGAAAACTCTCGCATAGGCGGAGTCCAGGATCATTCCCAGATAAGGGAGACGAACAGAAAGGAGCAATGTCGACTTCTGAAAGTTGATGGCCCACCCGAACTCCTGGAGCGTCTGAACCGTGGTTGACAGATCGCGCAACAGAGTTGAACTGGACCTCGACCTTAACAGGAGATCGTCCAGATATCCAAGGATAGCGATCCCCCGCACCCGCAACAGGGCCAGAACAGGAGCCAAAGCTTTGGTAAACACCCTTGGAGCCGAAGTGAGACCGAAAGGTAACGCCACAAACTGATAGCGCTCCTCTGCGATTGCGAATCGGAGGTACCTCTGATGTCCCTCGAATACAAGGATGTGTAGAAAAGCAGCCTTGAGGTCAATTAAAGCCAGGAATCTCCCAGGCACCACCGATCAGAGGGATTCCATACGGAATTCTTGAACCCGCACAAAGCTGTTTAGAAACTTTAGGTCCAGAAGCGGACACACCTTGCCCTCCTTTTAGGGCACCGTGAACAGATTCGAGTAAAAACCCCCGAAAACCTGTCCTGATGTGACACTGGGACGATCACCCCCTGGGCGAGGAGAACCTGAGCCGCCCGTTGGAGATCTTGGAAATGATCTGGGGTCAATGAAGATTTGAGGGAAAGAATCTGTCTGCTGGGTGCGATCGAAATTCGTTCTTGTACCCCGACCGAATGAGTTCCTGAACCCATCTGTCCGGAATGGCGGACGGGGCTGCCGCGCCAGAGTGGGCGGCTATAGACTTGCCCACCCAAGGCTTCTTCCGGCCACCAGAGGCCTTGAAGGATTTGCCCTCGTCATGTGCCTTAAAGGCACGAAAAGACCCCTGGTTAAGTTTAATGGACACATAGGGCAGCAGAGTGCTTTTACCCCCAGTGACCCCCTTCACCAACTCGTCCAGGGAGCCAAAAAGGTGATTCCCTGCATAAGGGATGTTAGACACTGTCTTCCAGTAAGCCTGGTCGGCCGACCAGCTCTACAGCTACACAAGGCGACGGATTATCACTGCGACAGCAGATAAGCGTAAGACTAAAGTGGCCGCATCACACAGGCATAAAACCGCCTGAACAATTTGGTCCACCATCTCCAAAGTAGCAGGAAGGGCGGAATCAGCCACAAGGGTGCGTCTGAGCACCTTAGTCCACTCCACCACAGCCTGAAAGACCATTACCGAGGCAAACACGGGCTACATCAAGGAACCTGCCCCCACATAGGAGTTGGCGGGCAAGAGATTCCACCCGCCTATCCGCCGGGTCTCTAAGCACCGGACTAGTCTCTATGGGCATCAGAGTGGCCTTGTGTAATCTGAATACCGTGTGGTCCACCTTAGGGGCCACAATCCAGTGCGAATCCATTGGAGACGCAAAGGGACAAAAGGTAAGGAAAGCGCTTAGGTACCACAAAGTTGCGCTTCAGATTGCGCCACTGTTCGTTTACCATTTCATGAAATTCAGCGTGACAGGGAAAAACCTGAACCGATTTCTGGGTTCTGCATGTCCCAAAAGACGACTGCTTACCCTGCTGGTGGGGCTCATCCTCCAAATGCAGCGGTTCTTTTACATAACTATGAGCGCAGCCATAGCAGCGTGATCACTGGCCGTCCTGGCGGGGGAAAACGTCCTTCTCCTCCACTTCCCCCTCCAACTGAGAGGACTGAGACCCCTCAGGGGGTACACTGTCTGTGGCAACCATGACAGATTCTGAATCAGAGGAAGGTGAAGGCCTGGGCCTTCTTCTATAAGTGCGCTCAGACATCAGCAGATCCACCTTTGATGTGAAAATCGTAAGGGAGCTGGGCACAGAGGATTCAGGAGTACCTGAACCCTCCACCAGAGCTGGGGGGAATTTGCTGTCCTGGGAATCCATTAAGAACACACTTAAAACTTCTATGGTGCTGGCCCTTTAAATCGCGACAGCCGCGGACCGCACCACTACCGCAATAGCGGAAGAAATAGCACAAGTTTGAAAAACTGCAGGAAAAAAGTAGCCAGCATGAAAAGTACCCAGAAGAAGCTTAAAAACCCCCAGGAGTAAGTGCATACAGTTACCCAATGCCGCAGGATCGATCAGAGAGTCTGAGGAGAGAAAGTGATGTCACTCTGCTAGAGGACTAGACTAAGGAAAAATGGTTGCCAATGAAAGTCTATGGGGAGGCTCCGGGAAAATGGCTGCCGAGCACATGTGAGAAAGGACCTTGCCACAACAAAGATGGCGCCGAAAAGGGCACGATTTTGCTACAGGGAGGAGTGCTATTGTCCAAACATGAAGCCAAGCAAGCTGCCCACACTAAAAATGGCGGCCCCGCGGTTTTCCACCCGCAGCAGGCCCCACACACGTCTTGACACCCGAAAGTAGTCCAAACACCCACAGGGGAGAGGGACCCCCGCAACCCCCCCCCCCCCAGCGTGGCATAACCGATACAGTGCCCCCACAGGGACCGGGAGGGACACACGGGAGGTACACCGACAGACATGAGGGAACAACACAGACACCAAAAGAGACTGCCATTCCCAGCACAGAGGCCCCACAGACACCCCCCGACAGACAATGCCACAGTCATAGGGGAACATGGTACTCACCGACCAGCGATAGCGTGGGTGCCGCCGTGAGACAGGGAGCCTCCCAACCCCGGTGGGGATACCGTCAGCCGAACAGGACGCTAGCTACACGCGGCGTACCGCAGTAGAGACATCCTAGCGAAGTGGCCACTTCGCGGGCTTTGTCCCTGAGGACGAGGACAGGGACAGGTCATTTGCGAGGCCTGGGCATACGCATAGCCTGCTAAACGCTCGATGGCAGGCTGGGATTCCATAAGGTTTTCTGTCCTGGGACACCAGGACAACCAGTCCGATTTCCATCTCCGCAATGCTGTAGTCTTCCGAAGTCTGACTAACTAAGCGCAGGAACAAATAAAAAGCTACTAGTGCAAAGAAAGACAATTAGCAGAAAATAAAATGTAATACAACAGAGAAAAGGCTGAGACTGTAGCCCCAGCACAGGGAAGCCTGCCTACTCCTATCTAGGCAAAAGACAAACTGAATTGGGAATGAGGCTAGCCGGGGGTATTGGACCAGAGGGACAGCCCCCTGTAGGTGTGTCTATGCAAAGTTTTGTGTTTTTAAACAAAATCTTCTGACTAGCTTACTCCTGTGGATAAGAGGTCAATACCCATTGGTGAAGACTATGAGGGGCGGCGACTGTCAGAGGACGCAAGAGAAAAATGTCTATGAGCGGTGAAGGGAGGCCCCCGCTTATTATAGGGTGCTTTACCTTTGGAGGATTGAGAAAGAAGAGTACTCTTCCCACCAGTTAGACCTTTGATCAACTCATCCAGCGAGTCGCCAAACAATTGCTCTCCCAGGAAAGGAAGATCTGTGAAGGCCTTCTTGGAAGCCTGGTTAGCCCACCAGCTTTTCAGCCACACCATGCAACGTAAGGCAATCCCCACAGCCGACACTCTGGTCACCAGGGGACCTGCATCCAAGGACGCATCACACAGGAACACCAGGGCCTGGGCCATGTGGTCCATAAGTTCCATCAGCTCCGGGGGAACTAAGTTCCCCTTCAGAAACGTACCCATTTTGTAACTGTCTGTAATACAAAAACAGACACAAAAACCGGATTCAGGATTGAACCCGCTAACACATGAATGTGGTGGGAAAGGGATTCCACCCACCTGTCCACCGGATCCATAAATACCAGGGAATCTTCCACAGGCACTATAGTAGATTTGTTCAACATGGAAACCGGATGATCGCCCTTAGGCGGTACCGTCCAACGGTTCAAAACCGTCTCAGCAAAGATAAGGGATAACGGTGTTTAAATCACTTAGCCACTACCAGCACATGCTTGATGCACCGCCATTGGTCATTAACAATATCATGAAAATTCTCGGGACAAGGGGAAACCCCTGCCTGATTTTTGGGTCTTGCGGGAGCCAAAAGACAGCCGTGTCCCTTCCGGTGTGAAGACAGGTCCTCTTCACCATCCGATTGCGAGGACAGCGACCCCTCAAGGAGGCTTTCCAGTGCTGCTAAAATCGCGGTCAGCGACTGCGATCCGGAAGGTCCGTCAGTCGCACTTAGGGGGTCTGAGGGTGAAACCACTGCCTGGAACTCCATAATTAATGCAACAGAAAAAGAGTACTGTCACTTTAAAAGAGCTGATCGCGGTCCCCACCGCCAATCACCGCGGTCTGCGGGGTCCCCCTTAAATATATACAGATAGCAGAATGCGCAGGGATAGGCCCACTGAGACCCCAGTACTTTACCACCTCTCAGAAAAAACCTCCTGGACCGGTCTGTGCAACAGGAAAGTGAGAGTCACAGGATAGGACATCAGCCTGGACAACATGTGAAAGGTCACGCTGCCTTTGTAGCTCCATAGGGCTACTCAAAAATGGCTGCCAATGCAAGTCAATGGGAAGCCATTCTCTATTGCCCAGACTAAAGATGGCGGCTCCTACGGTGTGCCATGCGGTCAGGGGACCCCATCTTGGAGGCCACAAGGCATATACAACCAGACCCAGCAGGGTGTGTGTGTGTAATTATATATATATATATATATATATATATATATATATATATATATATATATATACACACACACACATATACATATATACATACACATACATACATACATATAGCACAACCCCCTTGAGGGCTGCTGGTTAGTGGGAGCTCCTCTGCACTCACCTGACCCTGAGAAGCATCCAACCTGCTAGACACTACTAATGGTTCAGACATTTATGTTCTCAAAAAATAAAAATACACTGACACAATAAAATACCAGTTTGACTGTTTACTGGAAAAAAAGGAAAAATAAACAAGTTCATTAGAACAAATAGAATTCTGTGATAATTTATATTACAGTGTCACTCCATTAAACCCAAATTAAACACAAAAAAGGGGCTCAAAAGATCAACTGCAGGAATAAGACCCCGTTCAGACAGGGGCGACGCGACTTGCTGGGGCGACCTGTGAAGTCGCAGTGCACAGCGTGCACCGCGACCTCGGCGCGACATGCACAGACTTCATATCATTGAAGTCAATGCAGGTCGCCTCCAGGTCGCCCCAAAGTAGTACAGGGCCCTTTTTCTAAGTCAGAGCGACTTGGGTCACTCCTATTAGAACGGTTTATGGAAGAAATTGGGGCAGTGGGACTTTAAATGAGGCATAGATTGAGGAAGAAAGAATTTTAAATACATAAAATTAATGCAGTTCATGTGTTTATAAACAAATATTGAAACAATATACAATTCATAGGAAAAAATGCATATATATATATATATATATATATAAAACAATGGGATCTCAAATGGGATCACTACAGTTGATTCCAATATAAAAAACACTGTATACAATAATCCATACATGATCAAAAATAAAAAATAGAATAGTTTTAAGCATCCGAGTTATGCTGTAGACTCGACGCGTTTCCTGGACCTCCGTCCATTCATCAGGAGTAGTGGATGCATATAAAAGTATTTATAATCTGGGGAAGAAAAAGAGGGGGAATTTTGTACATCTTTGCACCAGAACCAGTGAATAAATACACAATGTATCAGTCTGCAAATCTGTATATACAGTTTGTTACCTTAAACATCTCCAAGTCAATTAGACATAGGAGAAATAGGACCCAACCTAGGAGGGGAAATGGTGGCATCAGAGGCATTGTCTCCCCCAGGGCTGAGGTGCAGAGAAAGCCGGTCACGATCGGGAATTGAATCCGGACAGGAAATCCAGATCTCCTTTGTTGTACAATGATAGGTATAAAGGGGGTATCCCGGGATTTGGATTAATCTAAATAAACATATAAATATAAAGGTCACATATGACTACTCCTACATGGGCATATTACTGAGAGCGAATAAACCAATCCCGGGGAAAAAAGAAACCCAAAAGGGATGGGGTAGAGTGATTGGGAAAGCGGATAGCGGTGAGAGTGAGGGTGCTGACGATAAAAGAAAAACCAAATGATCGGTGAAAGAAATGGTGCATCAAAGTGCTTGAACTGGAGTTCAAAATAGAACTGACAGTCCGGACACAAAGTGTGCAGACCTCACAGATGGGAAGAGAAAAATGTTAGCAATGGGGTATCCATGGATCGGTATTGATCAAATTAGACATACATGAATAATAGAAATGAAGTCAAATGGACTTTCTAGGCATATGTAATAGCACAAACACATAGGCCGGTCCATGGAGAGACACCCATAAAATGAAAATTAGGCAATACCAAGTAGACTGAAGAGATTGGGAAGAAAAAGAAAAAATGAAAGAACCGGTGAAAAATAGGTGCATCTGCAAGGTGCATGGATTGGAAGTGGAAACTTACCAAGGATAGGATTGACAAGTGAAATGAGGTGAACTCGTTCTGAAACAATGTGTTGAAAGGAGAGCTGATGAGGTCCCAGCCAGGTATCCCGAGGCGCCGGCAGAATCTGCACCAACGCCATATACCCGCCAATAAGAACGGAAATCCGCCCTCCCGCGTCCGGTGGAGGACCGGAAGTGGGTGGCGTCAGACCATCTAGGGCAGAGAGTGGAAGGAAGGGCTGTCTACGACGGCGCGGCGAGCCGCAGCACGTCGGACAACTCAAACATGGCGCCGATGGACATGGACGCACACAACCCCCAAGCTGGATGCTAATTGGCAGAGACAGAAAGGGGGAGGAGCTCCAGTTGCCCATCGCAGCCCCGGGGAGAGAGACCCCCCATGCCCCATTCGAAACCACTCCGGATGAATCAGGAATTTAAGAAAATAGAAATGAAAAATAATATTCACTGTTATGATGCAAATGGAACAAAAAGAAATAAGATAAAGAAAAAGAAAAGGAAAGGTGGCAGGTCAAGGGGGCCGGGGTGTGTTATCCACCCAATATCTAAAAGATAAATAAATTGATGATCTGCCACAAGGTAAAGAATATATAAAGGCCTCCATCCCTATAAATATGTTTATGGAAGAAATTGGGGCAGTGGGACTTTAAATGAGGCATAGATTGAGGAAGAAAGAATTTATTTTAAAAACATAAAATTAATGCAGTTCATGTGTTTATAAACAAATATTGAAACAATATACAATTCATAGGAAAAAATGCATATTTTATATATATATATATATATATATATATATATATATATATATATAAAAACAATGGGATCTCAAATGGGATCACTACAGTTGATTCCAATATAAAAAACACTGTATACAATAATCTATACATGATCAAAAATAAAAAATAGAATAGTTTTAAGCATCCGAGTTATGCTGTAGACTCGACGCGTTTCCTGGACCACCGTCCATTCATCAGGAGTAGTGGATGCATATAAAAGTATTTATAATCTGGGGAAGAAAAAGAGGGGGAATTTTGTACATTTTTGCACCAGAACCAGTGAATAAATACACGATGTATCAGTCTGCAAATCTGTATATACAGTTGTATATTGTTTCAATATTTGTTTATAAACACACGAACTGCATTAATTTTATGTTTTTAAAATAAATTCTTTCTTCCTCAATCTATGCCTCATTTAAAGTCCCACTGCCCCAATTTCTTCCATAAACATATTTATAGGGATGGAGGCCTTTATATATTCTTTACCTTGTGGCAGATCATCAATTTATTTATCTTTTAGATATTGGGTGGATAACACACCCCGGCCCCCTTGACCTGCCACCTTTCCTTTTCTTTATCTTATTTATTTTTGTTCCATTTGCATCATAACAGTGAATATTATTTTTCATTTCTATTTTCTTAAATTCCTGATTCATCCGGAGTGGTCTCGAATGGGGCATGGGGGGGTCTCTCTCCCCGGGGCTGCGATGGGCAACTGGAGCTCCTCCCCCCTTTCTGTCTCTGCCAATTAGCATCCAGCTTGGGGGTTGTGTGCGTCCATGTCCATCGGCGCCATGTTTGAGTTGTCCGACGTGCTGCGGCTCGCCGTGCCGTCGTAGACAGCCCTTCCTTCCACTCTCCGCCCTAGATGGTCTGACGCCACCCACTTCCGGTCCTCCACCGGACGTGGGAGGGCGGATTTCCGTTCTTATTGGCGGGTATATGGCGTTGGTGCAGATTCTGCCGGCGCCTCGGGATACCTGGCTGGGACCTCATCAGCTCTCCTTTCAACACATTGTTTCAGAACGAGTTCACCTCATTTCACTTGTCAATCCTATCCTTGGTAAGTTTCCACTTCCAATCCATGCACCTTGCAGATGCACCTATTTTTCACCGGTTCTTTCATTTTTTCTTTTTCTTCCCAATCTCTTCAGTCTACTTGGTATTGCCTAATTTTCATTTTATGGGTGTCTCTCCATGGACCGGCCTATGTGTTTGTGCTATTACATATGCCTAGAAAGTCCATTTGACTTCATTTCTATTATTCATGTATGTCTAATTTGATTAATACCGATCCATGGATACCCCATTGCTAACATTTTTCTCTTCCCATCTGTGAGGTCTGCACACTTTGTGTCCGGACTGTCAGTTCTATTTTGAACTCCAGTTCAAGCACTTTGATGCACCATTTCTTTCACCGATCATTTGGTTTTTCTTTTATCGTCAGCACCCTCACTCTCACCGCTATCCGCTTTCCCAATCACTCTACCCCATCCCTTTTGGGTTTCTTTTTTCCCCGGGATTGGTTTATTCGCTCTCAGTAATATGCCCATGTAGGAGTAGTCATATGTGACCTTTATATTTATATATGTTTATTTAGATTAATCCAAATCCCGGGATACCCCCTTTATACCTATCATTGCACAACAAAGGAGATCTGGATTTCCTGTCCGGATTCAATTCCCGATCGTGACCGGCTTTCTCTGCACCTCAGCCCCGGGGGAGACAATGCCTCTGATGCCACCATTTCCCCTCCTAGGTTGGGTCCTATTTCTCCTATGTCTAATTGACTTGGAGATGTTTAAGGTAACAAACTGTATATACAGATTTGCAGACTGATACATCGTGTATTTATTCACTGGTTCTGGTGCAAAAATGTACAAAATTCCCCCTCTTTTTCTTCCCCAGATTAGAAATACTTTTATATGCATCCACTACTCCTGATGAATGGACGGAGGTCCAGGAAACGCGTCGAGTCTACAGCATAACTCGGATGCTTAAAACTATTCTATTTTTTGTTTTTGATCATGTATGGATTATTGTATACAGTGTTTTTTATATTGGAATCAACTGTAGTGATCCCATTTGAGATCCCATTGTTTATATATATATATATATACAGTAAAACCTTGGTTTGAGAGTAACTTGGTTTGAGAGCGCTTTGCAAGACAAGCAAATTTTTTAAATAAATTTTGACTTGATATACAAGCGATGTCTTGATATACAAGTAGCGTCATGTATAAAAAAAGAAGAGAGGAGCCTCCAAAGTGTAGCAATATGGTTACATTTAATGAAGGTTCAATATTTAGCAACTCACATGGTTGATGATTAAAACAGGCACATCTAAGTATGGAGGCATCCAGGGTAAAGCTGTCCACATAGACCATCCTCTGCACAGCCATCTTCATCATCCTTTATCGCTGTCCTCCACGAGTGATTCAAAGCCTCACTTTCAGATCACTCTACTGCAGGCTATTTTTCCCGGTCAGGATTGCAGACTGACAGTGGTGAGAGCCGGCGGTTCAGAAGATGGACTATGTGGACAGCTATACCCCAGATGCCTGCATACTTAGGTGTGCCTATTTTAATCAACCATGTGAGTTGCTAAATGTTGAACCTTCATTAAATGTAACCATATTGCTATACTTAGAGGCTCCTCTCATCTCTCTTATATTCTGTAGCTCTGCTAGATTTTGCTTCTAATCCCCTTGGGAAGGCTGCATATTGTGGATGGACATTTTGTGGTTACACAACCTATCACATTGCTAGAATCTTTGTATATGGACTATAAACTGAGGGACTTGTGGAACGAATCATCTGAGTTTCCATTATTTCTTATGGGGAAATTTGCTTTGATATAAGAGTGCTTTGGATTACAAGCATGGTTCCAGAACGAATTATGCTCGCAATCCAAGGTTTTACTGTATATGCATTTTTTCCTATGAATTGTATATTGTTTCAATATTTGTTTATAAACACATGAACTGCATTAATTTTATGCTTTTAAAATAAATTCTTTCTTCCTCAATCTATGCCTCATTTAAAGTCCCACTGCCCCAATTTCTTCCATAAACTTATTTATATGGATGGAGGCCTTTATATATTCTTTACCTTGTGGCAGATCATTAATTTATTTATCTCCTATTAGAACGGGTCCTGTGCTAATCAATGGCAGGCGACCCACCGCGACTTGTCAGGCGACCAAGTCGCCTGACAAATCGCGCTAGTGTGAATGGGGACTAAATGTGCAATCAACAAAGTATTATATTCAATAAGTGAGAGTGACTGAAGTAATCATCAGCTTTAAATGTCAGGGTTTCAAATAGATGTATTAACCGTGAACTTTGCTTAACTTCTACTAAAATCAGAACTAGCAATATCTCATGTTTATCTAATGAGATTCTATCATTTTGTCAGTGGGTCCCGTTTAGGAATGGTGAGAAATTAAGTTCCTGCCCTAGAAAGGCCTTGAAGAATCTTCGCCGGCAGTTGGAGCTCTTTATCACTTCACCGCTGAGGATGGGCTCCGCTCTCTCTAGGCCGCACTCTCAGGCCTCCGTCACTGACCGTCTCCTCTGCCACCTCTCACCTCGATCCGTCCTCCACGAGTCCCAGAAGCAAGAGAGCACACGCTCAGCCCCACCCAGCAGTATATTCACTCTCCCATGATCCTTCACTCTCCCATAGCTCCCTGGGAGTATAGTCCCTCCATGCCATCCATGTAACAATTCACCTTCCTCACCAGACTACATCTCCCACAATTCAATTTGTCCATTTCCGGGGAAAGCCGATCTTTCTCCTAAACTATTAAAAGGAGCACTCTAGTTGCGTTAAAACGGTAACACAGATATATATACCTGGGGGCTTGGATACTAAAGAGAATCGAGCAGCACATCTGTGCATGCGCCAAGCCCCCAAGCAGCTTCCTGTGCATGCGCAAAGACTGTAACTAGGGAAATATGAAAACCTCACCGTCCTTGCGCATGCGTAGCAAACAACCTGTACATGCACAGAGGTGCTGATTGGCTCTGCAGGACCCAAAGGCTGAGTAGGAACTCTAATGGCAATGCCTCCTGAGGTGGGGGAGGGGGGTAAATCGGTGGTGGACCCACCTGGGAGATGGACTTTGCTTGCAAAGAAGTTCTGCTTTTTTCATCCCCTCCATTTGCCCCCTCTATTGTCACCAAGGCAAACAGTTCTGTGAGATCCAAAATTTTATACTGTCAATGAAACAGGAGGTGAGGAAAATCATACACCGGAGTTTCTTATCCACTTACCGCAAAGTAAATTTATAGTATAAATTTAAGTTTAAAGTATATTTATGTTGGCAAACTTTGCGGTGTTATACCGGGGTGATGCCTCTAGCTAGGAGGCATCACCCCGGTACCGTGGTTTAGAGCCAGCGGTTGGTTTTCCGGCGGTAACGACCGATGCGGCCCCGGAGCTGCTCGATCGTTATCCCGGCCAGCGGGAGGGGACGTCCCACCTCCCGCGGCTTTGCCCGGGTCTCCCTTCCCACCGGGAGACTCGAGCACCAAGCCGGCACGTCCGCCGGCTGGATGGAGTCCCAATCAAAGCCAGAAGCGGCTTCGATGGGGTCTCAGATGACGTAACCCAGAGGCGGCGTCCATGACGTCACGTCCGAGTTACTCTGCTGCTAAAAGCAGCAGATTAAAAAAACGAATGTGTTCAAAAATGCCGTTTTCAGTGTTTTGAATACATGGAAGTGTAGAGGAGGGGTCTAGGATCTTTTAGACTCTCGATCCCTCCATAAAGAGTAACTGTCACTGCATATTGCTGTCACAAGGGATGTTTACATTGCTTGTGACAGCAATAAAAGTGATTAGATAGGTTTTTTTTTTAAATAGTGATAAAGTAAAAAAAATAAATAAAATAGGAAAAAAAAAAATAAAAAAAAAAAATTTTAGCAGCCCCCCGTCGCCGTTAGCTCACGCACGAAAGAAAAAGTATATGGAAGTCTAGCCGCAAATTAAATCACTGTTCAAACCACACATGTGAGGTATCGCCGCAATCGCCAGAGGGTGAGCAATAATTAAAAAAAAGAGCTACACTCTAACTCTAAACTAGTAACCATTAAAATTTTTTAAAGAAAGGTACCTGTGTTGAGTGCTATTGGTGGTGCCACATCCCAATAAAGACTAAAGAAGAAAATTCCCCTATTGGTGGGACTTTTAAGGCACTCACATATACACAAAGTTTTAAGAAGTTTAAATCTTTTATTAGAAAAAACAATTTTCACAGAATTGTATAAAAGGCAAGTGGAGTAAAATACATCACATATGCAGTTAGAAGTGACCACACCAGTTCAGGGTGAAGACTCAAGACCCGACTAGTTTCGGAGTTAAACAATTACTCCTTCTTCAGGGGGAGAGGAGACCCTGGGTGGTGGTCTGTAGATAATTGATTAGACAGAAATCAGTCAAATAGAACAATAATACAGTCATGTATACATTGCATCAATTTATACAAAAAAAAAGCTCAAAATAGAGAAAAATTATGACTTACATTCTATGCAGTGATGAATGGCACTATATACCTGCCGGGATGTATTAAAATCAGATGTTGTTTATGCTCTGCCGAACCTAAACTCTGGCTGTATCGGAGATGTGATTGAGGTACTGAAACCTCCTACACATATATTATGGAAAAAAGAGAATATGCCAGTTTATCGTGGATGGCCTTCGAGGGGCACCAGGTAAGGACAGCTGGATCCCAAATTGTAGCTGAGCAGCTGGAAGGGAGAGACGTGCAATCGTCAGAAATAAGCACCCTAAAAAATCCAGTGATTGGAGGTGGCTATTTTTTTTTTGAAGAAAGGAGAAAGGAAATACAAAGGGGAAGGGAGGAAGGGATTTAGTTTTATTGCCAGAGTAAGACTGTGCATGTTATATATAAAAGCATGAGGCTTAGTTTCCTCCAAAAGTTGGAAAAAGGAGGGAAGAGAGGAACAGGATTGCTTGATTATAAAGAGTTGGTAATTTTACATGCCAAACTCTCAAATTTATTAAGTTAAATTTCTCCCATTAAATTATAGCCATTAATCTAAAATAGTCACCTCCAAAACACAGAAAAAGGTTTTCGTTTTAGTAAATGTGAAGATAGAGGATGCAAAGTTACCTTGTTCAGATGGTAGTAAGCCTGGATCATGCCAGACAAACAGCCCTCGGTGTCATCAGCAAGCGAGCAATTGGCTCACTGCTGAAATCCGGGGGTTTAAATGTGAAGTCAAATTGACTTCACAGCTGTGTTTACTTATCTGGATTAGTTTGATTCTCCTCCCGTTGATTGCCTTGTGGGGTCCCTGGTGTGGGGGGGCTTGGGCGCTCTCCCGGTCCGCTGCCCGGAAGTCAGGCATGGCGGAAGTGCGGTCGGCTCCTGCGCACCACCGGCACGTCACATGACCCGCTCGCGTGGAACGCAGGTGGGGCATAGTGTGAATCACCGTCTGCACATCTTGTGATACACGAGATTTGTGCAGAGCCGAAGACTCATATTACGACTCGCCACTAGGTGGCGGCCGCTTACCGTGCCGGGCTGTTTACCTGGAACAAAACAGATGACCATTTAATCCACATTGCTCTGTCTTAATGGGGACAGAAAATATATATAAAAAAAAAAAAAAAAAAAGAAGAGGGGTATATATCAACTGGAAAGTTCTTTCTTATTGTTTTATGGCAAAAATAACATTAACTACTTAAGCCCCGGAAGATTTTACCCCCTTCCTGACCAGGGGGTATTTTGCGATTCGGCACTGCGTGACTTTAACGGACAATTGCGCGGTCGTGCGACGCTGTACCTAAACGAATTTGACGTCCTTTTTTTTCCTACAAACAGAGCTTTCTTTTGGTGGTATTTGATCACCTGTGCGATTTTTTGATCACGTGCTATAAACAAAAAAAGAGCGTCAATTTTGCAAAAATAACAATATTTTTCACATTTTTTTATATAAAATTCCCCCCAAAAAAAAAGTAAAAATCAAAATTTTTTAAAATTTTCGGCCAATTTGTTTTATGCTACATATGTTTGGTAAAAAAAAAAAAAAAATCGCAAAAAGCGTATTTTGATTGGTTTGCGCAAAAGTTATCGCGTTTACTAACAAAGGGAAAGATTTTTGTCATTTTGTTTTTTTTTTTTTAACGCGTAATGGCGGCGATCTGCGATTTTTTTTGCGGTACTGAGACATTGGGGCGGACAGATCGGACCCTTGACTGACATTTGTGACACTTTTGGGGTTACCAGTGACATTTCTACAGTAATCAGTGCTATACATATGCACTGTTACTGTAAAAATACACTGGTTGTGAAGGGGTTAACTTTATTTGGAAGGGAGGGGCTGTGTGTATCCCTAGGGGCGTGCTTTCTACTGTGATTGGCTGTGGCTTGAGCTGTAAGGACACTGATCAACGGATCTACATACTAGATCCGTTTGACAGGCAGCTTGTTTACACAAGCTGCCTGACATTCTCCCTCTCCCCCGCCGATCGCCGAGTGACCGGCGGACATCGGGTCCGCTGGTCACACGCGCGGGGGGGGTCCGTGACCACGCGGGAGCGCGCCTCCGGGGGCGCGCGCTCGCTCCCTAGACCCTCACAAGCTAGTGACGTAGCCCTACGTCACTTTGCCTGTGAGGGGCTGACTGCCGACGTAGATCGGCGTTAGGCAGTCGGCAAGTGGTTAAGTAAACAAAGAAAAAAAGAGGCAAAAGAAAATTGGGAATGAGATCGAGGAGGGGTTTTCTGTTGGAAACCCCATTTCGGCTGTTTTAAAGATCCTCAATCTTATAATATATGTCAGTTTTTTGAAAAAAGGGAAAGAAACATCTCCTATAGCCCAGAGGTGGTTCAAGAGGGCACAAAAGCATCTGTTGGGAAACTAGAAGCCAAAAAGGGGGGCTGCATGCATATACCACATATGTATGTGTGATCTTAAGTGCTAATATACCATTGCTGTTGCTGACCCCTACTGTTGGAAATCTGTAACAGCGGGATAAATTTTATCTCAAGGAAAGTAATGGAATTATTTAAGAAAAAGAAAAATCTTACTTTTCCATTCCTCCTGAGGTAAAACCTTCTAAGAAAGGTTTGAAGGATACCATATCATTTAATCCTATTAAATAAGCTCCTCTCCCCCCTGAAGAAGGAGTAATTGTTTAACTCCGAAACTAGTCAGGTCTTGAGTCTTCACCCTGAACTGGTGTGGTCACTTCTAACTGCATATGGGATGTATTTTACTCCACTTGCCTTTTATACAATTCTGTGAAAATAGTTTTTTCTAATAAAAGATTTAAACTTCTTAAAACTTTGTGTATATGTGAGTGCCTTAAAAGTCCCACCAATAGGGGAATTTTCTTCTTTATTAAAATTTTTTAAAGCGTCGCCTATTGAGATTTCGATTGACCGTAGTTTGTCGCCATTCCACAGGTGTGCGCAATTTTAAACCGTAACATGTTGGGTATCTATTTACTCGGCGTGACATCTTTTACAATATACAAAAAAAATGGGCTAACTTTACTGTTTCGTTTTTTTTTTTTAAATGCAGTGAAATGTGATTTTTCGAAATTTTTCCAAAAAAATGGCGTTTTAAAGACTGCTGCGCAAATACCACGTGACAAAAAATATTGTAATGACCGCCACTTTATTCTCCAGAGTCTTTGCTAAAAAAAAAAATATATATATATATATATATATATATATATATATATATATATATATATATAAAATGTTTGGGGGTTCCAAGTTTTCTAGGAAAAAATACTGATTTTATCTTGTAAACAAAAAGTGTCCGAAACAGGCCTGGGGCTTAAGTGGTTTAAGTGTATCTAAAGCCAGTTTTGCATAAAGGGTTAAAGGCTCTAAGGCTTTAATTACCACGTGTGCCTCTGCTTGTAAGATTTACCTTTTCTTTTTCCTGATGACCATTATCTCTAGTAAAGAAAGAGATGGGGGGATTTCTAAATTTTACAGTTGTGACTAGAATAGGAACCAATGGGCCTTCCAATGGCAGCACCAGTTCTGATGACAACTGCCTGAAATTAATTCACTTTGTTTTTACTTACTGTTGTGTCTTAGGGCCAGGAAGTGAATATAAGACCCCATTCAGGCTAGCGCGACTTGTCAGGCGACTTGTCAGCCTGACAAGTCGCGCTCGGTCGCTCGCCATTGATTAGCACAGGACCCGTTCTAATAGGAGTGACACAAGTTGCTCTGACTTAGAAAAAGGGTCCTGTACTACTTTGGGGTGACCTGGGAGCGACTTGCATAGACTTCCATTATGTGAAGTCCCTGCAAGTCGCGCCGAAGTCACGGTGCACGCTGTGCACCGCGACTTCACAGGTCGCCCCTTGAAGTCGGATCGCGCCAGTCTGAATGGGCTGTAAATCCCCCCAAGTGGACATCAACACAATACAAAAACAAAGTAAACAGATTACAAGGTTTTATCACCAGGAAGAAAGAACAGAAAACAGCAGAAAATAAACACTTTCAGTAAAATGAATCTAAAGTTTTTAGTTCAGTATCCCACAACAAAAATATATACGTACACAGACACAAGTGCTAGGATAATTCACATTTCCCACACTACAGCACTGTCCTGATGATGACTCCTAATACAGAGATTATTCTTTCTCATTCCAAGCTACTGCACTTGCTGTGGTATGCTGTGCAAAGCATACACTGTGCATATTTCCATGCAAAGCACATTTAGGTAGTCACGTATAGTGCAACAGCAATTAACCACAAAGGGTGGAAAAAAATAAAGGAAATAAAGATGAATCAGAGTCAAACCTATTCTATCCAAGCAGAATGTCAGCAGTGATTCATCAAGCAAGCATGGCTTGCCACTCCTAAAGCCTTCAGGGTAGCCTGCCATTTAACATTCTCCTAATATTTGCTCCCTACCCGTTGTAGACAAACTTTGAATTTGCATACATTGATATTACAAAGAATTTACTGCTTATTGCTCATATGTCTTTTGTTACCGAAACATAATTTAATATGTTAGAGAATAAATAGATCATAAAGATTAAAGTCTAAGTATACCCTATAATGAATATCTTATCCACTTCCAGACCAGGCCTTTTCTAGCATTTTTTTATTTACATGTAATCAGTATTTTTTGCTAGAAAATTACTTAGAACCCCCAAACATTATAGATCTTTTAAAGCAGAGGCCCTAAAGGATAAAATGGTGGGTTTTGCAATTTTCTATGGCACAGGGTATTTGCGCAGCAGTTTTTCAAACGCAATTTTTGGGGGAAAAAATACACTATTTTAATGCAAAAAAAACAAAACAAATCCATAACCCAATTTTTTTGTAAAATAACGGGATTTTTGTAAGAACTTACAGGAAAAAAGGCAATTCACCACACCCATGGTGCTGTCCCTATAAGCATAACCCCACACACCCTGCTCCAGCAAAACCGTTTAGTTGCAAGCAGTGAAAGACGACAAAACCATCCCCATATCAGAGGGGCGGGTGCTGCGTCTGTCAATGGACTCAAGAGAAAGTAATTTTACGGTAAGTTCTTACAAAGATCCCACAAAAATCCAGTTTTCTCCATCGTCCATTGACAGACGCAGCTCTCATACCTCTTAGCCATTGGGGCGTTCCAAAGCAGTGTAGGCATTAGGGTTGGGGAGAACACAATCAGATAGTAAACGTAAACTCCAAAGGCTAAACTTAGCCAGCTAGGTAACAAGGAGCTCAACCAGGAAAAACAGGAGCTCACCCATGAAAGAAAAAACCCCTATAGAGTAATAAGCGATTCTCTTATGAAACAGCAACCTGCAAAACCTTGCAGCCAAAGGAAGCATCCGAAGAGGTCAACAAATCTACCTTGTAGAATTTTGTAAAAAAGTGTGCACAGACGACCAAGTCGCCACTTTACAAACTTGCACTACTGAGGCCTGATGGCGAAAAGTCCAAGAGGCACTCAGCGCTCTAGTAGAATGCGCCTTCACCGGGAAAGGAGGAACCTGACCCTTCAGTGACTAAGCCTGAACAACAGCCTGCCTGATCCATCTGGATATGGTTGCAGCAGACGCAGCCAAACCTTTTTGAGGTCCTTCGGTAAAAACAGAGTCAGATTTTCTAAAAGACTCAGTTACCATCAGCTAAACCCTTATCGTTCGAACCACATCCAGAAAGTGCAAGGCAATTTCCTTGGGATGCTTAGGCTGAGGACATAGGAAAGGCAACACAATGTCTTCATTGAAATGAAAACCCAACACCACCTCAGGAAGAAAAGACGGATTAGGTCGGAGAACCACTTTATCTCTGTGAACCACAAAATAAGGTGGACGACAGAACAAAGCCGCCAACTCAGGCACTCTGCGGGCAGAAGTAATTGCCACTAGAAAGGCAATCATCTTGGATAAAGCAAGCAGAGAAATCTCCCTAATGTTCCCAAAAGGAGGCTTTTGAAGAACAGACAGAACCAGATTGAGATCCCACGGAGGCAATGGGGATCTCCGTGGGGGAGCCAGATGGCACACCCCCTGAATAAAAAAGTGGGAATCAGGGCATTAGTAGCCAATGGACGTTGGAAGTAAATGACCGAAGCAGACACCTGGCCCTTGATAGTGCCCAAAGCCAACCCCTGCTCAACCCCTTTTTGTAAAAAAGGCCAAAAACCTAGCTTGAGAGAACAAGCAAGGGTGCAGCTGCAGCGATTCACACCATGAAATGTATGATGTCCACATACGAGGTCTTCCTAGACATCGACTTCCTGGCCTTCAAAAGTGTCGGAATCACGAGTCAGAAAGACCTCTATCCCTCAACACCTTCTCCGGGGTCCCTTAACGGACAGACGGGAGACGAAATACCTCCGGATGAAGGGACAATTCCCCATGATCCAGAACCTGACATTTCAGGTAATCCACTTGCCAATTCTCCACTCCCGGAATGTGAACTGCAGGGAGAGCCGGAACATATACTGCTGCCCACGTCAGAATCTCTGCCATCTCCTGGGTTGCCCGGACACCCTTTGTGCCCCCTTGATGATTGATGTAGGCCGTGGCATTGTCCAAATGGATCCGAACCCGGGAGACCGCGTGGCCGATTTGTTAAATAGATCAGACAAGCTTGATTGCTCACAGTTCCAGAACATTGATCAGGAAAGAAGACTCCTCTGTCGACCTGACTCCCTAGGCACAGAGGTTGTCCAGCACTCCGCCCTATCTGTGACTGAAGCCACCAATAGAGCGTTGACCTTGTGAATCGGCTCAATCTTATTTTGTCCAGCGGGTTGAGACCGAGTCAACAAAGGCATAACAGTGTTTAAAGCGCTTTTGCACAACCAGCACGTGCTTATTGCGCCCCTGTTGTTCATTCACAATATTGTGAAATTCCTTGGGACAAGGAAACACCTGACCCGATTTCTGGGTGTTCCTGACTGTGTGGGCTCATCAGTCAAAAGCAAAGTTTCCCTCGCTGAACAAATCAGTGCTTCAACCACAGCGCGTTCTGTGCTGCGGCTGAGGAGGACAGGTCCTCTTCGCACTCCATTTGCGAGGACAGGGATCCCTCAGGGAGGGGATTGTCCATGGTGACAATAGCAGTCTCTGAGTCAGAAGGCAGCGGCCGTTTGTGGCTAGCAACTTGTTTCATGACAAGATCAACCTGTGATGCCATAGCTGTGAAAACCCCTCCTCCCCTCCTAAGACTCCTGGGATGTAGGACATTTGCCTAGGCATAAAACCAAGAAGTAACTGAAGAAATGTAAAAAAAAAAAAAAAGTTTAAAACAAGTAAATATGACATACTTTCCTATCGATTTACTAATGCTAGCAGCACAAGGATTAAAAATAATCAATGTTGATTGGGAGAGTGAAGTTCCATTTTAAATAAACATGCTAAAGTAATTTCAAAAGCTACTTGCAAACTAACCATTTAGACCATGTGCATACAATCCTTGTGTTTTAGTACACTCAGGAGGCAAAGGTGTAGTGTTCAGCCCTGGTGCCAGAAGCCTGTCAAAGTTTATGGCAGGTAGAAATGTGCCATAGCTGGATGCTGCACCGAGTGGTACTTGCATTTAAGGCACCATGTGTTCAGGGGCGTATGCCCAGAACAGTGTACTGCAGTACCATGTGATTTGGTGCAGCGTTTTCGAAAGTAGTGCATGCCGGGGTGATTTGCAGCCGATTCAAATGAAGTCTGCTAAAATCACACTGCAAATGAACACGCACCCAGTTACAGGTGCTGTGAGTGGTATGCAGTGTTGTGACCTAGGTGGTCAGGTCAGAGAGAGGGAGGCAAGGTGACCAGGTGGGTGGAAGGTGGGTTCTATGCCTATCCTTGAGGAGTAGGTGGGAGGGAAGACACTAATACAGACACCACAAGAGGGGGTTTAGGCAGGTACAGTGACCAGAAGTGTGAGGGTAGGGAAGCGTGGTGTTTTGGGAGGGGGTGGGAGTGAATAACAGGGCAGTGGCATTGTGAACAGGAGCAGGTGCGTGAAATTGGACAGCAGGAAGGTTGTGTTGATATATATTGTATGTGTATCATGAGGGGTTCTGGTAGTGGCTGGGGGAGACTGTAAATGGAGAGTATATTTTAGGCGCTCACAGGGGGTGCTAGTCCTTTTGCTGGCTGCAACTAAGAACGAATGGTCAGGTGGTGGTCAATTAAGGCACTGGCACATCGGAAAAATGAGAACTTGGATAACCTTAAAAAGGATTGGATGGAGGGTTCGTGTGCCTGTGATACAGAGTAGTGGTGATGGGCTAGTCTCGGTTCAGGGAGGGGAGAAGCAGGGGTGTAGATCCACAGTTCTTAAAGTGGATGGAGGGGGTTGGGCTGGTCGGCACTCTGGGCTGCTATCCGGGTGAGCGAAGCAGCTCTGTTTCAGGCATGAAAGAAAGGGGAAAAGCGCCTCTTGAGTGCAGTAAAACAGGTTTATTGAACAAAAAAGTTATGTCACATCTGTAAATTCATTGAAGTGCGCTGCGTGGTATAGTCCAATGGCTGGGAGCCTGCTCTGGTTCCGGTGCGGTCCGATCGTCTGGGAGAGGCCTGGGGGTAGACTCAGGTGACTTCCAGGTCGGATCGGCGGTGAAACTGCGGAAAGCTGGAGCGGCGGCCGGCAGCGTCTGACGTCACAGACAATGAGGGCTGTGTGGGCATATCCGGGCTTCACTACGCGTTTCAGAGCATGCGCAACATGCCGCTGTCGGGCATGCGCACTCCTTTATCAAGTCCTGGGGGAGACTGTGACCAGGGGGTAGGGTTGATGGCAGATAGGTGCTTTTATGGGGAGAAGGGTCTAGACGAGTGGCCCTATGATTGAGGGGGATGCAAGGTGGGCCTCCATCCCCCTTCCAAGCAGAACTCAGGTCAACGCATCACCTGGCAGATGGGAGGCACTGTGAAGAGGAATATTAAGGTGAATGGAAGGTCCGTGCTATGGCGAGGTGGGTGGCAGACACTATGACCATGGAGAGAATGAGGGGAGGGGTGAGGTTGGTGGCCCCAGCTCCAGGCAGATCTCAATACAACCCATGTGGAAGTACTTTTCAGTCTGTTCATTACTGGCCCCTGCTTTTGAAGCCCTGTCTGTAAACCTCCCTTGTCTTTGCTGATTGACAGCAACAGCAAACAGGTTAAATTTATTCCAGTTGCATCAGCTACTGTAGCACTCTAGCAAGAGTATGGATCCTATTAATGTGTAAATAAGTGTTTATTATCAGTGCAAGGCACACCTTTGCTCTGTGCACAGTTATAGGGCATATAACAAAACAATTTTTACCAAAGCATCAAGGAGTGTTATTCAGAAGGTTGGGTCAAAGCAAAGGCTACACACTCTACTCTTAAAAATAGTCCTTCCCTCCTACCTATCGCCTAACCTTTATAAAAAAAGATATGTGTACTTACCTATTTTTAATCTGGTTCAGACTGGTCACATGATTCCACAGCTCAAGCTCCATTGTGTCAGTGAGCCGCTGCAGGGGGGGAGGAGAGAGCGCCGACAATGGCTTGGCCAAGGGTAGAGGAACTTCACTAAAACAGACTTGTCAAACTCATATAAAACTCCTAAGGGCCAGTTCACACCATGACTCGCATAGGAATGCTGCGACGGAACCGTCCCACTCTCCACTTGAGATCTTCTATCAGTATACCACTTCCTCCAGTCTGAACATAAATATTAGAATTTATATTCATATTGCAACCAAGAACTAGACGGGACTCGTTTAGCTGCAAAACTGGAATTCTTTATTGAATAAGATTACAGGTGTTTTATACACTACGCAGTTAGGTGAGGCTGATCACATTATCATATGCAAACGCGACTGTATGCAGAAATATAATTATCATTATAAACATTAGGTTAATTAAACTAGCCACCTGGACAATCAGGGATCTCATTGCAGGTCAGACTTGCCAGTATCAAGCTCACAAAGTACAGTACACATTATTACAAAAGTGTAAACGCATCCCTCAATAGTTTTCTAGCAGACAATATGTGAGATAATTAGCACAAATAACATTGCAAACCATGATCTCACCCCACCTCAGACTAGTAGGCAACAGACTATAGCAGGAGAACTACTTACAATAAATACATTATGGCAGGGGACCCACCTGGTTTGTGCAGATTACTTTAACATCTACAGTAATTGCTGGTTTGAGGCATAATGGCCCTAAATGTGGATAGGGAACCTCCAGTTCCCAGAGTCTGTGTGTTTTGGGGAGACATGAACTTGAATCGGAGACAAGACCACTCCACTGATCCCTCAGGCATACACCTTCCAAACAGTATTGTTCCCTAAATGTCAGGGCCCATAATCAGTGGGTAAGAGGCTTGCTCCCAGTCCTCTCCAAAAGCCCCTGTCTCGGCTAGGCCTGTCACAAACCCTTTGTGCATTTCTATGCGATTCAAATGCGACCTGGGTGCCCATTAATTTGAATAAGCTGAAATTGTGTGGGACCGTGGCAAAAATAGTGAATGCACTACTTTTTAAAATGCAGCAGCCAGATTGCATGGTACTACTATACCATGCGAGCCAGCACAGACAAACGTACTACTATACCATGCGAGCCAGCGCAGACAAACGCACTTGTGTTTGGGGTGCCTTTAAGGTAGCATTGACACCCGCTGCAGATTGCAATTGCAGTACATTTTGAGCACAGTACAGGAAATATGCACAGAACGCAGGTTTCCCACACCACATTTACAATTAAAGCACATGTAAACCTTAGCTGAACAACCTTTAGTTTTCTCAAGCACTGTCCTTTAGCATTAAAAATAATTTGGAGGAATGTGCTTGAAAAAATAAAAAGCCAATGTATTTCCATCTTACCTCCTTGGGCCATGCCCATCTGCTCAGAACCTTACCTTCCTGAAAGTTAACCTCCCTGATATCTCATGCGCCCCCCCCCCCCCCAAAAAAAAACAAACAAAAAAAACATGCTGCAGTGCCAGCTGCTGCCTTGCCCAGGGTGTCAGACCCCTGGCCCTTCCAATGTGCTCACCCCCTGCTGCACTCTCCCGTTTGCCTCTGGACAGCGATACAGGATATCCCCACCTCACCCCTGTAGTAAAAGTGTCTCTTTCCCACCTACCTTGCCACAACACCTTCCTCCCTCCCATCTCATCTTTCCCCTTTCTGGGTACAGTTCTTCACACCTCCCCACAGCACCAATGCCAACATCCTACCCACCTCAAAGCCCCTCTTCAGTGCCTACTGCCCATCAGCCTAGAGCTTCCATGTTTTATTTTGGGTGTGGAATAGTTTTTTGCCATGTATAACATGTGCACAAGTTTTGCACAAGGATTTGTTGCACCGATACATGCCTTTTAAGGGTAGAAGGCATGTCCTAGGGGTGACATCCCTGATGGTTTTTAGCTTGCTGGGTGCAATTTTATTTTTCAGGTTGGGTGCCTTTCTATATGTGACTCTGGGTATGCTTGGAAGGACTGATTTGAGATGGGGGTCCTCCAAGAGTATAGGCCAGTGTTTGCGAAGGATTTGTGCCATTTTTTTGTGTTTGTAATGAAATTTGGTAGTGAAACGGATGGATTGATCAAATGTGTCTTGGGATTTGGCAGGAGGGGGTCTGTAAGCTACAAGTGATATGCTTGATCTACCAGGTGGGCCGGATAACCTTTGTCCAATAATTTGGCTTTCAGAAGAGGACTTTCAGCTACATAGTCGTCATGTCTGGTACAACTCCAGCGGTGACCCCAAGCCCCCACACGGACATCGGTAGGACCCACCTTGTCTACTATCGCTTACCTTGATGTAAGTTTTTATTATTGTTTGCCCATTAAAGCCACAGTCTTTACTCAGAGGCGCCTGTTTTCTCTCTTTGTTTCTGTGCAATGTGGGGAATGCTTGGGTAATTTTCCTTCTTCTTCCTGGAAAGTCTGACACAGCCGCTTGACCATAGATAAGGATCCGACTTGGAGGTGACTCCCATTGAAGTCTATGGGCACAAGTCGGATACAAGTTGCCTTGAAGTAGTACAGGAACACTCAGGAAGGTTTTACCCCCTTAATGACCGGAGCACTTTTTGCAATTTGGCACTGTGCTGCTTTAACTGGTAATTGCGCGGTCAAGAAACGCTATACCCAAACAAAATTAGCTTTCTTTTTTTACCCACAAATAGAGCTTTTTTTGGTTGTATTCACCACTGGGACTTATATTTTTTGCAACATTCTTATAAAAAGAAATCCAATAAACTTAGTTTTTGTCAAACATTTAGGCCAAAACGTATTCAGCCACGTTCCGGATAAAAAAAAAAAAATTCAAAAAAGCGTATTTTAATTGGTTTGTGCAAAAGTTATAGCATCTACAAACTATGGTACATTTTCTTGAATTTATGCAGCTTTTAGTTTGACTGTCTATCTCCTTTCTTGAGATGCTAAAATGGCCGGGCAGTACAACCCCTCCCCAATTACACCTTCTCCATCGTCCATTGACAGACGCAACTCTCATACTTCTTAGCCATTGGGTTATGCTGCCCCCTGCAGGAGTAGTACTAGGCAGTGAAAAAAAATTCACCATGCCCACAAGGCTGTCCCTATAGGCAGAAACCCACACACCCTGCTCCAGCAAAACAGTTTGTTTCTGCCTAGTGAAGGAGTAGGACCTAGGTTTCCTGCTCGGACTTCAGTCTCAGGTTTTTTTATTCTTTTCAGACTATTTTGTTTTATTTATCTTTACTCACTTGCTAGTTATTTTTTAGGGGGATGCTCCTGGTGATCTACAAGCAATGCCGGCTGAGGTTTCGCACTAAATATAGATCCTTAAGGTCTCCCGGCCTGGCCTAGAAGTGTGAGCAGGTTAAATAGTCCCACACTAGGCCTCGCCATGACAGAGCCACTTTTTGGATGGGGACATGCCTGCGAGTGGATGTCTCGCTGGAACACGACAACCTGGAATGCCCTGAGTTGCAGCATACCCCTTGGCTGGCAGCACCCCCACTCCTGGTGGGAGGTGGCCTTTCCAGAGTAGAGCCCACCCGGTCCATGGTAAATGCAGCCCCCCCCTTGTCCCCTAGTGGTCTAAGGGGGGGACGTGGGCCCTCTCCTGGCGATAATGGGACCTTGCTTCCTTAAAGATCCCCCCTGGCCTGTCAGGCTACCCGGCCCTGTGCCTTGCCCCCCTCTCCTGCCCCCTTGGGGGTGCTATTGTTTCGGCGCCTGGCACCTTGGGGGAGGGGGGTGAAAATGTTACCTTTTCCTGATGGGTCTGGTTGTTGATCCATTGTGTCATTCATATTGGGGGTCCCTGACCGCATGGCACCTGTGGGCGCCGCCATCTTTAGTGTGGGCAATAGAACTGTTTTTCCTATTGACTTTTATGGGGCAGCCATTTTCCCTGTGTTTCCCATAGACTTGTATTGGCAGCCATTTTTGTGTAGCCCTATGGAGCTACACAGACAGCGTGACCTTTCACATACCAGGCTGATGTAATTTCCTGTGACTCTCACTTTCCTGCTGCAGATCGATTCAGGAGGTTTTCTCTGAAGGTGGTACAGTACTGGGGTCTTTATGGACATATCCCTGCGCACTCTGCTATCTGTATATATTTAAGGGGGACTCCGCAGGTGCAGTGATAGGCGGGGACCGCGACCGCGATCGGCGCTCTTAAAGTGACAGTACTCCTTTTTTTCTGTGCATTACTATGGAGTCCCAGGTGGTGATTTCACCCTCAGACCCCCTTAGTGCGACTACCAGACCTTCTGGATCGCAGTCACAGGCCGCAATTTCAGCAGCACTGGAAAGCCTGGCGACCAAGGTCGATTTTGTAATGTAAAAGGTTACTAGCCACAAATGGTGGCTGCCTTCACCATCATTGGTGGGGGTCCTTTGATTCAGAGATGGATATGGTCACCACGGACGCCCCCCCTACCTGAAGGGTCACTGTCCTCGCAATCGGATGGTGATGAGGACCTGTCCTCTTCAGCTGCAGCGCGGGAAGGTGCCTTGGTGGAAGCCCTGATTGTTTCAGTAAGGGAAACTTTAAAAATGGCAGATGAGCCCATGCCGGCAGGGACACGGGTGTCTTTTCTGGACCCCGCAAGACCCAAAAATCAAGATTTTTCCTTGTCCTGAGAATTTTCACAATATTATTAATGACCAATGGCGGCGCATCAAGCACGTACTAGTAGTGCCTAAGCACTTTAAACGCCGTTATTCCTTTACGGAGACGGTTTCCAACTGTTGGACGGTACCGTCTAAGGTGGATCCTCCTATTTCCAAGTTGAACAAATCTACTATAGCGCCTGTGGAAGATTCCCCGTTTTTTCGGATCCGGTGGACAGGCGGGTGGAATCCCTTTCCCGCTATCTTCATGTGTTGGTTGGTTCTATCCTAAAACTGTTTTTTGTGTCTGGTTTCAGACGGTTACGGAATGGATGAAGGTTCTGAAAGGGAACTTGGATGGTGACATAAGTTCCATCAGCTCCTGGTGAACTATGGACCAGATGGCCCAGGCCATGGTGTTCCTGTGTGATGCGTCCTTGGATGCGGCTCCCCTGGTGGCCAGAGTGTCAGCTGTGGGGGATTTCCTTTAGAGGCATGGTGTGGCTGAAAAGCTGGTCAGCTGACTAGGCTTCCAAGAAGGCCTTAACAGATCTTCCTTTTCTGGGAGAGCGATTATTTGGCGACTCGCTGGATGAGTTGCTCAAAGGTCTGACTGGTGAGAAGAGTACTCTTCTTCCTCAATCCTCCAAAGGTAAAGCTCCCCATAAAAGGCGGGGACCTTCCTTCACCGCTCATAGACAATTTTTTCGTGCCTCCGGGGCGCAAGAAAAAGGTAAGCCGTTCAGAGCTTCTGGAGGGACTAAGAAGTCCTGGGGCAAACCCAAGACCAGTCAGTCCGGTTCTGCGGACAAGTACTCTTCAGCATGAAGGGGCGCCCTCACCCATTTCTGGGGTGGGGGGGGGGGGGCATCTGCGCTTCTTTCAGAAACCCTGGATTTCCTTCATTCACGACAAGTGGGTTCACAAACTGATTCGTTCTGGGTACAAGATCGAATTTCAGTCCCGGCCGTGGTCAGGTTCGAGTCAAATCTAGGCCTGTCTCCAGATTGTTTGAAGGATCTCCAGGAGGCTGTGCAGGATCTCCTTGCTGAAGGAGTGATTGTGCAGGTTCCTCCGCAGGAATGCTTTCAAGGTTTCTGTTCAAACCTGTTCACAGTGCCCAGAAAGGAGGGCAAGGTGCATCCAATCCTGGATCTCAAGGCTCTGAACCACTTTGTGTGGATGCAGAAGTTTCCAATGGAGTCTATTCGGTTGGTGGTGGCATCTTTGAAATCAGGGATTTTCTGGCGTCATCTTCGATATCAAAGATGACGTCATCCTTATCCGACCATCAACCAAGCCTCGCTTTAGTTACCATACCGAGCCTGCTTCTTGTTTCCAGCTCCGCCGTACTTGCCGGCCACGGCGAGGGGATCTCGGCTCCAGCGAGATGGATGCTTAGGACTGGATGACCATTCTTCATCACTTTCCTACATCGAAACTTTTCCTATGGGTTTCCTTGACATGAGCATATGCTTGCAGATGTAAGTGCATCATTTTATCTATTAAACGTATCACAAAAGTCTACACTTAGAGGCGCCTCTGCCTTTCTTTGATATCAAAGATGCGCATTTGCACGTCCCCATCTTCGAGTGACACCAGCGATTCCTCTGCTTTGTGGTGGCAGAGGAGCATTTTCAGTTTGTGGCGTTACCCTTTGGTCTCGCTTCCACTCCCAGAGTTTTTACCAAGGTCCTGGCCCCGGTGCTGGCCTTATTACGTCAGAGAGGGATTGCGATCTTGGGATATCTGGACGATCTCCTGCTACGAGCAGGTTCTCACTCAGATCTGTTGGGTGACCTCTCAATTACGGTTCATACCCTCGAGGAATTCGGGTGGACGATCCATTTAAAAAATCTGCTCCGACTCCTTCCGTACGGGTTACTTTTCTGGGGCTGACTCTAGACTCCGCCTTGGCAAAGGTCTTTCTTCCATTGGAAAAACTTCAGAAGTTGCAAAGGGCGATCAGGTTGCTGTTGGAAACCGATCAGTCCTCCCTACGAACTTGCATGAGAGCCCTGTGTCTGATGGTATCGACCTTTGAGGCAGTCCCGTTTGCTCAGTCTCACTCGAGGCCTCTGCAAAAAGATTCTGGACTCGAGGCCTCTGCAAAAAGATTCTGGCAAAATGGAACAGGGATCCATGGTCGTTGGACCACAAGATCCGTTTGAGCCATCTCACTATGTCGGCTCTATCCTGGTGGATCCAGTCGCCAGAATCACTTCTCCTGCCTGTGTTAACATTACACAAGCAGAAGACATGATGCCATTGGCCAGAACCGATCACCAGATCCAGGCCAAAAATCATTGGCCTGCATCTGGTGACTGGTTTTGAGCCGAATCAGACCACATCGGGATCGCAGATCTACGTGATTTTGCACAGCCGAGCCGCCCTGCTGCATTAAATCTGTGTGGGGCGGTCGGCAAGTGGTTAAATTGTGCAAGGCCATGATAATTTACTGATGTTTATACTCAGGATCTTGTTGGCAAAAGATCCTGAGTAAAATGTTCCTTAAAGTTGCATTAATGTGCAAATGTGTATACATGCGTAAAATTCTTCCTCCAGTTGCCAGAGTTTCACTATATACGCACGTTTACATGCATACAAGCATTAATTACTGCACTCAGTCATTACATTTTCCATTTTTATTTTAGGACTATGTACTCATTGCTGCTGATCTTTATGCAGCTGAGCATGTTGTTTCATAAACAACAATGCACCTGTGTTTAGATCAGTAAAAAACATGGCTTTTTTTTTTTTACCTCCCATGTGCAACAGGTCTAACACATCTTTTAGCTCATAGAGCTATATTTAATGTCAGACTTCATGTATATTTGTGACACAGATATGCCACAGCCGACGCCCGATAAGATCAGTCAATTTCGCTGCCCACGTTAAGGCCCCTTTCACACATACGGTCCGTTCAGTTAATCAGTTCAGTCACGTCAAAATGTATCAGGTTTCCATCCATTTTTCATCAGTTTTTCATCCATTTTTCATCAGTTTTTCATCCATTTTTCATCAGTTTTTCATCCGTTTTTCGTCAGTTGTCATCCGTTTTTCGTCAGTTGTCATCCGTTTTTCGTCAGTTGTCATCCGTTTTTCGTCAGTTGTCATCCGTTTTTCGTCAGTTGTCATCCGTTTTTCGTCAGTTGTCATCCGTTTTTCGTCAGTTGTCATCCGTTTTTCGTCAGTTTTTCATCAGTTGTCATCCGTTTTTCGTCCGATCCGTTTTTTTGACTGATGAAAAATAGGGCATTCATCCGTTCAAAAAAACGGACATTGACGGAAGCGGATGAAAACTTATGTTAACTGATGATCATCCATTGTCATCAGTTTTTACATAGAGATACATTGATGTCCGTTTTTCATCCGTCAACGGATGGTTGAAAAACGGACAAACGGACAGCATGTGTGAAAGGGGCCTAAGACCTAAAGATCTAGATCTCCTGAATGCTCCATTCACACCACAAGAGATAGAAAAGGTTTTAAAATCCCTACCCAATGGTAAGGCCCCAGGACCAGACAGTTACTCATCAGAATATTACAAAACCTTTCACCAACTGTTAGTTCCACATCTATTGAAAGTTTTTGACTGCCGCCACCAAACGTTCTGCATTTCCTCCAGAAATGCTGCTAGCTGCTATAGTTACCCTGCATAAACCAGGGAAAGCCCCCACCATTCCACAAAATTTTAGGCCTATTTCATTATTAAATGTCAACATTAAAATATACGCCAAGTTGATAGCTAACAGACTAAAATCCTACCTTTTTTGATCCACCAAGACAAAGTAGGCTTTATATCAGGACGTCCGGCACCCGATGCAACTAGACGCATGATCAATCTCATCCATTTGACCAGGAAGACGAAAAGGCCTTCTCTGCTTCTCGCTTTGGATGCAGAGAAGGCCTTTGACAGGGTTCATTGGGGATACCTGCTTCGGGTGTTCGAGAAATTCGGTTTTCAGGGCCCTATATGCTCAGCCATACTGGCACTTTATTCCTCCCCCTCTGCACATGTGCCATGTGAGGCAATGTTTTCTTCTCCCTTTAAAATCACAAACAGTGGACAGCCTTGGCGTGTACTATCACCCCTGATATTCAACCTTCTCATGGAACCTTTAGCAGAAAAGATCAGATCAAACCCAAAGATACAGGGAATTATGTCTAAAGGTGTACAACACAAAAAAACATTATTTGCAGATGACATGATACTTACCATGACGGACCCCCTCCAGTCACTCTCAGCTGCACAGGATCTCCTACAACAATTCAACGCTGTCTCGTACTATGAAATAAATGCCTCCAAATCCCAAATCTTGGAAGCTGGGATTGATGAGGACACAAAAAGACTCTTGACTAAACATTTCCCATTTCAATGGGCCTCTGAATCGATCACTTCTTTGGGTATTACGCTCACTCCTGACACATCTGATCTCTTCCATACCAATTTCTGGCCCCTAGTAGCAGAAATTAACTCAGAAACCACTAGATTGAGGAAATTCTGTCATGGTATGGACAATTTGGCTGCTGTAAAAATGTTATTCTTACCCAGATTTTATACTATTTTCGAACGTTACAGATCCAAAACCCAAATCTTTCTTCTCAAAAATGCGATCCCTTATCTCAGACTTTATTTGGGCCAGCAAAAAAACTAGAATACACAGTAAATTACTGATGAAAAACAAAACAAGCCAGGGGCATGGGACTTCCTATTATAAAAGACTATTATCTAGCTTCTATCCTAGACCAACTTAGATGCTGGCTCCTCCCCACGCATTCCAAACCCTTGCCCAACCTTGAAACAGTTTTCCCAAACACTTTACAGAATCTGCTTCTAATAAGCCCTAAATTGAGGGGAAATTATTTTCAAACCCACCCGACCATCTCTCCAGCTACAGTGCTTTGTGAAAGTATTCGGCCCCCTTGAAGTTTGACCTTTTGCCACATTTCAGGCTTCAAACAAAGATATAAAACTGTAATTTTTTTGTGAAGAATCAACAAGTGGGACACAATCATGAAGTGGAATGAAATTTATTGGATATTTCAAACTTTAACAAATAAAAAACTGAAAAATTGGGCGTGCAAAAATTATTCAGCCCCCTTAAGTTAATACTTTGTAGTGCCACCTTTTGCTGTGATTACAGATGTAAGTCGCTTGGGGTATGTCTCTATCAGTTTTGCACATCGAGAGACAAACTTTTGCCCAGTCCTCCTTGCAAAACAGCTCGAGCTCAGTGAGGTTGGATTTGTGAACAGCAGTTTTCAGTTCTTTCCACAGATTCTCGATTGGATTCAGGTCTGGACTTTGACTTGGCCATTCTAACCCCTGGATATGTTTATTTGTGAACCATTCCATTGTAGATTTTGCTTTAGGTTTTGGATCATTGTCTTGTTGGAAGACAAATCTCTGTCCCAGTCTCAGGTCTTTTGCAGACTCCATCAGGTTTTCTTCCAGAATCGTCCTGTATTTGGCTCCATCCATCTTCCCATCAATTTTAACCATCTTCCCTGTCCCTGCTGAAGAAAAGCAGACCCAAACCATGATGTTGCCACCACCATGTTTGACAGTGGGGATGGTGTATTCAGGGTGATGAGCTGTGTTGCTTTTACGCCAAACAACGTTTTGCATTGTTGCCAAAAAGTTCGATTTTGGTTTCATCTGACCAGAGCACCTTCTTCCACATGTTTGGTGTGTCTCCCAGGTGGCTTGTGGCAAACTTTAAACGACACTTTTTATGGATATCTTTAAGAAATGGCTTTCTTCTTGCCACTCTTCCATAAAGGCCAGATTTGTGCAGTATACGACTGAATGTTGTCCTATGGACAGAGTCTCCCACCTCAGCTGTAGATCTCTGCAGTTCATCCAGAGTGATCATGGGCATCTTGGCTGCATCGCTAATCAGTCTTCTCCTTGTAAGAGCTGAAAGCTTAGAGGGACAGCCAGGTCTTCGTAGATTTGCAGTGGTCTTGATACTCCTTCCATTTCAATATTATCGCTTGCACAGTGCTCCTTGGGATGTTTAAAGCTTGGGAAATCTTTTTGTATCCAAATCCGGCTTTAAACTTTTCCACATCAGTATCTCGGACCTGCCTGGTGTGTTCCTTGTTCTTCATGATGCTCTCTGCGCTTTAAACAGACCTCTGAGACTATCACAGTGCAGGTGCATTTATACGGAGACTTGATTACACACAGGTGGATTCTATTTATCATCAGTCATTTAGGTCAACATTGGATCATTCAGAGATCCTCACTGAACTTCTGGAGAGAGTTTGCTGCACTGAAAGTAAAGGGGCTGAATAATTTTGCATGCCCAATTTTTCAGTTTTTTATATTTGTTAAAGTTTGAAATATCCAATAAATTTCGTTCCACTTCATGATTGTGTCCCACTTTTTGATTCTTCACAAAAAATTACAGTTTTATATCTTTATGTTTGAAGCCTGAAATGTGGCAAAAAGTCGCAAAGTTCAAGGGGGCCGAATACTTTCGCAAGGCACTGTATAACAGCTTGGAAAGTGCTGACATCTCAAATCGCAGGACTCCAAATATTGTGTAATAGTGCAGATCCCCCTAGATTCTCTGAAATTCCTTACGAAGGACGTGTCCTTCCGGGGAATAGACCAACCGAGGTATAACTACTACATCAGACTTAACCACGACATAAGGAATCATTCCCTTTGCTACTCTGACAAATCTTTTGCCACAGAAAAGAAATGTTCACTTACCTGAGAATTAAGCATGTATTACAATCTACTCAAATTACTCATGTTCTCCTACCAGCCCCTGCCTGGAATTTCTGGAATATGGAACATACCAATAATAAAGGTATTTCACTATTTTATAATTTATTGTAGGCCAAAACAAAAGTTCACCAAGATCCCTCAAATGCTCAAGGGGGAGAGAGACCTCAATGTCCCTATCTCAGAGGATCAATGGGTAAAAGCTATCAAGAGTAACTTTCAGTACACCAGATGCTCTAACTATTGGGAAACAGCCCAAAAGTTACGCCTAACCGGATAGCCACATTTTCCAAAAAACGCACTAACACTTGTTGGGAGGTGCGACAGCCAGGTAGGCATGATAATACACATGACATGGTCCTGTCCCCACTTACAAATCTTTTGGTCAGCAGTTTTTAGGTTGATAGCCAAAGTTACGGGCAATCTCATAAAAAAAAAAAAAAAAACCCAGCTCTAGCTTTTCTAAGTGTTGGGGCAGACAAATCCACCCCTCCATCAGACCAATCTCAATGCTGATTCTTTTTGCAGCTAGAGCAACAAGAATGAAAAAAAGGGCAGTCGGACGAGGTTCCTGAACTTGAGGAGGTAATCAGACAGACCAAGGAGGTCTATGCCTACAAATGATTGCCTTCAAAGATGGCTCTGCTGCAAAAATTACCCTCAAGAGATGTTCCACAAGGTACACTTCTGTCTTCTTTATATGAACAGATACTCTTTCCATAATCCTTTCTAGTATTGTTTAATCTAAAACCCTGTCTAGTATATGTGATATCCATCCAAGTGACACTTCAATACTTAACTTGCCATGTTGGCATTACTTTGAGGTTTTTATAAACCAGCTTGTATAGGTTTGTTGAATGTTTTACTGTACTTTTCTTGTGAACACCCAATATAAAAACTTTGAAAAAAAGAAAAAAAAACAAAAAACTTAAAAGCAGTGAAAACAAAAATAGTCCATCATAGGAATAGTTCATTATACATCCACCACAAAAGTGCAAGGTGCAGATAATTCCTCTTGATGCATCTTAGGAATGCAACCACCACTGATGGAACAGGTAGATCAAAGGCTTACCAGATGTAGTGGACCCAAGTAAGTATATACTTTTTGGGTCATTCAGGCATACAAAGGAAACACATATCCCTGTGGTGTGGCAGATATTGCAAATCCTTTAAAAGATGATACTTCAATCCATATCTTATCATCCACAGATTAAGAGGAGGATAACCACAGGTAACTATAGCAAGAAATTCTCCCACGAGGCACTCAAGGAAATTAAAAACTCACAGTGTGTACCCTTAAAAGCCATTTAATAATAAAGGAAAAACACACTTACAAGAAATCTGATAAAGCGCTTGTACAAAGAAACCTTCCAGCATTTGCAGTAGACGCGACGCATTTTGCCCAAGTAAAAATCATCTGGGGTGTCCCACTCTAAGTGCTGTTGATTAATATACCTTTCAGAGGGTGAACCACCCAATTAGACGCGCGTGCTGGGTCTCTCTGCCAGGAACTGGTACACTTCCTGTTTCGGTAAAGATGGCCACGAGGCGTGCATTCCAAGCCTCGTTTTGAATACACTGACTTGTTATTAACTCAGTCATGCTTGCCAAGCCTCGATGTAAACCTCGGCTCAGAACCACACACAGGAAGTGCAGACCAAGCCTCGTGTTCAACATCACTCAGGGAACCAAGCCTTGTTTACAAAACCGCAGCGGGCCAGCTTAGACATATCTAATGACACAATTCTTTTTCAGCAGGTCTGAAGAAATTGCATAGACCCGTTATGAATTTAGAAAAGATCTCCAACGAGGGAGATAATTTACCACAACTAGAATGCTTAATTAAATATCATTTAATCAGATTAAAACGATAAATAAATTAGAAAAAAAGTATGTGAGCAAGATTATATAAACTTACTTTTGCATATATGTAAATAAAATTCATCCATTGTGGGGTTGACACCCGAAAGGCATTCACATATAAACATAACTAAAAACACATTACAAAAAAAAAAATATATATATATATATATATATATATATATATATATATATATATATATATATATATATATATATATGTATAAAAGACAAATACATACATAACCCTAAATATGAAAACAAAATAAAATCAAGCATGAATTGAATTGCCCGAACCAAATCCAAGGCAAGCACAGCAATTTTTTCCTTCGGATGTTTAGGCCTGGGACACAGAAGGCAACACTATGTCTTCATTCTAATGAAAGTCAGAGACCACCTTAGGAAGAAATAACGGACAGGGGCAAAGCACCACCTTATCCTTGTGAATCACCAAATAAGGTGAGCGACAGGATAACGCCGCCAGTTCCAACACCCTGCTTGCAGAAGTGCAGATCCTCCCTGAGAGGAAGCGTCCAAAGAATGTCAGCGGCCAACCGCACTAGATCAGCATACCAAGCCCAGCGAGGCCAGTCCGGTGCCACTAGGATGTCCGGAATCCCTTCCGCTTTGATCCTAGGTGGGAGTCTGGGCCCCACGGGGTCCACCAGCACATCTGTGACATCTGCCAGAGGATCCCTTGACCGAGCCACAAATCTCTGCACCTTTCTGTTGAGCCGAGATGCCAACAGATCCACCTCGGGGGTGCCCCACTGGAGACACAGTTGATAAAACACCTCCGGATGAAGGTACCACTTCCCTTGGTCCAACGCCTGCCGACTGAGGTAGTTCGCCTGCCAACTTTCCACCCCAGTAATGTGTACGGCGGAGAGGGCTGGAATGAACCATTCTGCCCACCTTAGAATGCCGGCTACCTCCAGAGCCGCCAGGGCACTTCTTGTGCCCCATTGGTGATTGGCATAGGCCCTGGCCGTGGCATTGTCTGATTGAATGAGCACTGGGCATCCCTGAAGATGATCTATGCAATGATCCAGACAGTCTGATCCCTCAGAGCTCCAAGACATTGATCGGTAGTCTGGACTCTTCCAGTAGAAATCATATATCAAAAAAGGTTGCGCTAAATACCGTGACAAAAATTATTGAAATAAATCATTGGTAAATAAATATCAATATCTATTCGTGAAAATCAAAATAGAAAAAGTCCATATTATTGTGCATAAAAATAGTGACAATGTTCAATAGTGCTATTCTACAGTGAGAAGAGGACAATTGTGAGTCACCAAAAATTAAATGGTTCCTTACCAAAAAGAGGTGACCATATATAGGTCATCAGCGCTTAGGTTACATCACCAACAGTCTCTCTGGATTGGGAGGTAAACTTATGCCCAGTACACACGATCTGAAAATCGGGCGACGTTCCATCCGTTTTTTTTTCGGATTCTAGCAGCTCTCAATAATATTCGCTAAACGGGAGAGGTTACTCACGATACGAATTTTCTCGGACGATAATTCTTAGCTTCGGGTATGCGTAACCACGCTGTAGCGTGTGAGAGGAAATGATGTAATGTGCGTGTGACCCCTCTAACCACGCCTTGAGTGCCTTCGTGACGAGCTGTTCAGATTGTTCGTGTGTTGCCGCGTTATTTCACTCGTTCCCTCGCACGTTCTGTCTGATACCTGCAAAGATGGAGGATACCAGCCTTCCAGTTGCTATGCTAGGCGTTCTGGCTATCCAGAACGTTCTCAAGCAAAAACAACAGAGAAGACGAAGATCGTGGAGTAAGGAATGGCTCCTCAACCGTTCTAAGTACTCACACATGCATCTCATCCGTGAGATTCAGGAGAACAATCCGGATGATTTCCGCAATTATTTAAGAATGGATGATGACTGCTTCCAGCATCTCCTGTCATCTGTCACTCCCCGGATACAGAAGCAGGACACAAACATGCGTGAGTCAATCAGTGCAGAACAAAGGCTGATAGCCACCCTGCGGTATCTGGCAACAGGAAGAAGCTTGCAGGACTTAAAATTCACAACTGGAATATCCCCGCAGGCCCTTGGAAAGATCATTCCTGAGACCTGCAAGGCGCTGATTACTGCTCTACAGAAGGAATACATAAAGGTAATTTTTCTAATTACTCTCAGATATTACCAATACCAACTGCAATTTTCTAAAATAATAGTTGTTAACCGTTTTCTGTCGGCAGCACACAGATTTATATATTTTTTTATTTGTTTTTACAGTTCCCCGAGAACACAGAGGAATGGTTGGAGGTGGCCAAAAACTTTAATGAAATGTGGAACTTCCCAAACTGTGGAGGTGCGATAGATGGGAAGCATGTACGCATTACCCCACCTGCCAACTCCGGATCTTATTACTATAATTACAAGGGATTCTTTAGTATTATCATGATGGCAGTTGTGAACGCTAACTACGAATTCCTATACTTAGATATAGGTACAAATGGGCGCTACTCAGATGGCAGTGTTATTGAGCAAACCGAGTTCTATAAGCGCCTCCAGAACGAGGCACTGAATTTACCAACAAATGCTCAGAATGTGGAAGGTCTCAATTTCGTTTTCATAGCGGACGATGCGTTTGCATTAGGAGAACATTTGATGAAACCTTTCCCCATGCGTGGCTTGACCACAGAGCAGAGGATCTACAACTATAGGCTGTCACGTGCACGCAGGGTTGTAGAAAATGCGTTTGGAATACTGGCCAACAGATTCCGCATTTTTCAAACTGCCATTAACTTGGCAATGTATAAAGTGGATACTGTTGTTTTGGCATGTTGTGTCCTTCATAACTACCTCCGCCGCCATGTACAGGGGTATGCTGCATCAGCACCAGATCGGGAAGGTGATAGATCTGGAATATCCAACCGCGAGGAAGGGCAGGAGTGCCTTGCTGGACTGACTTCTGTGGACCGAGTGCCTTCCAGGCTACCAACCCAAAGTGCTCGGCAAAGCAGGCTGGATTACCTGGCATATTTCAATGGAATCAGTGCAGTGAGCTGGCAGAATGACATGTAGAATGCTATACTGTATGTGTCAGAAAACATCTTTGCTACATGGTCCATTTAAGTTTGTACAGCTGTTATGTTATCATATGTGATCTTGTACTTGCCTGTTTTGAATCAATTTCTTGCATGTTGAAAAATAAAAGGGTGAAAGAAACTGCTCAAGTGTCTTTTCCATAGTGGGTACTTATGAGAAGTGACATTTGCATATACCACATTTCAATGACAAAGGTGTTTTATTGAATCATTGCATTTTTGAACCACTTTTATTCAAAAACTTTTTTTAAAGAATAAAGGTTACATACATTATGTTCTTGCTCTGATTCTTTTCCAAAAAAAAAAAATTTAAATAACATTATTCAAAAAAGTCAACATTGCACTATTTAGGTGTGGCTGTCTATAGCATACTGCACTGTCAGGAGGTACACGATTGATGTCATATGCTTCGATTCATAGAATTGTGTTACAGCCATCTAGTTTAGTTTGATCAAACATTATCATTAATACACAGGACATGATATGGTCCCAAATGTAAATAACACACTTGTGCATTGGGAGTGTAGGCCACAGACGGTGCAATTGTGTCTATCCTACAAAATGAAAAATCGTATGAATGCACAATCCTCACAGACCGTTGCATCGTTGTGTTCTACTGGAGGGAGGAGCGGGAATGCCATTCCTGCCACCGGGAGAACAAACAGGTATTATTGATAGAAGCTCTCTCCGCTGGCAATAGTTTAAATGAAAAAAACTGACAGGCTGGTTGTACCCAAGCTCATCAATTGACCAACTTGCGTGCAATCAGACTACCCATAAATGATTTTACGATTGTTTGGTCTCTGCTGAACAGAGATAAAATGTAAACACACAATGTCCAGCTAAATGTAGACTGGAAAAAAAGTCTGTCAAGGTAGGCAAATGGTGCTCAGGCAAGACCCCGTTCACACTGGGGCGACCTGTGAGGTGACCTGGTCGCCTCACAGGTCGCCTTCCATAGAGAAGCTGCGGACCCGTTCTAATAGGAGCGACAAAAGTTGCTCCGTCAGGGTCCGGAGCTTCTTTGGGGAGACCCGGAGCGACCGGCATAGACTTCAATGATATGAAGTCTGTGCCGGCCGCCCCGAGGTTCGTGGCGCTCGCACCGCGGAGGTCGCCTGGGGAAGTCGGATAGCCCCAGTGTGAACGGGGTCTCATTACAGTTGCACCTGCAAACCTTCCACCGACCTACCCAAAAAAAAATATAACAAAAAGAACATATTTTCTGATGAAAAGTCAATCTCCATTGTTCGATATTTATATGTGCACAACATAAGAATCAACCACATATGGAGGGCAGTATTGCAAGGAGACCTTGTGCCTCTTCAACATTATTATTTGAAATAACAACATTATAACCTTAATGTTTTTGCACAACTTAAACATGAATTTAAAACTATATCATGTAAACTTTTAACTCCTCCCACCCCCCTTCAAGCTCCTATGTCGGCTGCCTTGTATGCCTACAATTTTGCAAAAATATCAATCGTATTTTGCAGTAAACACAATATAGAATTAGTTGCTTCCTGAATCAGGTGAACTTGATTGCAGCAGTGAAGCAAATCAGCAGACAGACGGGCAATAGTTGTTTGATTCAAACTGTGCTCTGTGTAGAAAGTAATACTAATTAATGGCCATAATATGCTTGATAGAACATAACAAACAGAAACAAGACATGATCATGTGACTTACGGGAGGATGATGCAGGCTCTGCAATGTCCACATGTGTTGGCTTCATGACATCTGTACCCACAATCTCCAAAGTGTCTTCATACAGGTTATCCATTTTGCTGTCATAACTGGTCCTTTCTTGAACCTCCATATGCTCTTCTGGTGTAGCATCTGCATTTCTAAATATAAGTTAATATGACAATATTACAATATCATCCATGTGAATACATTGTGGTTGTATAGGTACAGTTTAATAAAAAAATAATTAAAATACCAACCTTTAACACAAGACTCTGGCGTGCTTGGATCTACCATCGTTATGCCACTGTCCACATCGGTGTGGTCACCTGTTGATTTTGCATAGCTGGAATCACCCTCATGTAGTCTTCTTTTCTTGTGTTTTTTCTCTTTAAGAAATAAAACATAGGTTTAGCATTTTTCTAATGTGAATAAAAATATGTGGATATATGCTAGGGTACCTACTTTTAGTTTTGCAAATATTCACTTCTGTCTGCTTGTCATCATTTTCACATGTCTGGTTAGGATTGCTTCTTTTTTGCCTCTCCCTCTGTTTGGCTTTATCTTTATTTCCTGTAAGAATAAAAAAAAAAAAAAATTTAGAGGTCATACATGTATAGACACAATACAGCATTTGCTGCAATACAGTTTTTTAACATTAGATCCTACTAAAATGTATACTCACGTTTTTGGATAGTGAGATGGATTTGATCCAAATGATCACGTTCACGTAGTTTTAAATCGGACCATCTCTTCCTAACTTGATCCTTTGATCTCTCTACTCCATGCTTCTTTCTAAGGTATTCCAAAACTTTGTCCAAAATGGCATCTTTCCTGCTGTTGGGCCTCTCATATAATTGGAGCTTACAGTCATAATCATGCTTCTCCAGCAGATACACAAGATCGATCATCTCATCTCTGGACATAGCTGTTGCCTTTATCTTCCTCCCATATGTCCCTTTGCCCTTTGGTCTGGGCCCTTCTTCGTTCTCCTCTGCCATTTCGTGCACCTGCTGCCTTCCTACAGTGTCGCAGACAGATAATACGCACACAGAAATCGCTGCGTGAGTCAAAAAAGGAGGCGGAGCAACGTGCGTGCACATGCTCACTACCGTACACGGCAGACCCGAACGATCTACCCTGATTGATCTGCTACATTATCGATCTGAACCTCGAACGAAGTAAGTGAACCTTTTTCATATGCTAATATTTCATATTGTATGTTGCCACACTGGCGTTGCTACTGCAGCTAGTAGACCTCAACGTCCGAAGTAACGGAATTTTTCATATGCAAATCTTTCATATTGTATGTTGTCACACTGGCGTTGCTACTGCAGCTAGTAGACCTCAACGTCCGAAGTAACGGAATTTTTCATATGCAAATCTTTCATATTGTATGTTGTCACACTGGCGTTGCTACTGCAGCTAGTAGACCTCAACGTCCGAAGTAACGGAATTTTTCATATGCAAATCTTTCATATTGTATGTTGCCACACTGGCGTTGCTACTGCAGCTAGTAGGCCTCAACGTCCGAAGTAACGGAATTTTTCATATGCAAATCTTTCATATTGTATGTTGCCACACTGGCGTTGCTACTGCAGCTAGTAGGCCTCAACGTCCGAAGTAACGGAATTTTTCATATGCAAATCTTTCATATTGTATGTTGCCACACTGGCGTTGCTACTGCAGCTAGTAGGCCTCAACGTCCGAAGTAACGGAATTTTTCATATGCAAATCTTTCATATTGTATGTTGCCACACTGGCGTTGCTACTGCAGCTAGTAGGCCTCACGAATTATCTTTGTCTATTGGTCAGGATTTCTATACACTGGTTTATGTTTAATGCTTCACCATAAGTTTGCATTGTTTGCATTGTACTTCAGTATCCGCCAACATGCTGTCTGAACAATTTAAATTTTATTTTGCAGCTACAATGACAGACAAGTTCACGAATCCTGAATTTCTGCAAAGATTCATCGAGATGTACAGGCAAATGCCTTGCCTTTGGCAAGTGAAGTCCAAGGACTATTCTGACCGAAATAAAAGGAATGACGCCCTCAATAAATTGGCAGAACTTTGCAAAGAAGTTTGCCCTAATCCAAACCCACTATATGTGCGTAATAAAATCTCCAATTTAAGAACTGTCTTTAAAAAGGAGCTAAATAAAGTTCGGGCATCCCAGAAGTCAGGAGCAGGAGCTTCTGACGTGTACGTTCCACGGCTGTGGTATTACGAAAGTCTTATGTTCTTGACCGAACAAGTGGATGCTCGAGCTTCCCTTTGCACCCTTTCCAACCCTTCCCCAGCCTCTGTAGAGTCGCCTACATCGGACGTTGAGTTTGATATTTCACAGGACATTCCACCCTCTCAGGTAAGTGATGGATAGTTTGGTAGTTTTGCCTTGTATGACATGCCTTTTTCAGAGGAGTATTTTTGAAATAGTTTACTTACATTTTATGGCCTGCATAATTTTTTAGGTACAAAGATGGGAATATTTGGGGTATTTAATGTTCTGATAATGGTCTTCTTTTATAATTATAGGAACCTGAGGATTTAATCCCTACGACTCCATTAGCACCACCAACATTGAAGCGAAAAACAAGGGGTCGCCTGGAGGATGCCACATCATTTTTTTTAACCAAAGCGACGTCAGCTCTACAAAAAAAGCAGGATGACCATGATGGCTTTGGGATCATAACCGCAAACAAATTGCGGAAAATGACTGATGAACAACGTAATTTGGCAGAGAGCTTGTTGCTTCAGGTTCTACAAAGGGGTGTTAGTGGTACATTGGGTGTCAAAACACATTTGGCAGACGATCCGGTCTCTACACCTCCACCACAGCCATTGCAACCATGTTCTCCAAGCATGCCATCCCATCCAATGCCATCCCATCCCATGCCATCCCATCCCATCCCATCAGCCGCCAACAAGTTGGCAATACCCATCTTTGGAAAGCCAACATTCCACCTGGTCGCAAGACTACACTTTTACACCATTGTAATTATTTCTGATTTATTTCAATGAGTTCTGTTTTATTGCACTTTACTAATGCACATTGTTTGGTTATACAGTAATGCTTTGTTAAATTTTTATTCAATATTAAATACATTTTTTCGTTAATAAAAATGTCTGCTTCTTTTGAATAAAATTTATAATATTCAGTACTGACACACCATAGAACATACAACATCATTAACATCTTTAACATAGAGGAATCCACTATATATATATATATATATATATATATATATATATATATATATATATATTCGTAGGTATATGTGTGTGTGTATGTATATATATATATATATATATATATATATATACACACACATACACACACACATATACAAATACACATACAATATACATATATATACATACACATACACGCATATATATATATATATATATATATATATATACATACATATACATATACACACACACATACATATATGTATATATACATATACCAACATAGGCATATATATATATATATATATGTATAATATAAACTAAGATATAGTGTATATATATATATATATATATATATATACACACTCAAAACTACATATATATATATATATATATATATATATATATAGACATATACACATTCAAAGAAAAGAAAACTTCCTATTTCTCTTCTTTCTGTGGTTTACTTCCGGGTCGTTCTTTCGTTTCCGCTCATGCGCTGTCTACTGCTCACCATTTTTTTCGGACGAACAACATACTGATAATACGATTATCGTACGATGTGTTATAATACGATCAAAATTTTTATGCTTGCACGACCGGATAATATCGGGCGTACTGTCGTGATCGCCTCTCGTAAGCTGTGTACTAACGATCAGATTATCGTCCGATCTTTTCGCAAGCGTTTTTTTTCGCCAGATTTTCGGATCGTGTGTACGGGGCATTAGGGTTCCAGGCGGTATCCAAACCCCACGTCCAACTTCTCTAGCTACAGATGTTGCTCACTATGAAAGACAACAATCCTCCATAATGTAAAATCTTAACTTACTTGATTTAAAAAATATAGATTGCACTTACAAACATCAAATGGCAGATCGCAATAAAAACAAAGACAGCTGGCTGACTCCACATCGTCCGACCTTTCAGGATAGCACGCGGTGACGTCAGCAAGTCAAGACCCGACCAGTTTCATCACAGATGTCGTTGTCCTGGGGTAGAGGCAGCGTGCTGACTCACTGCAAATTAAACCATACAACATAACCAAGCCTCGGTTTGAACTTCCAGCCATTTCTCACAGAATGCCAAATTGAGTGTGGGAAAACAATGCCATTCTTTCACCAAACCAGGTTAGAGTAACGACAGGAAGGATAAATAAAAAACTTAAAAAGTTAATATGGCATTTTGTTCATTTTGGTCTTTGATTCCTTTTGAGTATGGGAAAACATTGCCATTACTTCACCAAACCAGATTAAAGTGACAATACAAAAAGTTAAATTTACTTAAATTAATAATCACTGTCGAAGACCAAAGGGAACCCCCTAAAATCCAAATAGGATATATTGACATAAAATTGTATTATATCAACACCTATATAAAAAAAAAAAAAGGGGAATAAACCATACATTGAGAGTTGTAAATATAATGTTAATAATTAAATATCTCACAAACTCTTGAAGGCATATGGCCCACTGGAAGGTCAAAACCAGTTCACAATGGAGCAAAAAAAAAAAAAAAATTCACTAAGATACCCGTATGGCAAATTTGCACACATCCTGTCTAAAAGTCAAAGAACACCACCTTCCCCACTAAGACACCCTATGAATTGTCACGTCAATATTCAATCCATAGGGAGCATAGGATTTAATTATGTAAATCCAAGCCATTTCTAGCCTAGAAATACCCCTAATAAGGGAACCTCCTCTCCAATGAGGCTGAAATGCATCAATCCCTACAAAGATAGTGTTCCTAGGGTCTTGATTATGTGCCAATAGATAGAGACAGAATGTTGTCCAAAACCCTTTCTGATGTTGCCAATATGTTGATTTAAGCGAACCTGCAGGGGACGTTTAGTGCAGCCAACATACTCAAAGCCACAGGGGCACTGCAATAAATACACTACCCCTGTGCTTGAACATGTGATGAAAGGTTTAATTCGATGTTTCAGACCTGTAACCGTGGAGATGAACTCCATACTTCTCCTTGAGTTACAGCCATTAAGTGAACAAACCTGACATCTTTTGCACGGATAATAACCAGTAAGGTTATGAAAGAAACTGGGCCTATTAATGGGAGGGTCTAAAACATTCGGCGCTAACCTATTACTCTGGGAGGAAGCACCTCTAAAAATCATCTGAGGTCTATCTGGTAAGACATTACCCAGTATCTGATCATTTCCTAGTATATACCAGTGCTTTGGAATAAGACGCTTAAAATTTCTGTGTTGTACAGAATGAGGTTATAAAAGGGGATACAGAAAAACCTGGTTGATCCTGTTTTTTCTTTCAACTAATCTGCCATATCCAATTGAATAATATGGTTCAGGGTGTCCATAAGGTAGGAAAAATTATAACCCTTCTCCAAGAACCTCAGTTAGAGTCTCGGCTTGTACAAGGAAATCACCCATCTCCCATCTCAGAACAATTGCGCCTCACAGCCTCTTAAACTGACTTTTAGGTACTGAGCGCAACCATGGGACATGATGGCAACTATCGACAGGAATGTATGCATTCCTGTCAGTCGGCTTGAAATAGGTAGTGGTGACAAACCCATCTCCCTGAACAGAGATAGTGAGATCAAGAAAATTGATGGACTCCTGACTTGCCTCATAATTAAATTTTATCTCTCCATCATTGAAATTAAAAAATTCAAAGAATTAAGCCAGATCAAAACTCCCACCATCGCATAGGAGTAGGACATAGTCAATGAATCTTGCCCGCAGGACCACCTGTGGTCTCCGTTGGGCACAAACTACCTCCTCCTCCCAAAGGGCCATGAAAAGGTTGGCCAAACTGGGGGCATGCTTAGCCCTCATGCCCACACCTCAAACCAGCCGCCGCCTCTAAGTCATCACTGTTCAGTATTGACTTCCGCTCCGCAGGAGTAGCTAGGCATAAAGACTAGTCAAAAGAACATCTGGTCAATACCCCCCTGCAGTGACCAATCCCAACTCAGTTTGGTAGCATAGCAGTAGGTAATAAGAACACAACCCCAAAAGAGGGGCGGGGCGGCAACTGTCGGAGGACTCAGAGAAAGGAATTTTACAGGTAAGATTTTACAAAAATTCAGTTTTCTCTTACGTCCTCCGACAGTCGCTGCCGCCTCTAAGTCATCACTGTTGGGATGTCCCAAAGCAGTATAGACATGAGGGGTGGAAAACGCAACCATAGAAAAGGCAACGCAGTACCCACATCAGAGAAAGGAACCTTACATGCACAGTAAGAGAACCTGCTGGGCAACAGAAAAGTGCTCAACAGGAGCAACAGCCCAGGAAAGCAAATACCAACAGCCAGGGACCCATAAAAAAACAAGGGTCCTTCATGGCACTGCCGCACTGAGAACCTTGCGGCCAAAGGAGGCATCAGCTGATGCCAGAACATCTACTTTGTAGAATTTGGAAAAAGTGTGCACCGACGACCAAGTCGCAGCCTTGCACACCTGGGCCACCGAGGCCCGATGCCAATAGGCCCAGGACGCACTCACAGATCTGGTAGAGTGCGCCTTAACAGGGAAGGGCGGAACCGTTCCTTCAAAGCATAAGCCTGTTCAATGGTCTGTCTGATCCATTTGGCAATAGTCGTTGCGGACGCAGCCATGCCCTTCCGAGGTCCCTCAGGAAGGACAAAGAGGGAATCTGTCTTCCGAAAAGATTCCGTAGACAGGTAAACCCTGATCGCCCTGACAACATCCAAGGAATGCAGAGCAACCTCCTTAGGATGCTTAGGCTTCGTACAAAGCGAAGGCAGGACAATGTCCTCATTAATGTGGAACTCAGATACCACCTTAGGAAGAAAGGAGGGATGCGGACGCAACACCACCTTATCCCGGTGAATCACCAAGTATGGAGAACGGCAAGATAACGCTGCCAGTTCTGACACTCTGCGAGCCGAAGTGATTGCCACCAAAAAGGCAACCTTCTTAGACAGCAGAGGCAACGATATATCCCGAATGTTTTCAAAGGGAGCACGCTGTAACACAAACAGAACCAAGTTCAAGTCCTATGGAGGTAAGGGCTCCTTCCTGGGAGGAGCCAAATGCCGCACACCTTGAATGAAGGTGCGAACCAGAGAATGGGATGCCACAGGGCGTTGGAAAAGAATAGCCAGTGCGGACACCTGGCCCTTGATCGTGGCCAGCGCCAAACGCTGGTCCACACCAGACTGAAGGAAGGCCAACACTCTCGACACTGAGTACGAGCGAGGGGAGAACCCCCTGGACTCCCACCAGGCGAAATAAGCCTTCCAGGCACGGTAATAGATTTTACCAGAGGAGGGTTTTCTAGCCTTGACAAGGGTAGGGATGATCTCAGAGGAGAGACCCCTGTCCTTCAGGACCTGGGTCTCAACAGTCAGGCCGTTAAAGCCAGCGACTGTAAAGCAGGATGAAGGTCGGACCCTGAGACAGGAGATCTTCCCGCAGAGGCAGTCACCACGGAGGCGCCACTGCCAGGTGAACAACGTCGGCATACCAGGACCAGCGTGGCCAGTCCGAAGCCACCAGAATCACCAGGGGCAGTTCCGAAACTATCCTGCGGAGGAACCTGGATAGCAACTGAATCTGAGGAAAGGCATACATCAGACGATACTGATGCCAAGGGACTACCAACGCATCCGAGGCGTCCGCCAGCGGAACGCGCGTTCTTGCCACGAACCTTTCCACCTTTCGGTTTAGCCGAGATGCAAACAGATCCACGTCCGGGGATCCCCACCTCGCACACAGCATTTGGAAGACCTCCGGGTGTAGGGACCATTCCCCCTGGTCCAGGGTCTGGCGGCTCAGATAGTCGGCCTGCCAATTCTCCACACCCAGAATGTGAACTGCTGAGATCGCCGGGACATGAGTCTTGGCCCAAGACAGAATGTCGGTCACCTCCCGGGCCCTCCTGGTGCCCCCTTGGTGGTTGATGTAAGCCACCGCGGTAGCATTGTCCGTCTGTACCCGGACAGGATGGCACCGAAGACGGTCCGACCACTGGAAGAGACAGTTTTATCCCTCGCAATTCCAGCACATTTAATCGGGAGGGAGGACTCCACCTCCAACCAAGTGCCCTGGGCAGACAGGTTGCCCAGGACTCCACCCCAGCCCGACAGGCTGGCATCCGTGGTAATCACCGTCCACACCAACGGACGGAAGGACTTGCCTTCCGCCACCGACGGGGACTGGAGCCACCACAGAAGAGCCAATCTGGTCTGACGACTCAAGGAGACACTCAGATCCAGAGACTGAGACAGTCTGTCCCACCTGGCCAGGATCTCCGCCTGGAGAGCCCGCGTGTGAAAATGAGCAAAGGGCATCACCTCGAAGGCCGATACCATCAACCCCAGGCCCCGCATACAGGTCCTGAGTGACGAGGACGGATTGTCCCTGAGGGACCTGAGCTCGTCCTGCAAGGTCCGGAGCTTGTCCTCCGGCAAGAACACCTTTGCCTGAGCAGAGTCCAGAATCATTCCCAGATAGGGAAGATGAACCGATGGAGACAACGTCGATTTCTGAACGTTGATGGTCCATCCGGACTCCTGGAGCGTCTGTACCGTGGTGGACAGATCGCGCACTAGGTCCTGGCTGGCACGAGATCTCAGAAGTAGATCATCCAGGTACCCCAAGACCGCAATGCCCTGTGCCCTCAGTAGGCCCAGAACCGGCACCAACCAACACTTTGGTAAAAACCCTTGGTGCCGAAGCGAGACCGAAAGGTAACGCCACAAACTGGTAGTGGTCCTCCGCGATAGCAAACTGAAGGTACTGCTGATGACACTCGAAAATGGGGATGTGCAGGTACGCATCTTTTAGATCTATCGAGGCCAGGAATTCTCCTGGACTCAAGGAGGCCACCACCGAACGGAGAGACTCCATACGGAACTTCCGAACACGCACAAAGCGGTTCATCGCTTTCAGGTCCAGAATAGGACGCACTTTGCCCTCCTTTCTGGGCACAGTGAACAGATTTGAATAAAACCCCCGAAACCTGTCCCGATGAGGCACCGGGACAATCACCCCCTGAGAAAGAAGGTCCTGTACCGCCTGGTGCAGGTCCTGCAGACGCCCCGGGAAGCAAATGAAGATTTAAGGGAAAGAATCTGTCCGCCGGCCGGGAAAGGAATTCGATCTTGTACCCAGATCAAATGATTTCCAGAACCCACCTGTCCGAAATCCGGAGCAGCCAAGGTTGGAGGAAACCGCGCAAACGTCCCCCCACCCCTGAAATGGGTGAGGGCGCCCCTTCAGGCAGAGGCGGACTGACCCGCCAAGCCGGCATTGCCTGACTTCTGCTTACCCGCCCAGGGCTTCTTCTGACCGCCCTGGGCCTTGAAGGGCTTGCCCTTGGATTGGTTCCGAAAGGCACGAAAGGACCCCTGAGTGGATCTAGGCGCAGAACCCCGCTTACCTTGAAAGGACTTGTTCTTCGGGTTCTGGGACAGCAAAGTGCTCTTGCCCCCCGTGACGCCTTTCACCAGGGTATCCAACGCCTTGCCAAAAAGGCGAGAGCCAGCATAGGGAAAATCAGCAACTGTTTTCCGCGAGGACTGGTCAGCCGACCAGCTCTTCAGCCATATCAGTCGCCGGTTAAGTATCGAGACACTAGAGAGGCGTGCCACTAAAGGGGCCTCATTTAAGGCCGCATCACACAGATACATGATTCCTTGGTGGATTTGATCCACCATTTCCAGCCGGGCAGGCGGAACATCATCAGACACGAGGTTGCTCCTAAGCACCTTCGTCCAATCAGCCACCGCCTGAGCCACCAAAACGGACGCGAAAATGGGTCTGAGCAATGAGCCCGCCACCGTATAGGAATGGCGGGCTAGAGACTCCAACCACCGGTCCGTGGGATCCCGGAAAACCGGGGTATCCTCAGAAGGAACCAAGGTAGCCTCGTTTAACACGGCCACAGTGTGATCCACCTGTGGAGGCACACACCATCGTGATTCCGTAGCCGGTGCAAAGGGATAAAGCAACTTGAACCGACTAGGTACCAGGAATGGACGTTTTAATGTGCGCCACATTTCATTAACAGTGTAATGAAACTCAATCGGGCAGGGAAAAACCTGCGCCGACTTGCGGGTCCTGTGCATCCCAAATGAGGACAAGCGCCCGGAGGACTGGGCTCATCCTCCAAATGTAGTGTTTCCTTAACAGAAACAATTAATTCATCCATGGTCGCCCGCTCTTCAGGCGACCCCGGGGAGGAGGTATCAACCCCTTCCACCTCTGCCTCCCCCTCAGACCCCAGCGGGTCCAAGGATGAGCGAGACCCTAAAAAGGGCACGCTCGCAGCAGCCACAGCCATATCACCATCTGAATCAGAGGAGAGAGACAATCTGGGCCTCTTTTTAGCAGCACGTTCAGCCATCAGCATTTCCATATTTGACACCAAGGTCGCCACTACAGCGGCCAAATCAGGTCTCAGAGGGGCCACAGGAGAACTGGGGACCCCCACCAAGGCTGGGGGGAATTTGCTGTCCTGAGAATATATTGCTCAAGGTGACAAACAACAGTGCAAGAAAGTTGGTACTGCTCCTTTAAGACCGATGCGGAGTGCGCAGCCCGCCGCTACAGCTACAGTGACAAAGACCCCCAAACAGGAAAAGAAAAAACTGAGCCAGAAGCGACAATACAGAAAGATATTGAGAGAGATAACCTGCAGAGCCCCGCAGAGTGTTGCCACTGATGTCCTGCTTCAGAGGAAAAGGAAGTGCTGCTAGAGTAGGCTGAACTTATAGGCTGCATGACTCAGGGAAAATGGCTGCCCCATAGGATTGCATGGAAGGCTCCGCCAAAATGGCCGCCGGACATGCGGTAGGAACAATCGTTCTGCTACCGCAAAATGGCGGTGGATGGCGCCAAAACAGCATGTATATTGCCCATAGAGAAGCCAAACATGCCTGCCCATACCTAAAATGGTGGACCGCATGGATTCACCCCGCTGTGGCCGCCACACACACAGTCTGCACCCCCAACAAGCACCGAAGTGACACAGGGAAGGGGACCCCCAAAAACATACAGCACCGCAGCGCATGCACAAGCGATCCCCGCAGGGACCGCATCAGGGAGTCACACAGGTACAGACATGGGGGACCCAGAGCAACACAGGACTGCCACCCCAGACAGAGGCCCCACACAGAAGTACTTACCTGTACCAGATGGCGTGGGGTGCCTCTATGAACGGAAAGTCGCTGTCCTCATCTGACAGGGAGTGCCGTTAGCCAGGGACATGACACTGCAGCATCGCAGATGTGTCCTGTGAGGTAGCCACCTCACGGCTGCATCCCTGCTGCGAGCAGGGATGGGTCGTTCATAGTGCCAGGACGAACCACGGCTGAATGCTCGATGGCGGGCTGGGGGTCCATCTGACCTTCTGCCCTGGAGAACCAGGGCGGTCAGTCCGAATCCCAGCACCGCATGATCCATCTTCTTCCGAAGAGTAGACTAAAACTAAAGCTGACAAAATAAACAGCTAGTAAAGTAAGAAAAAACTGACATTTTCAAAGAAAATCAAATAAAAGATTAGTTAGGCTGAGACTGTAGCCCCAGCACAGGGAATCCTAACTACTCCTGACGCTAGGCAGAATGAAACCGAGTTGGGAGTGGTCACTGCAGGGGGGTATTGACCAGATGGGACAGCCCCCATGGGTGTGTATATGCAAATGCCTTTGTTCTTTTGACTAAGTCTTTATGCCTAGCTACTCCTGCGGAGCGGAAGTCCATAACCAACAGTGATGACTTAGAGGTGGCGGCGACTGTCGGACGACGTAGAGAAATAATTATGAGTGGCCGCAAATTTTAAAAGTTCCATGATAAAGGATATCTGAATGACCGTCAACCATGAATCCCTATTTAGATATGTACGAACTGCAGACAGACCAAGGTCATGAGGAATAATTGTATACAGAGAGGAGACATCGGCTGTCACCAGCCACAGTCCCTCCCTGGGCTTGTATTCTGATAATAGTTTAATGAGATGGTGAGTGTCCTTCACGTATAAGGGCACCTTCTGCACCAAAGGTTGCAAATACCAGTCTATACACCTACCCACACGTGACGTTACCGAGTCAATGCCACTCACAATGGGATGCCCCGGGTGGGAGGCAAGACTTATGTATTTTCGGAAGACAATATATAGTAGGGGTGCAAGGGGATTTAGGTACCAAAAAAGCTTATTTAATATATTCAATTGGTAGCCTTTATTGACAATTGGCTCCAAAACTTTTTTTTTATTTTCTAACTGGATCAGAAGCTAAGGGGGGCATACATTTGACCATCTCACACTAATTTGTTCATCTCAACTAGAAAGAATGACTATTCCCCCTCCCTTATCCGCAGGTCGTATAACTAGATCTTTGTTTTTACACAAGGAATCTATGCCATCCTCTAATGTTTTATTCATCCTGGCTTTACGAACTTGATCTAAAGCTCTCAAAAACGGAATTTTTGTAAAATCGTACCTGTAAAATTCCTTTCTCTGAGTCCTCTGACGGTCGCCGCCTCTTCATATTCGTCACTAATGGGGTTATTGACCTTTGCTCCGTAGGAGTAGCTAGGCAACAGAATATATTAATATCAAAGCTTTTAGCATATCCCACCCCCAGGGGGTGGTACCCTCAGTCAATACCTCCCTGCTTCCTGCATTTCCAACTCAGTTTCAGTAGCATAGCAGTAGAGTACATAAACAAAACCCCAAAAGAGGGGCGGGGGCGGCGACTGTCGGAGGACTCAGAGAAAGGAATTTTACAGGTAAGATTTTACAAAAATTCCGTTTTCTCTTACGTCCTCCGACAGTCACCGCCTCTTCATATTCGTCACTAATGGGGACGTCCCATAGCAGTGTAGACATGAGGGGTGGGAAAAAAGCAGCCGCGCCTAAAGCAACGCAGTACCCACATCAGAGAAAGGAACCTTACCAAAGTAAGAGAACCAACTGGGCAACAGGAAAACGTGCTCAACAGGAGCAACAACCCAGGAAAGAACAAGTAACCTAGGGGTAAAAACACCCCAACAGCCAAGGGCCCAAACAAGGGACCCCAAGGCACTGCCGCACTAAGAACTTTACGGCCAAAGGAAGCATCTGCCGATGCCTGAACATCCACTTTGTAAAATTTTGAGAAGGTGTGAACGGACGACCAAGTCGCCGCCTTACACACCTGGGCCACAGAAGCCTGATGACGATAGGCCCAAGACGTACTCAGAGACCTGGTAGAGTGCGCCTTCACAGGAAAAAGAGGAACCTTCCCCTTCAAAGCATAGGCTTGCACAATCGTCTGTCTGATCCATTTGGCGATGGTCGCAGCCGACGCCGCCATGCCCTTCCGAGGTCCCTCAGGAAGGACAAAGAGAGAATCCGACTTGCGAAAGGATTTAGTCGATGACAGGTAAACCCTGATCGCCCTAACAACATCCAAGGAATGCAACGCCACCTCCTTTGGATGCTTAGGCTTCGCGCAAAGTGAAGGCAGAACAATATCCTCATTGAGGTGAAATTCCGAGATCCTCTTCAGAAGAAAAGACGGCTTAGGTCGCAAGACCACCTTATCCAAGTGAATCACCAAATACGGAGATTTGCAGGACAAGGCCGCCAGCTCCGACACTCTGCGAGCCGAAGTGATCGCCACCAAGAAGGCAACCTTCTTGGACAACAAAGACAACGAGATTTCCCTAATCTTTTCAAAAGGAGCATGTTGCAACACGGACAGAACAAGGTTCAAATCCCATGGAGGCAAAGGCTCCCTCCTAGGAGGGACCAAATGTCGCACCCCTTGAACAAAAGGTGCTAACCAAAGAGTTAGACGCCACAGGGCGTTGAAAGAGAACGGCCAGCGCAGAAATCTGACCCTTAATCATGGCCAACGCCAAACGCTGGTCCACGCCCGTTTGAAGGAAAGCCAACACTCTCGACACCGAGTACGAGCGAGGGGAATACCCCCTGGACTCACACCAGGCAAAGTAAGCCTTCCAAGTACGGTAGTAAATCTTCCCCGAAGAGGCCTTCCTAGCCTTGATCAAAGTGGGAATGACCTCAGGGGAAAGACCCCTATCCTTCAGGACCTGGCTTTCAACAGCCAGGCCGTTAAAGCCAGCGACTGTAAAGCAGGATGGAATATCGGTCCTTGAGACAGGAGATCTTCTCGAAGAGGTAGACGCCACGGAGCGGCGACTGCCAGATTCACGAGGTCTGCGAACCAAGACCGGCGAGGCCAGTCCGGTGCCACCAGAATCACTGTGTGCGGTTCCAAGGCCAACCTGCGAAGGAGCCTGGACAGCAGCTGAATCGGTGGAAAGGCATACATCAGGCGATACTGATGCCAGGGCGCCACTAACGCGTCTGAGGCGTCTGCCCGAGGATTGCGCGTCCTTGCCACGAACCTTTCCACCTTGTTGTTTAGACGAGACGTGAACAGGTCCACATCTGGGGACCCCCACTTCGCGCACAACATCTGGAAGACATCCGGGTGAAGGGACTATTCTCCCTGGTCCAGGGTCTGGCGGCTCAGATAATCCGCCTGCCAGTTTTCCACCCCCGGAATGTGAACTGCAGATATCGCCGGGACGTGCGTCTCGGCCCAAGACAGAATGTCGGCTACTTCCCGAGCCGCTCGGGCACTCCTGGTGCCCCCTTGGTGGTTGATGTAGGCCACCGCTGTGGCATTGTCCGTCTGTACCTGAACTGGACGGCCCTGAAGCCTGTCCGTCCAACGCAGTAGACAGAGATTTATCGCTCGCAATTCCAGAATGTTGATCGGGAGGGAGGATTCCTCCTTCGACCAAGTACCCTGGGCGGACAGAGCGCCCAGAACACCACCCCAGCCCGACAGGCTGGCATCCGTGGTGATCACCGTCCACGACAAAAGGACGAAAGGACTTGCCCCCCGACACCGCCGGGGACTGGAGCCACCACAAAAGACCCCTGCGGGTGAGACGGCTCAACGACAGCCGCAGATCCAGACATTGCGGACGCCCGTCCCACTTGGCCAGGACCTCCGCCTGAAGCTCCCGTGTGTGAAACTGGGCAAAGGGAATCGCCTCGAAGGCCGAAACCATCAATCCCAGACACCTCATACACGTCCGGAGGGACGAGCACTGATTGTCCCTGAGGGACCTGACTTCGCACTGAAGTGTCCGAAGCTTGTCTTCCGGCAGGAAGACCTTCGCTTGAACAGAGTCCAGAATCATCCCCAGGTAGGGAAGACGAACCGACGGACACAACGTTGACTTTGGAAAATTTATCGTCCAACCGAATTCCTGCAGAGTCTGCATCGTGATGGACAGGTCGTTCACCAGGCCCTGACTGGTCGCGGACCGAATCAGGATATCGTCCAGATACCCCAGGACAGAAATGCCCTGGGCCCTCAATAAGGCCAGAACCGGCGCAAGCACCTTGGTGAAAACCCGCGGAGCCGAAGCGAGACCAAAGGGCAACGCCACAAATTGATTATGATCCTCCGCAATGGCAAATCGAAGGTACCTCTGGTGACCCTCGAAAATGGGGATGTGAAGGTATGCATCCTTCAAGTCGATGGAGGCCATGAATTCCCCCGGAACCAGGGCAGCCACCACTGATCGCAGGGATTCCATGCGGAACTTGCGAACCCGCACAAAGCGGTTCAGAGCTTTTAAGTCCAGAATCGGACATACTTTGCCCTCCTTTCTGGGCACAGTGAACAGATTGGAATAGAACCCCCGAAATCTGTTCCGATGAGGCACCGGAACCACCACTCCCTGGGCCCGCAGGTCCCGCACCGCCAGGTGCAGATCCTGCAAGCGCTCCGGAGTCAGCTGAACTTTTGAGGGGAAAAATCTGCCCGCCGGCCGAGAGAGAAACTCGATCTTGTATCCAGATCGAACGATTTCCTGAACCCATCTGTCCCGAATGCGGTCCAGCCAGGGTTGAAGAAAACCGAGCAAACGTCCCCCCACCCCAGAACCGGGTGAGGGCGTCCCTTCAGGCCGCATTGTTATGGGCAGCGGACCCGGACTGGCCGGACTTCTGCTTACCCGTCCACGGCTTCTTCTGGGAGCCTTGGCCCTTGAAGGGCTTGCCCTTATAGTGCGACCGAAAGGCACGAAAGGACCCCTGAGAGGGCCTAAACGAGGTATTCTTCTTACCACGAACAAACTTATTCTTGTGAGTTTGGGGCAAGAGAGTGCTCTTACCCCCAGAAATACCCTTTATCAGAGTATCCAAAGATTCGCCAAAAAGGCGAGATCCCGCGTAGGGCAAATTAGCTAAAGTCTTGCGGGAAGATTGGTCAACAGACCAACATTTCAGCCATATCAGGCGACGATTCAAGACCGCCACAATAGAAAGACGCGCAGCCAAAAGGGACCATATCCAAGTCCGCATCACACAAATACATGACACCCTGATGAATTTGATCCACCATAGCCAAAGTTGTCGGCGGGGCAGAGTCAGCCACCAGGGTGCGCCTGAGCACCTGCGTCCAATCCGCAATGGCTTGGGCCGCCATAATGGAAGCAAAAATAGGCTTCAGCATAGAACCAGCAACCGTATAAGCATGACGGGACAGAGACTCCAATCTCCTGTCCGTTGGGTCCCGGAAAACCGGGGTATCCTCAGCAGGAATCGCAGTGGATTTATTCAAAATCGCCACCGCGTGATCTACTTGAGGCGGCACACACCAACGCTCATCAGTGGCGGGAGTAAATGGATAACGCAGCTTGAACCTACTCGGCACAGCGAAAGGCTTCTTTAAATTGTGCCATTGCTCATCAACAGCGCGCTGAAATTCCGTAGAGCAAGGAAAAACCTGCGATGTTTTGCGCTTTCTTTGCGTCCCATAAGAGGACATCAAAACTGGAGGACATGGTTCATCCTGTAAATGCAGCGTTTGCTTGATAGAAGCAACCAACTCATCCATGAGTGCAAGCTCTTCAGACGAGCCAGGGGGAGAATTATGAACCCCTTCCACCTCAGCCTCCCCTTCAGACCCCACAAGGTCTAGAGATGAGTGAGACCCTGAGAAGGGCACTCCAGCCATAGCAGCCCTATCGCCCTCTGAATCAGAGGAAATAGACACTCTGGGCCGTTTAGTGGATCGATCAGCCACCAGCATCTGCACTTGAGCAGCTAAGTTTGCCACAATAGTGGCCAGTTCAGCCCCCTCGGGGGAAGCAGCAGCCCCTTGGCCCCCCACCAAGGTGGGAGGAAACTTGCATTCCTGAGAATCCATGCCCCAGCAATATTAGGAAAAAAGGAGTACTGCCCCTTTAAGATCGCGGCGAGCGTAGCCCACCGCACCCACTGAATACACCGACCCCTACAGGGACAAGAAACTGGGCAAGGAATACAGGAAAAAAGGGAAGATAAAAACCTGGAGAGATCACACAGGCTGCTGCCACCGATCGCTGTCCCAGAGCAAAAGGAAGAGATGCAAGACTGACTGCCCCTATGAAGCCTATGCAAGGCTACACAAACATGGCCGCTCGGCTGAGGATTCTATGGGCAAATAGAAAAATGGCGCCGACATGTGGCCTGATCGATCGCCGCCAAAATGGCGGCGTTTGGCGCCAAAACGCCGTGCATTACCACACAGGCCCGGCCACCATGATTTTGCCGCAAAAAAATGGCGGGTCGCCGCAGCGATCGCCGCACAGCATGCCCAAAATCTGACTGCCTCCTGCTGACACCCAGCAGAGCGGGATAGCCACCCCCTTCACAGCCCACACACAGGCAGCAGGTCCACACAGGAACTGACAGGGAGCACAGCAGCCACACAGACATGCAGGGTCACACAGTCCCAGACTGACACCCAAATAGACAGGTCCCCACATAGAGTTACACTTACCAGTCCGGATGGCGTGGGGAGCCTGCTCCAGCGACCAAACCGCTGCACTGAGGACAGGGAGTGTCGCAAGCATGACGCAGTGGAACTGCGGTGCGAAACCGCAATGGCGACCAGTGAGGTAGCCACCTCACCGATAGCATCCCTGCAGCGAACAGGGATGGGTCGTTCAATGTGCCAGGGTAAAACCTAAGCTGAACGCTCGATGGCAGGCTGGGAAGCCCCTGGCCCTGAGCCCTGGGAACCAGGGTGGCCAGACTGAGACCCAGCTCCGCACGATCATCTTCATCAGAAGAAGCTAACTAACGCTGAAATAAACAGCTAAGTAAAAGAAAGAGAAAAAAAACTCCAAATAAATTCAAAAAGAGAAAATAAGCTGAGACTAAGAGCCCCAGCACAGGAACAGCCAGCCTACTCCTGAGCTAGGCATTAGAAACTGAGTTGGAAATGCAGGAAGCAGGGAGGTATTGACTGAGGGGACCACCCCCTGGGGGTGGGATATGCTAAAAGCTTTGATAATATATTCTGTTGCCTAGCTACTCCTACGGAGCAAAGGTCAATAACCCCATTAGTGACGAATATGAAGAGGCGGCGACTGTCGGAGGACGTAAGAGAAACAACATCTCTGAACACCTTCAGAGATGGGGACAAGGTGCCAAGGGGATCAAAGAGGGATGCATTAGAAAGGCCAGAATGTTGAAATTCATTGGAAATTATTCTATTCACCTTTATGGGGTTAAGACAATATATACGGTTTCACATTTAGCATACGCACAAATCTGTGAATATACATATAAGTCTCAAACTTATGGAGATTCCTCGGAGGAGTGAATTTAAGGCCTTTATCTAAAATTATTTTTTCTGAATCATTGAGGACCACTCAACTTAGATTAAAAATGCCAATGTCTTAGGTTCTTTTCCTTTTTTGCTGTACTCTCCTCCCCCCTCTAATTCCTCCCTTTGTTCGACGGGCCGTTTAATACCTTAATTTGTTTTGGGAAAACCCCAATTCTGATGATTTTGATTAACGCCCTCTATCTGACTGAATTGCCTATAGTAACCACCTTCCTCTTCCCTATCTCTGAGTGGAAAAAAATGTTATGAGTTGTATAATATATATTTATAGTTAAAATTATATGCCTCATTCATAAAGAAGTCTGGCCTATTATCATGACCTTGATTATCGCCATAAATCTGTGGAGGTCCATAGCCCCCCCCCCCCCCCCAAATACTCAGGTCTCGACCATAATTAGATGGATGGTTACGGTATATCCCCTATTAAAAAAATTGTCCCCATCCCCGAGATGGACCCTGCCCAGAACTGTGGCCATACTCTGAGTGACCCTGCCTCTGATTGAAATTGTGATTATAAGGGGACGAATACGAATCACGATTCATATTTTTATATTGAGGTTTACCCCTACCTCCGCTCTGGAATCTATGGGTGATTGATAGATGGGCTTTTGATAATTACCTTGGACTTTATTATGATTAGAGACTTCTACTAAAGGAAGTCTTCGCTCATCACCATAACCAGAATAAGTTTGGACACAAGTGTCATTCTCCATCATTTGGCAATTACTTTGAAAGATTTGATCCATTCTTGATTGTTCACTGGTTGCCATTTCACCAATAATCTTTTTCTGCCACTAAAAACTGAACTAGTTAGATAATCGGCCAAATCCCTATTATATTTCTTCCTCTTTTTCATCTTTTGATCTTTCTCTTACTTTTCAAGGAGCTTTAGAAGATTCTGAGACCTCTGTCTATACTCCTCCTCACACATTCTTTTAAACGGATTAATTTACTTTTAAAGGTCTTTAATTTCTGCGTCCAGTCGTGATAATTTGGCACTATTCCTTTCAGCTAAAAATTTTAAAAAATGTACCCCTGCCCTGATTAAAATATCTGAACCATTCATCTGGTTCAAGTAAACCCTTCTGAGGGCAAAAGGGAAGCTCCTAGGTACCATACTGGTCTTAATGTAGGTCTCTGGAAAAGCTATAACCCGGGGACGCATGCGCGGCGCGGAGCGGGATGGTCGGCTGAGCTGAGAGCTCTGCACCGAGCGGCTCATTAGAGAGGCACAGGGGCCATAAATTTCAGCGATAAGCCTCTAAAATATCACCCCCTGCTGCAGGAACTAGCGTGCATGTCTTCCGCCCACAAAAAAACATCGCAGGACCCCCAACGATCACTGACTCACCATCTCCTCAGAAACCGAGATTCAGTATGGAGATAAATGGCGCCAGCTCCCCCTCCCCTCTGCAGGATCCAGCACACAAGCTTCTGCATGCATCCCAGCTGCCTCAGACAGCCACCAACAGTGAGTACATTCCTCCCCTCACCAAGGCAGACCTGGACAACAGTTTAGAAGCCATCTATACTAAACGGATCTCGAACTTCCAGACTGAATTACATAAGACTGCCACCACACTCACACAGATAATATCAACTCTAGGGGGGAGAACAGACAGACTGGAAACAACGCATGACAAACTCTGTTTAGCTTACAAAGAACTTAGCAGAGATCATGAAGCTTTAAACTCAGCATTTATACAACTACAGTCACATGTGGAAGATCTCGACAACCGTAATAGACGAAATAACCTGAGATTGCGTGGAATACCAGAATTTTACACTGACTTGGTCCCAACTATCAACCGTCTCTTTAAATCTCTACTACCAGAGTTAGAGGATTCCAACTTCCAACCGTGTGCATCGCGCTCGCAGACCCCAAACCCCCGGCAGATAAGCCACCCAGGGACATAGTCTTGTGTATGAAAGATTTCATCACAAAAGAAGAAATACTGAGAGAGGCGAGAAACACCCCAAACATTATGATAGACTGATTCAAATTACAAATATTTCCAGATATATCTCAGGCTACCTTAGAAAGAAGAAGGAACATGAAGGAGATTACTTCAGTCCTCCAATCGGCCCGGCTGAGATATAGGTGGGGTTTCCCATTCAAATTGATTATACCACACAATGGTACCACCTATGTAGTCCCAAATCTCCAAGAAGGCAGAGAGACTCTTCTTAAATTGGGTCTACTAGATGCTGCAGAGGTCCCAGCCCCTTTCCCATCGCCATGTCCATCTCCCCTGTGGCAGACTCCGGCGTCCAGGCATGGACGCAGAAGAGTGAGAAGTGAAATTGGACATTTTCCCTAAGTCTGGACATCTCTGGCCCACTATAAGCGGGTCACATTCTGCAATTACTTACACCTAACCATGTTACTTTGGCGGAATAATCCTTTAACTACATCTCCTGGTGATTTTCTCTGGCCCTGCAAGAAGATTGGCGCACTGCATCACTCTTACAATAGCACCATCTAGTGGATACAGGATATATCTCTCTCCTTTGATTTATAAAGGAAGAAGGAAAAAAGGGAGAAAAAAGATAGAGAAGAGAGTGAGAATTTAAATTGAAGGCTTAATATACTCTACTTCCTTTTTGAAGAAACTCTGACTTGCATGGAGACCTCAAAGTAAATCTGCACATCCCTCAAGGCTTCCTTAAATTTATACAGAGGCCTAGACATGGCTGCCTTTTTTTTTTTTTTTTTTTTTGGCGGATTCTACTACCTAATGATTATCCCCAGCTCATCGCCGGACAACATACACTGTTGATTCACACGTGGAAGTCAGGCTTGAAAGGGGCAACATATGAGGGAGAGAGGAGGAAGTGGAAATTCTATCAAAATCTCCTGGAGCTATTGGAAAAACATCGCTCTTCGCACATGATTTTGGGGGGAGACTTTAATATGGTGGCACACCCGACACTGGACCGAAAGTAACCCCTCCAAAACTTTCCCCAAAACCACCACTAAGAAATTAAAAGAATTGCAACTGACAGACACCTGGCGTTGTCTAAACACGGGCTCTAAGGAGTATACCTTTTATTCTCACCCACACAACTCCTCAGCTAGACTAGATTATATATTTGCCTCCCAGATAATTTTGGCCAATTCCGTATCCGCGGAAATTTATCCTTGTGTCTGGTCGGACCACCATATGGTGAGTTTCGACACTTAAATATAGGATTCCCACCATCCTCATTTTCATGGAGGCTCAAGGAATCTAGTCTCTCGGATCCTTTAGTTGTCCAGGAATTCTCAGACACCATTACAGAATTTTTTGCCTTAAACCCCCCTAATGATACCTCTCATTAAAACACATGGGTGACCCACAAGGCCTACATCAGAGGTAAACTCATTGCATTTGCTGTTAAAAAGAACAGAGAAAGATCAGCAAAAATACAATCCTTGACTATTGAACTATAACGCCTGTATAAAAATCATAACATATTACATGAAGCACACATCAGACAGCAAATAAATGAAAAAAAAAAAAAAAAAAAAGTAGAACTGAATAACATTTTGTCAGAAAATGCAGAGAAATCATTAAGGTACTCTAGAGCTAGATTCCTTTTATATGGCAACGTAGCTTCCACAATGTTGGCCAGAAAATTAAACCAATCGATTAAGCCCCCACATATTTATAAACTGAACACTTCCTCTGGCCTAACCACATCACACCCTAAAGAGATACTGGGAATCTTCGAGAAATTTTATTCAAACCCATTATCTCCCACAACAACGGAAGCCACAACAGACTCCGTAAACTGGGTACAGAATATCTCCATACCCAAATTATCATCCACTGATCTAACTTCACTAAATTCCCAGATCACCGGTTCAGAGATATCGCAGATTATAAAAGATCTAAGAAATTCCTCCGCCCCAGGCCCAGACGGTTTCTCCGCAATATATTATAAAAAAATTCTCTTCTATATTGACTCCCAAATTAACGTTGTTTTTTAATGATATTTTACAAGGAAATAGGTTCCCAGAAGAAGTGTTACTGGCAAATATGACCAAAGCCTAATAAAGATCTCGCTCACCCCCAAATCTATAGACCCATATCCATCATTAACAATGATCTGAAAATTTTCAGCAAGATTTTCAGCAAGATATTAGCCTCTAGACTATCAAAAATAATACATAAACATATTTCCCCCGCCCAAAACGGTTTTATACCGAATCGGCAAATTACGGACAATATCAGATTAGCTTGCAACATCATACAAGACTCTAATCCTACTAGTAAAAACGTACTCCTACTAGGCCTTGACATACACAAGGCTTTTGATAGAGTTTCCTGGTCATACCTTCAAAAACATTTACCCATATTTGGCTTTGAAAAAGAATTCCTCAATGGATTCATGGCATTGTATGATCACCCTAAAACCAGAATTAAAATACCAGGCTGTAATTCCTATTTCTTCCCCCTCGGCAGGGGGACTAGACAAGGTTGTCCATTATCACCTTTTATTCGCTCTGGCCCTTGAGCCACTCTCACTGGCCATTGAGAATCACCCTGAGATAATTGGATATAAAAAAAGGTAACAAAGATTACAAGTTGAGCCTTTACGCGGACGATGCCCTATTATTCCTTACAAATCCCACAATCTCATTGCCTAAACTTTTGGACACCCTGGACGTATTCGCCGAAAAATTTCCGGCCTGGGTGTAAACGTTAATAAAACCACAGCACTCCCTAAAAACCTCCCCAATGAAGAACTTTCACACTTAAAAACCATCTACCCATTTGCATGGTCATCAGATAGTCTTGCATACCTGGGAATCAACTCTCCAAAGAATATAAACATATTTGACCATCATTTTCCTCCCTTAGTCTCTAAAATATGAAACACCTTAACAGTCTGGTCCACTTATCTTATTTCCTGGAAAGATCACATTAATCAAAATGAATATTCTCCCCAAATTAGTTTACCTTTTCAGAGCTCTCCCCATATCAATTACAAAAGCTTATATCACCAAAATCCAAACAGCACTTAATAAATTAATTTGGAATAATAAAAAGCCCAGATATGCTCAAAACATTATTTCAGCCACAAAATTTGGGGGGCCTAAGTGCTCCAAATGTTTGGACATATGATCTTAGTAGCAGACTTTCCCAAACAGCACAATGGCATATACTAGAGGGAGATGCACCATGGGTATGCTTTGAGAGGAGTTCAGTTACCCCTTATAACATATCAAGCCTACTATGGAATAATACCATCCCCATTAGTCATATCACGAAGTGCAATATGATAGTATCGGACACCTTGAAGATTTGGGGAAAGGCAGGAGGTTTCAAAAAAAAATATCTTCTAACCCTCCCTTTGGGGCCACATTTCTAGGTGACCCCAGACTTAAATAATTTTTACACCCTGAAAGGTTCCTTTGGTGGCTCAACAATGGTTTACACAGAATTAAAAATGTATACGATGGAGGAGTATTTCACACCTTTGAAAAATTAACAAACACACAAAGCCCCTATCTCTGAGAAACCAAATTATGACACAATTAAAACCTTTGATAAACATTATTCTCGCCCATCTAGCAACACTCTGTGTTTAAACATATATTCATGGTAGAGCCTTTGGAAAAAGGCCTTATCTCAAGATTGTATTTTCATTTCATTTCCAGAGACCCAGACAAGAAAATGCACTATATGTCCAGTTGGGAATCAGATCTGCATATCACAATCTCAACTGCGGAATGGGCAATTATGGCCCAAAACTTACGTAAATCCACAAAATCTATGGGTATTAGAGAAACGGCCATAAAAGTCTTCACTCGCTGGTATTACACACCTGCGCAACTTAATAAATTCTTCACAGAAGTTCCACCTACGTGTTTTAGAGGATGTGGTGATTTAGGCATCCTGAGACATGTTTTTTGGGACTGCCACAGGGTCACTCACACTTGGTCTGAAATCTTTGCTATAATAGGGAAACTTACAGGCAAGCAAATAACCTTTACGCCACAGCAGTGCTTGCCATTTCAAAATATCCCAGAGGTATCTTCCCACCTAAACAGACTTGTACATACGATTTGTATAGCTGTTATGTGGACGGTTGCCGTGCATTGGAAAAACACAGAAGTCCCAATCCCACAGGTATTAAATAGGATCGAGGAAATTAGGTCTATGGAAAAGCCCCACCACACCATTACTAATTCTAAAAAACTCTTCGATAAAAAATGGACACCTTGGTATTTGTATAAATGCTCATTAGTTGCATAAAACACATATGGAAATTATGCTCTATGTCATGAGCAGAGTACATTAACCTCCCCCCATCCGCGCTACAGCCTATATACGGCTGCAGCGCGGACTTGAATTTTTGGGAGGCCGTCTTTATACGGCCTCCCAGTGACACGCCCCCCGCGTGCTCCCGCGAGCGTGCAGCGGGGAAATCTGTGTCGGCCGTGTCCCTTGGACACGGCCGATCACAGATCGTGGTGAATGGCCAATCACAGCGGCCATTCACCACGTGATCGGGCCGTCCAATGAGCGATGATCTCATATGTAATCATATGAGATCATCTCTCATCGCCGGCGCTCCTTCCTCACAGTGTGCGGAAGGAGGGGGGAGCCGTTAGCCACCGGGGACACACAAGGGACACACAGCAATGTAATCAGGGCACTGATCACACACATTGCCCCCCATCAGTGCCCACAGTGCCCGCCATCAGTGCCCCCCATCAATGCCCATAGTGCTGCCAGTCAGTGCCCATCAGTGCCTGCTCATATAGGCACAGATGAGCACTGACTGCCAGCACTATGGGCACTGAGTGTGGGCACTGATGGTGCTGCCCATCAGTGCCGCTCATCAGTGCCACCCGTCAGTGTCCAGTGCCATCCGCCAGTGCCCATCAGTGCCGCCTATCAGTGCCCATCAGTGCCGCCCGTCAGTGCCGCTTCTCAGTGCCCAGCAGTGCCACCTCTCAGTGCCCAGCAGTGCCACCTCTCAGTGCCGCCTATCAATGCTCATCAGTGCGGCATATTAGTACCTCCTCATCAGTGCCCATAAGTGCCACCTCATCAGTGCCCATCAGTGCAGCCTATCAGTGCCCATCAGTGCCACCTCATCAGCGCACATCAGTGAAGGAGAAAAATTTATTTTCAAAATTTACTCGCAGAAAATAAGAAAAACTTTTTTTTTTTCAAAATTTTCTGTCTTTATTCTTTTTTTTTTGTAAAAAATAAAAACCCCAGAGGCGATTACATACCACCAAAAGAAAGCTCTATTTGTGTGAAAAAAATTATAAAAATTTCATATGGGTACAGTGTAGCATGACCGCGCAATTGTCATTCAAAGTGTGACAGCGCTGAAAGCTGAAAATTGGCCTGGATGGGAAGGGGGTTTAAGTGCACAGTAGGCAAGTGGTTAAAATATATCCTAATATAGTATTAGAGCATCAATTTGTTGTTGATGTCTACTGATACCTTCACTCGAAAAAATTAGATAAGATGGTATTAAGTTATCCTATATATTTTCTTATTCTATTTTATTATTTTTGATCTCTTTTTTATACATGTGGAAAGTTGTGTCATGAATCTATTTCATATTTCTGAAATATTCAAAGCAAACTATATTTTTGCGAACTTATAATCTTTTTCGGAGATTGAAAATTGTATGTATGAATAATTCATTTTCCCTTGTTTTCTACATTTGTACAATGTTTGTATCTGAATTCTCTTCAATAAACATTTTTAAACAAAGAAAAGCTATAACCCACTGAGCGTGGATATATAAATATTTATAAATATGGCCTTATGCAAGTATGGTTTCCCCACTTGGGTTAGACACTTGTCGAAAATCCATGCTTGCTGGCCAATTATAATGTTCATTAGATCTGACAATATACACTATTTTCAATTTTTTGACAGGCTTACCTATGTATACTCCTGATGTGTGGGCAACAGACCCATGAAATGCGTAGAATTTTAATACATATTTGTCAACATGCAATATTGTTGTTGGAATCGTGTTACAGTGGTGATCGAAAGTTTGGGCACGCCAGGTAAAAATTTGTATTATTGTGCATAAAGAAGCCAAGGAAAGATGGAAAAAAAATCACCAAAAGGCATCAAATTACAGATTAGACATTCTTATATGTCAACAAAAGTTAGATTTTATTTCCATCATTTACACTTTCAAAATAACAGAAAACAAAAAATGGTGTCTGCAAAAGTTTGGGCACCCTGCAGAGTTAATATCTTGTACTGCCCCCTTTGGCAAGTATCACAGCTTGTAAACGCTTTTTGTAGCCAGCCAAGAGTCTTTTAATTCTTGTTTGAGGTATCTTTGCCCATTCTTCCTTACAAAAGTCTTCCAGTTCTTTGAGATTTCTGGGCTGTCTGTCATGGCACTGCTCTTTTAAGGTCTATCCATAGATTTTCCATTATGTTGAGGTCAGGAGATTGTGAAGGCCATGGCAAAAGCTTCAGTTTACGCCTCTTGATGTAATCCCCAGTGGATTTCGAGGTGTGTTTAGGATCATTATCCATTTGTAGAAGCCATCCTCTCTTTAACTTCAGCTTTTTCACAGATGGCATCAAGTTACCATCCAAAATATGCTGAAATTCTATTGAATCCATTTTTCCTTCTACTCGTGAGATGTTCCCTGTGCCACTGGCTGCAATACAACCCCGAAGCATAATTGATCCACCCCCATGCTTAACAGTTGGACAGAGGTTCTTTTCATTAAATTCTGTGCCCCTTCTCCAAACGTACCTTTGCCCATTCCGGCCAAAAAGTTCAATTTTATCCTCATCGGTCCACAGAACTGGTTTCCAAAATGCATCAGGCTTGTCTATATGTTCATTTGCAAAGTTCAAAAGCTGATTTTTGTGACGAGGACGTAGAAGAGGTTTTCTTCTGATGACTCTTCCATGAAGACCATATTTGTACAAGTATCTCTTTATAGTGGAATAGTGTACCACAACTCCAGTGTCTGCCAGATCTTTCTGGAGGGATCGTGCAGTCAAACGTGGGTTTTGAATTGTTTTTCTCACAATCCTGCGAGCTGTTCTGTCTGATATTTTTCTTGGTCTTCCATATCTTGCTTTAACTTCCACTGTTCCTGATGACTGCCATTTCTTAATTAGGTCAGATGCATCTGGGCATTTTAAACCTTTGAGATTGACATCACCTGGTCCTCCCAGACGATGATTGAGAACAATCCCTCCCCCCCCCCCCCCCCACTGAACCATACCAGGCCACATGCCCTGAACATTGGAAGGTGCTTAGGGGCAAATGGGCTCCTCCCTAAAAGCACCTTGTCCCTTAGTTGGGGGGGGGGGGGGGGAAACAAGGGTGTTTTCCCCACAACCCTGGCCCAGTGGTTGTGGGAGGTGAGTTATCGGAACCTGGAAGCCCCCTTTAACAAGGTAGCACCCAGATCCCACCCCCTACTCATTCACTAAAAAAAAAAAAAAAAAACACACACAACACCCGGCTGCAAGGAGCATGTTGTAATGAGCACAGTGCAAGGAGCAAGTTGCATGCCAAGAGGGCTGCTGTGAGGAGCTGTAAGAGTCGCTGCTGCAAGTCCCAGGAGAACGAGGAGGCACTGGCAGCTTGCAAGGCGGCGGAGAGAGGACTGATCGACGAGGCAGGGACACCGACAGGGGGGAACAGCATGGTAGCGGATGCTGGAGCCGACAAGGAGGCAGAGGCACTGACAGGTGGAGCTGCGTGAGAGCGGGAGCTGGGACACACTGACAGGTAAGCGCGGGGATAGGGCCTGAGGAGCAGCAGGCACCTGACAGGAGAAGCGGCTGACACGCTGTGAGTGAGGGAGCTGGTCACAATTACTGATCGCCAAGGAGCATATCTGTAGTACTATTGAGTACTGGGAGTATAATTTGTAGTAGCTTGGTGTACAGGAGTATTATTTGGAGTAGTGGGAGTATTATATGTAGTAACTTTGTATACTGGGAGCATTATTTGGAGTAAATTTAGCACACGGGTAGAAACAGACAGATTTTAAAAGCAATTCTGATGTCTAAAGTATAGGAAACATGCATTATGTTTTTCAAACACGGACTTATCTGTTCAATATTTTTGTGGTCATCTTCTTGTATTCTTTAAGATCTGATACAGGAAACCTCGTCTTCTTTTTGATACGCTTACCCATATACAGTCGCACAAGTGATATTGCTCTGGATTCTGGATTGAATAGATGTAATTTATGGGAGAGTGGTTGCATAGTAGGTGCCCCACTCATAGGATGTATATATTTGTCAACAGAAAGGTAATGTGGTAGATTACATGATAATCACTATGATTTGTAAGATTCCAGGGCGGTTAGCCTTAATTTTAAAGTTTATTTTTATTGATCGGCGCCCACCCAGGGAGTTTTGCGTGCGGGTGTGGTTGCTATTCAAGGTGGGTCTCGTTGTGTTTGACACCGGTCCTATTAATGATTTAAAATGAAAACGAATAAAAAATATATATCATACGTACCTAGATATGAGTGTATAAGATGCTGTTCCTCTCCATAGATGAGTATTATGTGGTCTTTGCAGCCCTGATGAAGCAACTGTCAAAACACGTCGGCATATTAGGACCCAACACATAGTGATCATCTTCTGGTTATGCTATCAAATGCAGGAAACTGCTTTAGGTTTTTTTTTTTTTTTTTTTTTAACACAAATGGATGCGTTTGATTTTTAATGTTTGATATATAATAAACATCAATATTTTATCAAATTTATGTATGCTCCTCATTCTGGCCTGTACAGTCCAATATCCCTCTTTTTTCTGTATTTTTACCTATTATTTGGAGTACTGGGAGTATTATTTGGAATAAAGGGGGCGTGTCCAAGATGGAGACCGAAGCAGAGGCATAGTGTGAGAGCGCTCCGCTGATCTGCCTGGCAATTATCCTGTTCCCTGCAGCCCCGACTATTTCTGACTTCTTTGAAGTGCTCCGGTTAGTTTCCTAACTTGATGTGACCAGGGGGGCGCCTATCCTCAGTGTTCCGGAAAACCTATACGCTGCCCGCAACACCTACTGGAGCGAAAGCTGGGCCTCGTGAGCCTTCCAACATAGCGACTCGAACCGAGGACGTGGATCCAGCTCTCTGGGAACAGGACAACTTTGCTGCCCTAATGTAGGCCATCGCTACCTGCCAGACCATCTTAACGGGTAAAATAGATTCTGTACCGTTGGACATAGGACGCTAGGACCTGTTGGAATCAATTATCCCCTTCTTTATTTTTTTTTCATCTGATGGATGAGACTGCTGTCTTAGTTCCTACTGCCGTCGAAACATTTATGTAATCATACTCACCCCTGGGAAAGTGTCAGGGAATAAATACCCTGCGCAGGCGCACTGGCGCCGCTAACCGGCAAATGCCTATGCGCATGCGCGTACGAAGAGGCTACCTTGCAATAGTCAAGAGGCTACCTTGGAATAGTCAAGAGGCTACCTTGGAATAGTCAAGAGGCTACCTTGGAATAGTCAAGAGGCTACCTTGGAATAGTCAAGAGGCTACCTTGGAATAGTCAAGAGGCTACCTTGGAATAGTCAAAGGCTACCTTGGAATAAGTTCAAGGCTACTAAATTGGCGCCAAAACAGCCTATTTAAACACAGCAGTCACTCCAGGTAATTGCTGTGTTATCAGCTCTCCTGTATCCTGTGCCTGTATATATTCTGTTGTTCCTGTTTACCTGACCTGGCTTGTCTTTGGATTCTGATTACCTGCTGCCCGCCTTGACCTTGGCTTGTCCTGACTATTCTCCTGCCTGATCCTGATCTGTTTATCCGCTACCGGCTATTGGTCCTGGACTTGATCCTGGCTCCACCAGGGAATCCGGGGGACCGCGACCTGGTGTTAGCAAGCAGCCAAGTCCATCCCCACCATCTGGGGCCCTGGTGAAAACCGGCTAACACTAGACTCCGCGCCTCTGGTGAATCTGTGCCACGCCACTCCTCTTACATCAGGCTCTGCCACATTACCCCGTGACCGTATAACACAGCCATGACTGAGCCTTTTAGAGGAGCCTCTCCTATGGACGACATCTGCCAGCATCTTGCGGCCCTTACCCAAGCTGTTAAGTCTCTGCAGGAGGGCTATACCCAGTTGGAGGGTTGTGTTCAGTCCCTAACCTCCTCCACGGATCCTACAGTTTCTGCTGCTTCCATGGCTTCCTCTGGGCATCCCTCGGGTCCAACGGTGGTGATGCTGCCTCCTGAGCCAAGGGTCCCTACGCCAGAAATGTTTTCTGGGGATCGGAGCAAGTTCAGAGCCTTCCGCAATGCCTGCGAGCTATACTTCTCCCTGAAACCCCAAACCTTCTCCCTGGAAGCAACCAAGGTGGGGTTCATCATATCCCTGCTTCAAGGTGAACCTCAGTCCTGGGCTCACCGCCTGCTTGAAGAGCGCAGTAACCAGCTGGACACCATGTCGGCTTTCTTTAATGCAATGGCGCAGTTGTATGAAGATCGGCAGCATACTGCTACCGCACAAACCGCGCTCACCGCACTTCAACAAGGCCGTAGAGCCGTGGAAGATTACGTCACTGACTTTAGGCGTTGGAGTACGGACACTCACTGGAACGACGCAGCCTTGCGACATCAGTTCCGCCTGGGTCTGTCAAAGTTTGAAGGATGAGCTGGCCCGAGTGGGCATACCTGAAACCCTGGAGGCATTAATCGCCATGGCCATACAGATAGACCGCCGGCACCGTGAACGCAGGGCAGAGAGGTCCACGCAGCAGACCCGCCCGGTCTGGATGACGCCACGGGTCCCTAATCCAATAAAAGAAATAAAAGAATGGTCTCACACAGTCCAATGAAAACACCTCCATCGATTCGATACAAGAAAAAGAGGGGGCGCCCTTTGGGTGGGACTTTAGATGAGGTGTAAACAATAAGTGACCATAGTAATAGGATAACCAAAAGATGACATTTTATTCATGCAATTAAACATAAATAGTAATGAAATGTACAGCACAATGGGTATGTGACATGATAACATCAACAGTAACAAATAAATATCATAAAATGTACTCATATACTGTAATAACTCGACGCGTTTCGTGAGTCTTGAGTATGCTCACTCATCAGGAGTATATATATATGAGATAAAATGTATGTAAAGGTAAAACAGTAGACAGCATGTTAGTATAGGGAGTGTGATATTTCAGCGTCTATATAAGAAACCAAAATAGAGGAATCGCACTCACACATAACCCAGAGATGAATGATGAATTCATGCTCCCACGGGATGGGGGCCACCATAGTCTGACCCGGGAGCTGACAGGACTGGAGACGGTGGCGAACACAGTGGGGAGCCAGGTGAGGAGGTAACAGTTGTGAAACATGAGATTTCTGCTAGGTGGTAAAGCATAGGCTGGAAATATATAAATAAATATCTCAATGAAGTAAGAAGGTAAATTGATTTTGTTGTATCACATAGTGATATCCAAAAAGAAAAAAATATAAAAAATATATATAAAATATGTAGATATATACAACTATATGAATGATAAACCAATCCAAGCAGATGATGTATATAATAAGAGTAGGTTGAATATAGGTAGATATACTGAAATCTATTCAATTGGCAATACAGGAAGTGGGACAGGTGCAGTGGTGTGTGATTAAGTGATGAGCGGTGTGTGAATGTAAAAGAGGAAGTGTGGGAGACGTGAAAAAAAGAAAAAAGGAGAAAAGGGGGTTAAAGGATAAAAAGTGATGTGGAGACCAAAAAAAGAAAAAGGGGAGACCAATTAGTGGAAAGTGGTGGTGGAGACAGAGGGCGAGTGGTGAGTCCACTTAAGAGTGAAAATAAAGTGAAAAGGAGGACATGCCTCGGACAGATAAGTGAAAGGACAAAGAAAATCCATATGAGGTGAAGCACCATAGAGAAAATCAGGGAGAACGAAAAAGGGTAGCAGCGAATGGGGGAGGAAATGTAATGATAAACCTCACCTGGAGACCCAGAGCATAGGCACATGAATCCAGTCCTAGAGCACCATGTAAGTGGTAATGGAGACAGAGGTGTAGCAAGTGCACCTATGTTGTCCAGTGGTAAAAGTCAGCAAACGCTGACAACCACAGCCACAGATGGAAAGACACCCGCCAGCACGTACGAGCACCTGCTCCGGCGCTCATGCGTGGGGAGGGGGGGGGCATGGTGCCGATATACAGGTGGCCCCCGCCCCAAAGGGGAGGGGACAGCCAGGGAGAAAACGAGTCTCCCTGTTCGTATATCCCAGCTCCCGGAACAGATATACAGCCACCACCAGGGGGAGCACAGTCATCATATAGGCTGTATGGGGTGAAAAATGTATAGCCAAATGGCTGTATGTGTCACAGTAGGACAGTGTGGGACCAAAAGCGGGCATGGGTGTCTTCCACCCGGGTGCAAGTAATTAAATAAAAGAATGGTCTCACACAGTCCAATGAAAACACCTCCATCCCGATTCGATACAAGAAAAAGAGGGGGTGCCCTTTGGGTGGGACTTTAGATGAGGTGTAAACAATTAGTGACCATAGTAATAGGATAACCAAAAGATGACATTTTATTCATGCAATTAAACATAAATAGTAACGAAATGTACAGCACAATGGGTATGTGACATGATAACATCAACCGTAACAAATAAATATCATAAAATGTACTCATATATTGTAATAACTCGACGCGTTTCGTGAGTCTTGAGTATGCTCACTCTGCAGGAGTATATATGAGATAAAATGTATCTAAAGGTAAAACAGTAGACAGCATGTTAGTATAGGGAGTGTGATATTTCAGCGTCTATATAAGAAACCAAAATAGAGGAATCGCACTCACACATAACCCAGAGATGAATGTCCCTAATCCCGTCCACACCTTCTCCTCTGGTTCCCATCCCAGCAGCACAGCTCCGGTTACTCCTGAATCGGATACTTCAGAGCCGATGCAACTTGGGCTCATGCGTCCCTCCTTATCGGTAGAAGAACGCTTACGGCGACGTCAGAACAATCTGGGTCTGTATTGCGGAGAAGCCGGACACTTTGTACGCTCATGCCCAGCGAAGATGCGTAAGTGTCTTTCTAAATCTCCCTCAAGTTACCCAGTTTCTGGCAACAATACCACTCACCTGGCTCTCTCTATCTCATGCCAGCTTCCAGAAGGCATGATCCCGGTCACCACTATAATTGATTCCAGGGCATGCAGCTGCTTCATTGACCTCACCTTTGCTGCACAACAATGCATCCAACTTCGACCCAAGTCGCAAGGACTTTCCATCTTCCTAGCGGATGGGTCCCACATCAAGTCTGGGCCAGTAACTCAAGAAACCCCTCCATTGCCTGTGGTCACCCTCGAAGGTCACAAGGAGTTGTTGTGCCTGGATGCCATCTCTTCTCCCTTGTTCCCCGTTATTCTGGGGTTACCCTGGTTACAAGCGCACAACCCGCAAATAAAGTGGACTTCTGGAGACGTCAAGTTCCAGTCCCCTTACTGACAGAATCATTGCCTGCCAGTACGCTACAGTGCTCCTAGCACTCTACTTTGTATGGACACTGATAAGGAGATGCATTCCTCTGTCCAATTACCCTATCACGAATATCTGGATGTCTTCAGTAAACAAGGGGCCGAGACTCTACCTCCCCCCACCGCCCCTATGATTGTCCGATTGAGTTACTCCCGGGGGCCGAGATCCCTTTCGGACGTATCTTTCCTTTTTTCAGAACGGGAATTGGGTACCCTAAGAGAATCTAGAGAAGGGATTCATCCGACCTTCTACTTTTCTGGCAGGAGCTGGGATCTTTTTTGTAGAGGAAAAAAAAGACCATTCACTTTGGCCATGTGTGGACTACCGCAAACTAAATAAAATTGCGGTCAAAAACCGATACCCCCTACCCTTGATTCCTGATCTCTTCCAGAGATTAAGAACCGCCGCTATATTTACCAAACTGGACTTGCGGGGAGCCTACAGTTTGGTCCGTATCAGGGAAGGGGACGAATGGAAGACAGCATTCCGCACCCGATTCGGTCATTAGGAGTACTTGGTAATGCCTTTCGGGCTCTGCAATGCCCTGGCCACCTTCCAGCACTTCATCAACGATGTCCTCAGACTATCTGGACATCTTTGTGATTGTCTACTTGGACGATATCCTGGTCTTTTCTTCCTCCCTGGCCCAGCACCGAGAACACGTTAAAAAAAAAGAGTACTCCACCGACTCCGGCTACACAGGCTCTACACAAAACCTGAGAAATGCGAGTTTGAACAGCAGAATATCCAGTTCCTCGGTCTAGTAATCTCCTCTGAAGGGGTCAAAATGGACCCTCAGAAGGTCTCCGCCATCCTGGATTGGCTTGCACCTGTGGATAAGAAGGGGATTCAGCATTTCATAGGATTCGCAAATTTCTACAGGAAATTTATCAAGGGGTTTTCCTCTATCATCGCCCCTATTACCCTGCTCACCAAACAGGGTACCCGTTTCCACTGGTCTCCCAAGGCTCAAGTCGCATTTACAACTCTAAAGGAGCTGTTTACTTCTGCCCCTATCCTCAACCACCTGGATCCTGCCCTACCTTACATCCTCGAAGTTGACGCCTCGGAAATCGCAGTAGGAGCAGTCATCTCCTGGCGTCAAGGCCTCAAGGACCTGATCCATCTGGTGGCTTTCTTCTCCCGTAAACTTTCTCCTGCGAAGAGGAACTATGATGTAGGGGACCAGGAACTCCTTGCCATCAAGACCACCTTGGGAGGAATGGAGGTACCTGTTAGAAGGGGCGGCACATCCCATACTTATCTACACTGATCATAAGAACCTGGAGTATTTGAGGACGGCCAAACGCTTGAGACCTCGCCAAGCACGATGGGCACTTTTTTTTTCTAGGTTTTTATTCCATATAACGTACCGACCTGGTTCCAAGAATACGAAACCCGATGCTCTCTCCTGAATTTACGACAGTTCTAAAGAAATCCTTGTACCTGACACCATTTTGACCAGAGGTAATTTCCTGCTATTACAGTCTGACCTTCTTAGCTCTCTGAGACTAGCCACAATAAATGCTCCCCATCCTGCTGGAACTGTACTGGTACCCAGAAATGGATTTCTATGGAGAGGAGATCAAATTTTTGTTCCAGAAAGTGCCCAGGTGTCCATCCTGGGACTTTGTCATGACCACTCGATGGCTGGCCATTTTGGGATCCATAAGACCCTAGATCTGGTTCAACGCACGTTCTGGTGGCCCGACATAGGGAAATGTTGTAAGCAGTATGTCTCCTCCTGTACTATCTGCACACGAAGCAAGACAACCCGAAACAAGGCATGGAGCCTGCTCAGACCACTACCAGTCCCTGACAGACCACGGAAGAGGATTGCCATGGATTTCATTGTGGAACTTCCTCCTTCAGACGGTTATTCTGCAATCTTCGTGGTAGTGGACCATCTGTCGAAAAAGGCTCATTTAATACCTCTGAAGGGCACACCCTCCACGCTCGAGACGGCGCAGATCTTCATCAAAGAGATTGTCAGACTCCACGGGGTTCCAATGGACATTGTGTCGGATAGAGGTGTTCAATTTACTTCTCGCTTCTGGAGAGCTTTATGTGACTCATTGAAGATCAAGTTGTCAATGTCCTCCGCATACCATCCCCAGACTAACGGGCAGACAGAGGACCAACCAGACCCTCGAGCAAGATATCCGATGTTTCACCACCTTTGTTCAAGATGACTGGGTCTCGTTACTACCGTCAGCAGAGTTCGCATACAATAATGCCAAACACTTGGCTACAGGTCAGTCCCCATTCTATGCTGACTACGGGTTTCACCCATCCTTCTTGCCCTGCTTTGTTCCTGAACCTACAGTGCCAGCAGTCCGGGATATCATGGAGTTCCTTAAAGAGAACAACAAATTTTACAGGATGCCATGACCAGGGCTCAGACCTAAAATAAAGAGGCCTTTGACAAAAGGAGGAGAGGTGAGTTGGTTCTTCAACCTGGCAACCTGGTATGGTTAGCCACTACCAACCGCCAATTGACATGCCCTTCAAAGAAACTGGCACCCAAATTTATTGGCCCGTTCCCGGTGAAGAGGAGATTAAATGAGGTATAGGAACCAACTCTACCCGATTCCCTCAAGATCCATCCGGTCTTCCATGTATCACTTTTGAAACCTGCAGTACCTGATTCCTTTCCAGGTAGAAGTTCGGAACCACCTGCTCCTGTCACCATCAACGGAGAAGAAGAATTTGAGGTGGAGGCCATCCTAGACTGCAGAAGAAGGAATCAGTTACAATACTTAGTTAAATGGAGGGGCTATGGCCCCGAAGAGAACTCCTGGGAACCGGTACAGAATTTCCATGCCCAAGACTTAATCCGAAATTTTTTCCGCAACCATCCCCACAAAAGCAATCTTTTGGGCATCCGGAGGTTGCCCATAAGGGGGGGGGGCAATGTCAGGGAATCAATACCCTGCGCAGGCGCACTGGCGCCGCTAACCGGCGAATGCCTATGCGTGTACGAAGAGGCACCTTGCAATAGTCAGAGGCTACCTTGCAATAGTCAGAGGCTACTAAATTGGTGCCAAAACAGCCTATTTAAACACAGCAGTCACTCCAAGTAATTGCTGTGTTATCATCAGCTCTCCTGTATCCTGTGCCTGTTTATCTGACCCAGCTTGTCTTTGGATTCTGATTACCTGCTGCCCGCCTTGACCTTGGCTTGTCCTTACTGTTCTCCTGCCTGATCCTGATCTGTTTATCCGCTACTGGCTATTGGTCCTGGACCTGATCCTGGGTCCACCAGGGAATCCGGGGGACCGCGACCTGGTGTTAGCAAGCAGCCAAGTCCATCTCCACCATCTGGGGCCCTGGTGAAAACCGGCTAACACTTAAACTCCGCGCCTCTGGTGAATCTGTGGAATGGGATGGGATGTTCAATATGTTTTTTTGTGGTTTTGTTCCTTTAATTTTTGTTTTTTACCAATGAGGTACAGTGCTTTGCGAAAGTATTCGGACCCCTTTAAATTTTCAACCTTTTGCCACATTTCAGGCTTCAAACAAAGATATAAAACTGTAATTTTTTGTGAAGAATCAACAAGTGGGACACAATCATGAAGTGGAACGAAATTTATTGGATATTTCAAACTTTGTTAACAAATAAAAAACTGAAAAATTGGGCGTGCAAAATTATTCAGCCCCTTTACTTTCAGTGCAAACTCTCTACAGAAGTTCAGTGAGGATCTCTGAATGATCCAATGTTGACCTAAATGAATAATGATGATAAATAGAATCCACCTGTGTGTAATCAAGTCTCCGTATAAATGCACCTGCACTGCGATAGCCTCAGAGGTCCGTTTAAAGCGCAGAGAGCATCATGAAGAACAAGGAACACACAAGGCAGGTCCGAGATACTGTTGTGGAGAAGTTTAAAGCCGGATTTGGATACAAAAAGATTTCCTAAGCTTTAAACATCCCAAGGAGCACTGTGCCTGCGATAATATTGAAATGGGAGTATCAGACCACTGCTAATCTACAAAGACCTGGCCGTCCCTCTAAACATTCAGCTCATACAAGGAGAAGACTAATCAGAGATGCAGCCAAGAGGCCCATGATCACTCTGGATGAACTGCAGAGATCTACAGCTGAGGTGGGAGACTCTGTCCATAGGACAACAATCAGTCGTATACTGCACAATTCTGGCCTTTATGGAAGAGTGGCAAGAAGAAAGCCATTTCTTAAAGATATCAATAAAAAGTGTGGTTTAAAGTTTGCCACAAGCCACCTGGGAGACACACCAAATATGTGGAAGAAGGTGCTCTGGTCAGATGAAACCAAAATCAAACTTTTTGGCAACAATGCAAAATGTTATGTTTGGCGTAAAAGCAACACAGCTCATCACCCTGAACACACCATCCTCACTGTCAAACATGGTGGTGGCAGCATCATGGTTTGGGCCTGCTTTTCTTCAGCAGGGACAGGGAAGATGGTTAAAATTGATGGGAAGATGGATGGAGCCAAATACAGGACCATTCTGGAAGAAAACCTGATGGAGTCTGCAAAAGACCTGAGACTGGGACGGAGATTTGTCTTCCAACAAGACAATGATCCAAAACATAAAGCAAAATTTACAATGGAATGGTTCACAAATAAACATATCCAGGTGTTAGAATGGCCAAGTCAAAGTCCAGACCTGAATCCAATCGAGAATCTGTGGAAAGAACTGAAAACTGCTGTTCACAAACGCTCTCCATTCAACCTTACTGAGCTTGAGCTGTTTTGCAAGGAGGGATGGGCAAAAATTTCAGTCTCTCAATGTGCAAAACTGATAGAGACATACCCCAAGCGACTTACAGCTGTAATCGCAGCAAAAGGTGGCGCTACAAAGTATTAACTTAAGGGGGCTGAATAATCTGCACGCCCCAATTTTTCAGTTTTTTATTTGTTAAAAAAAGTTTGAAATCTCCAATAAATTTCGTTCCACTTCATGATTGTGTCCCACTTGTTGATTCTTCACAAAAAATTACAGTTTTATATCTTTATGTTTGAAGCCTGAAATGTGGCAAAAGGTCGCAAAGTTCAAGGGGGCCGAATACTTTCGCAAAGCACTGTATATGCATTGTACATTGAATATTGCTCCACGGTGGGCCCACTGCACTTTCATATGTATACTGAATGAGGGGTTATACTGCTCCTGATGGGCCTGGGGGGAGATCTGGCTGTGAAGGGATGGTCCCTATATGTACCGTTCTTAATATGGCCCCTTTAAAATTGTATCCTGGAATGTGCGGAGGTTGAACTCTAGATTTAAGCATTCCTTGGCACTCTCTTTCTTAACCACTTAAGCCCCGGAAGATTTTACCCCCTTCCTGACCAGGGGGTATTTTGCAATTCGGCACTGCGTGACTTTAACGGACAATTGCGCGGTCGTGCGACGATGTACCTAAACAAATTTGACGTCCTTTTTTCCCCACAAATAGAGCTTTCTTTTGGTGGTATTTGATCACCTGTGCGATTTTTTGATCATACGCTATAATCAAAAAAAGATCGACAATTTTGCAAAAAGAACTATTTTTCACATTTTTTTTTTATATGAAATTCCCCCCCAAAAAAAAATGTAAAAATTTAAATTTTTTTACATTTTTGGCCAATTTGTTTTCTGCTACCTATGTTTGGTAAAAAAAAAAAAAAATCACAATAAGCGTATTTTGATTGGTTTGCGCAAAAGTTATTGCGTTTACTAAGGGAAAGGGAAAAAAAAAAAAAAAAAAAAACAAGTAATGGCAGCGATCTGCGATTTTTTTTACTGCCAGGTCAGTCAGGTACTGTGACATTGCGGCGGACAGATCGGACCCTTGACTGACATTTTTGACACTTTTGGGGGTACCAGTGACATTACTACAGTAATCAGTGCTATACATATGCACTGTTACTGTAAAAATGACACTGGCAGGGAAGGGGTTAACTTTATTAGAGATGCAGTGACTATGTGTGTCCCTAGGGGCGTGCTTCTTACTGTGCAGGGATGTGGCTGTGTGTGTAACAGCACAGATCAACGGATCAGTGCTTTTACACAGGGAAGAATGACAGGCGGCTTTGTTTACATTAGCCGCCTGCCTTTCTCCCTTCACATCGGACGATCGCGAGTGACTGCACGGAGGTGTCCGTGAACGAGCTGAGGCGAGAGCACGCCTCCAGCGGCGCGTGTCCGCCCGCTATTGGCTCCCAGGCTAGTGACGTATATATACGTCACTTTGCCTGGCCGGGGCTGACCGCTACAGTAAATAGACGTGCGGCGGTCAGCAACAGGTTAAAGAGGCATCACCAGCACATTTGTATCTTCCAGGAAACACATCTCACTGGTGCTAGAGTGCTACCCCTTAAACCTTGGGTAAGGTCTTATTACCATTCCACCTTCTCCTCCTATTTCCGTAGGGTCAGTATATTAATTCATAGGACCCTCCATCCCCTTTGAGTTGCTGGATGTTCGCCAGTATGTGATTTCACATGCTATCTGTGACCATACTGATGTAGTTCTTGTTGGCCTGTATGTACCACCGCATGCGGCATTAATGGTCCTGCATAAAGAAGGTAGGATATGCCTACGCGCTGACCATCAACCAGATGTAATAAGGAGTGAGAGATTTAAGATAGAGATAAAGAAGGGGGAGCTCAAGGGTTAGCCGCCAATTCCTAGCAGTGTCTCCACATACATATATCAAAATAAATAAGGTAAAATGAATCGGCGCTTAATCACCCCCCATAAGAGTAAATAGTAGATAATAAAAACTTTAAAACCAAGCACAGCAACTGCAAAAGTACGATGGTAATATTCAAAGATATAGGTGATATTGTGCAAATAATGCAGAGGATAAAACCTATAAAATATCAAAAAATGATATAGTGCATAGTAAGAGGTAAATAAATACACAGATAAAACATGCAGAGAATAAGTTCATCAATCCATAAATATCAAAAGTTCATAGCAAAAGTGCTGGTGAGGAAATAATTCCAGAAGTGCGGAAAACTCCTTAAAAGTGCGGGAAACCAATTTAACTGTGATGGTGAGCTAGGATCCTTAAATGAGTGAAATGGCCGCTCACCACCAAAACACTCAGAATGAGCGTTTGTACCAAAAGGTAAAACAGGATGGCCTCTGTGGGAATAGGGATCCACCAATGGTTCCTTAAAAGCAGGCTCCTCTGGGACTAATGGAAAGCCAGTATCGACATCAAGGGATAGAAACCTGGATAAGGTTTGGAGCTCAAACCCACGATAAAAAGGAGGCACTTCATGGTGTAGTACGTTTCAAAATGATAACATTTATTAGGTTAAAATAATGCACTCACATAAATGTAGGCATACAGCAGCATAAAAATAGCGTGGCAGCGGCTTAGGCAATAGTAACCAGGGACTTCCGGTCTCGGCCGAGGACCGGAAGTGACGTCAGACGCTTCTCCCGACTAGTTGCGTCACAGCAGACATGTGACTTGCTCAAGGGATGAGAAGCACGGCTGACGTACTTGTTTAAATAGCCAGCCGTCACTATCGCGACCGCTGTAAACACATGTAATGTGCACATCTACCACCAGATGGAGCTCCAAGCATGTAAGCATCGTAGCAGCATAATACAAGAGGAGCATAATAACTTAGTTGATGCAAATTCTTCACAAACACAGTTATTACAAACATCGAGAGAGGAAATTCATATTACATATTGAAAGCATATAAAATAGCAACACATGAAAATAGTAATTTAAAATGAGATAAATAGATCATAAAAAATATCAAAATATCATAACCATTATTGATTAAAATTGGTAATCACTCATAAATAGGACCAAAAATAGAATATGAGTAAAAACATAATACCAATCAGGCTATAAAAACCAATAAAGTTTAAAAAAGGTAAAAAACAAGTAACATGAGATGATGGAGAAGGACACCAGATAACACTAAAAATAATGACCTCATAAGCAAGGAAAATATATGCCAAATGCATAAACATGAGAAAAATAGTATATCTTCCATATATATGCACATAATACATATACACATGGAGGTAGGGAGTAGAAAGCTCAGAAACAGATTAAAAATCTGAAATAAAACAATTGAGATCAAACTCAAAGTTCAAGCCAGACGGTGAAAAGGATTGGATTTCAAAAATCCATCTTGATTCAGCTTTGCTGAGGGTATTAACTTTATTGCTACCTCTCCAGTGGGGTTTATACTTCTCTATGCCACAGAAAGTTAAAGAAGAGGGGTCTTTTTGATGGTAGTCCAGAAAATGTTTAGAGACACTGCGCTTTGGATAGCCTTTCTGAATATTTTGGACATGTTCTCTAAGGTGTTTCCATAGGGGTCTCTTGGTGCGACCCACATATTGGAGCTTGCAAGAGCATTGTAAGAGATACACAGCCCCTTCTGTTCTGCAAGAAATGAATTCCTTGATATTATATTTTTTACATGTAACTGTGGATTCAAATTCAATGCATTTTTTCTTTGGAAATTTAGTGCGTTTACAGGCAAAGCAACCTTTACAAGGATAGAAGCCTTTTCCCTCAAAAAAGCTAAATGGAGCCTTGGGGGGTGGTTCCACAACATTTTTGGCCAGTTGGTCTCGCAAGGTGGGTGCTCTTCTGTAAGTGAATCTTGGGCGACTTGGAAGTATTTGATGTAGGGTTTTATCCGCCAATAAGATGTTCCAATGTTTTTTGAAGATTTTTTCAACTTTATGTTGGATGTTATAATCCAGGATGACATTCAATGTTTGTTGAGATTGTTTTTCTCGTATAGTATCTTTCAGTAAAGTATCTCTTTCTAAAATACCCACTTCATTGATTTTTTCTTCGATAAAAGAGTGTTTATAGCCTTTTTCTAAAAACCTTGTCTTTAAAATCTTTGCTTGTTCTACATAGTGAATTTTTTCAGTGCAGTTTCTTCGTAGTCATATAAGTTGTCCCTTAGGAATGTTAGTTAACCAGGGTTTGTGATGGCAACTGGTTAATGGGAAGTAACTATTTCTATCGACTGGTTTGAAGTAAGTCTTGGTCTTTTTTTTTCTTCATGCCAGATTTCCAAGTCGAGAAAGTGAATAGTTGTTTTATTAATCTCCCATGTGAGAGAGATGTTTTTGGTATTCATATTTAGTGATTGTCCGAACTCAAGTAGATCTTTTTCATCTGCAGACCATATCACTATGATATCATCTATAGATCTCTTATAGAGGATTAGTTGGTCAGGTTTATTCTGATATACTGCAGTCTCTTCCCACTGTGACATGAAGATGTTTGCTACGCTAGGCGCAAACTTAGCTCCCATCGCAATTCCCTTTGTTTGCTGATAATAGTTATTCTGATACCAAAAATAGTTGTGTTCCAAACTATATTTCAAACATTTTAATAAACATTAAATAAACATTATAGACTGGAAACATCCGCTGTTGGATCAAACGACATTTTTTTGGCCACAGCGGATGTTTCCAGTCTATATACCATAATAGACCACCAGGAAGCTTTATCTTCAGTCAAATGGTCCCTTAAGGAGATGAGTGATTTAAAACGCCCACAAAGAAAATTCCTATTAAAATGTTTGAAATATAGTTTGGAACACAACTATTTTTGGTATCAGAATAACTATTATCAGCAAACAAAGGGAATTGCGATGGGAGCTAAGTTTGCGCCTAGCGTAGCAAACATCTTCATGTCACAGTGGGAAGAGACTGCAGTATATCAGAATAAACCCGACCAACTAATCCTCTATAAGAGATTTATAGATGATATCATAGTGATATGGTCTGGAGATGAAAAAGATCTACTTGAGTTCGGACAATCACTAAATATGAATACCAAAAACATCTCTCTCACATGGGAGATTAATAAAACAACTATTAACTTTCTCGACTTGGAAATCTGGCATGAAGAAAAAAAGATAAAGACCAAGACTTACTTCAAACCAGTCGATAGAAATAGTTACCTCCCATTAACCAGTTGCCATTACAAACCCTGGTTAACTAACATTCCTAATGGACAACTTGTATGACTACGAAGAAACTGCACTGAAAAAATTCACTATGTAGAACAAGCAAAGATTTTAAAGACAAGGTTTTTAGAAAAAGGCTATACACACTCTTTTATCGAAGAAAAAAATCAATGAAGTGGGTATTTTAGAAAGAGATACTTTACTGAAAGATACTATACGAGAAAAACAAACAAACAATCTCAACAAACATTGAATGTCATCCTGGATTATAACATCCAACATAAAAAAGTTGAAAAAATCTTCAAAAAACATTGGAACATCTTATTGGCGGATAAAACCCTACATCAAATACTTCCAAGTCGCCCAAGATTCACTTACAGAAGAGCACCCACCTTGCGAGACCAACTGGCCAAAAATGTTGTGGAACCACCCCCCAAGGCTCCATTTAGCTTTTTTGAGGGAAAAGGCTTCTATCCCTGTAAAGGTTGCTTTGCCTGTAAACGCACTAAATTTCCAAAGAAAAAATGCATTGAATTTGAATCCACAGTTACATGTAAAAAATATAATATCAAGGAATTCATTTCTTGCAGAACAGAAGGGGCTGTGTATCTCTTACAATGCTCTTGCAAGATCCAATATGTGGGTCGCACCAAGAGACCCCTGTGGAAACGCCTTAGAGAACACGTCCAAAATATTCAGAAAGGCTATCCAAAGCACAGTGTCTCTAAACATTTTCTGGACTACCATCAAAAAGACCCCTCTTCTTTAACTTTCTGTGGCATAGAGAAGTATAAACCCCACTGGAGAGGTAGCAATAAAGTTAATACTAGCAAAGCTGAATCAAGATGGATTTTTGAAATCCAATCCTTTTCACCGTCTGGCTTGAACATTGAGTTTGATCTCAATTGTTTTATTTCAGATTTTTAATCTGTTTCTGAGCTTTCTACTCCCTACCTCCATGTGTATATGTATTATGTGCATATATATGGAAGATATACTATTTTTCTCTATTTTTTTGGCATATATTTTCCTTGCATATGAGGTCATTATTTTTAGTGTTATCTGGTGTCCATCATCTCATGTTACTTGTTTTTTACCTTTTTTAAACTTTATTGGTTTTTATAGCCTGATTGGTATTATGTTTTTACTCATATTCTATTTTTGGTCCTATTTATGAGTGATTACCAATTTTAATCAATAATGGTTATGATATTTTGATATTTTTTATGATCTATTTATCTCATTTTAAATTACTATTTTCCTGTGTTGCTATTTTATATGCTTTCAATATGTAATATGAATTTCCTCTCTCGATGTTTGTAATAACTGTTTGTGAAGAATTTGCATCAACTAAGTTATTATGCTCCTCTTGTATTATGCTGCTACGATGCTTACATTTGCTTGGAGCTCCATCTGGTAGTAGATGTGCACATTACATGTGTTTACAGCGGTCGCTATAGTGACCGCTGGCTATTTAAACAAGTACGTCAGCCGTGCTTCTCATCCCTTGAGAAAGTCACATGTCTGCTGTGACGCAACTAGTCGGGAGAAGCGCATGACGTCACTTCCGGTCCTCGGCCGAGACCGGAAGTCCCTGGTTACTATTGCCTAAGCCGCTGCCACGCTATTTTTATGCTGCTGTATGCCTACATTTATGTGAGTGCATTATTTTAACCTAATAAATGTTATCATTTTGAAACGTACTACACCATGAAGTGCCTCCTTTTATCGTGGGTTTGAGCTCCAAACCTTATCCAGGTTTCTATCCCTTGATGTCGATACTGGCTTTCCATTAGTCCCAGAGGAGCCTGCTTTTAAGGAACCATTGGTGGATCCCTATTCCCACAGAGGCCATCCTGTTTTACCTTTGGTACAAATGCTCATTCTGAGTGTTTTGGAGGTGAGCGGCCATTTCACTCATTTAAGGATCCTAGCTCACCATCACAGTTAAATTGGTTTCCCGCACTGTTAAGGAGTTTTCCGCACTTCTGGAATTATTTCCTCACCAGCACTTTCGCTATGAACTTTTCATATTTATGGATTGATGAACTTATTCTCTGCATGTTTTATCTGTGTATTTATTTACCTCTTACTATGCACTATATCACTTTATGATATTTTATAGGTTTTATCCTCTGCATTATTTGCACAATATCACCTATATCTTTGAATATTACCATCGTACTTTTGCAGTTGCTGTGCTTGGTTTTAAAGTTTTTATTATTTACTATTTACTCTTATGGGGGGTGATTAAGCGCCGATTCATTTTACCTTATTTAACGGTCCTGCATAAAATTCAAGGTATCGGGGCTCAGTACCCCACCACTAATGTGATACTAGCAGGGGACTTTAATATGCCAACTAATCCTGATGAATAAATTGCATCCGGACATAGAGGTTGACTTGGCCTGCATGACGCGTGACGATGGAAGCACCCTACTGTGACAGTATACCTGTCACTCAGACACCAATGCTACTTTCTCATGCATGGAATTGATTTACGTGAGCAACTCCTTGCTGCCCCGGGTGGTGGAGAGTGCCATTTTGCCGCGTGGCATTTCGGACCACACTCTAGTCCTAGTGGGCCTCAGTACTGACTCGGCCGCGGGTCAGGGACTATGGAGACTCTCAAGATATTGGATTATGGATGAAAAATTAGAGCCACTGATGTCATCTGAGCTCAGTGAGTACTGAATACACAATGACCACACTTCAAGTCCGGCCAAGGTCTGGGATGCATTCAAAGTTTATACTAGAGGCAGGTACCAATTTAATTTAAACTAAAATTAGGAAGGAATCTCACATCCTGCTGTCCGAGGCCCGTGCTCGATCGCTGGAGGCGAGATACTCAAATTCACCAGATAGGAGCACCTATTCTGATATTCTGACTGCCTACTACGAGTTGGCATTGCTCTGCACGGACTCTTGTAGGACGCTTCCATCTTTCCCAGTCTCACAGCATATTTGAACAGGGAAAATGTCTGGGCAGGCTTCTTGCCTGGTTGGCGGCGGAGCAGACAGGCAGCTCTTGTATTGGTAAAATCTGATCAGCAGGCAGAGATTTAATCTCTGATCCTATACAGATTAATAAAAGATTTGAGGAATACTAAAAGTTTATACACATCCAGGGTGACCTACTCTTCTGAGGAGCTGTCTGCATATCTAGGAGGTTCATTTGCCAACCCTTACTGCTTCAACTGCCCAATAATTAGATGCACCCATCTCACTAAAGCCCCGTACACAGGTACCGATTGTCGGCCGCAAATTTTTGGCTTGTTAGTATGATTCTTCCGACAGCCGACGGCGCATTTTCGGCCGAACAGAATCTGTCGTGCAGGCATTCAAATTTTTGTAGGCCGACAACAGAACGGCCGATTGTGCGTCGGTCAGTACAGATTTCGGCCGACAATCAGCAGATTTGCAAGACTGGGCATGCTCAAAAAAGAAAAAAAGACCCGGAAAGTTAACCATCACATGACATCAGGGCCGGTACAAGGGGTGGGCGGGAGGGGCGGCTGCCCTGGGCGGAGTTTGGGAGGAGTGTGGGAGGGGGCGCCAAAACACTGAAGAATCACCTTTATTCTAAGCTCCAGTGTTGCTAAAACATGTCCAAAATCAGAGCCAACAATGCGCCCATGCCTTCTGCAGGCTTCCCGCCCCTTGCTGGAAAGGAGATTAACACTCTCCTGGGCACAGGATTCGTACAGGCTGGCTGGTTGGATCGGGACCGTGAGAGCTCCTGTACAGGTGGGCGGAGCTAGCAGAGCACACTACACTGCAGCCTCGATCACTGCTTTCTGCCCAGCAGACATCGGAGCTCTCCTCTCCTCCTCAAGCTGAAGATAAGAGACAGATCGCAGACTGAATTTCCTCCTCCTGTGAGTCCCGATCTGTCCTGTCCTGTTTTACACTGTGCAATGATGTGCTGTAAGCCTGTACTGACCCTTGCAGTGCAGGTTTGCTAAAGAGAAAGTAAAATGTTTTGAATAGGTTAGGAATATAATGGGACTTTTCAGGCTCCACATATTGTAAATGTATTCCACACATACACACTATATATTAATCCTGCCTTTTAATAAGATATATTGTGTATGTGGAATACATCTACAGTATGTAGAGCCTGAAAAGTCCCAGTATATTCCTAACCTATTCAAAGATTGATCATAAACAAGTGAAATGTTGCAGCCCAACTCCAGCAAAGTGAAACAGTCCACCCTTGCAGTGCTGGAGGATATCGCCTCATGTATTCTTTCTCCAGCCAGCTACAGTGCTCTCCTCTACCACCCAAAGTCTCATCACATACCATACAGGAACATTAACCCTGTATTGTATGATGAGGCTGGAGTGTGACCCAGTCAGTCACAGTTTACCCAGGAGCTCCCGAGGACCAGTCACAGCACTGGAGAGAGCCTACTGGAGCAAGGAGTAAGGTAAAGCTGGGTACACATGAAACAAAATTTGTTCGGTTCAGCAGGGACCAGCTGAATTTTGATCTATGTGTGGCCTTGCCTGTTGGCCGCCTGTCAGAATGGGAGCTTCTGTAGAATGGGAGCCTGCTGGAAAACCTTGTTCGATCAGCAGCTTGCAGCCAATCAGCTGCAATGCTGATCAGTGTATTCTGACAGAGAAGAGTCCCCAGCGTCAGAATACGTCTCGTGGAGGGGATTTCTTCATCCACCTCTTGTGTGGATGGATGAATCTGTAAGTGTTTTTTTTCAATTCAGCCCACTGGCTATACCAAAATAAAAAAAAAACCTATGCATGTGTGCCAGTTTAAGTGCCGAATCACACTATTGCAATGGCAGACATCGCATGTGATTTGCACCACATTGTGGTGCAGATCACATGCGATGTCTGTGCAATGTGATTTCAGCCATACAAACTTTTTGGCTGAAATCGCATCCCATTTGCACAAGAATGGAGCAGGGCCCTTTTTTGGTTCGCACTGGAATCGGATTGCATGGGTGTTCACACCTATGGGATCCAATTCCTGCACCATTTCACAATTTGAACTGCGATCTGCGAACCAATCTGAAAGTGTCATCATTACCTTTACATTGACACCCCCCAGAGATTTGCAGATCTCAGTGTGAACCACTGTGCGATTCTGGTGCAATGCCGGAACCGGCACTGAATAGCAGGGTTTCCCGCATCATACCAGTGTGAACTGGGACTAAGTGGTTTTACCCTAATCCTCTGCTCCTAGAATAAAAAAGTCCCATGCACACAATGAGAATATCAAACCATTTTTTTTTTTTACATGCTAGTCTTAGGAATATACTGGGACTTTTCAGGCCCCATTGTAAGGGTTGATTTTTTGTTTTTTTCCTGAAGTTGGGATTTAAACGTTTATTATGAAAAACATTCAGGGAAGACATTTGGGTTAGACAGGTACATTAGTTGGTGGTTTAATGTACATAGAGTGTTTGTATGTATGTATGTATTCATGCATATATGAAATGCCTCACCTTAGCACTCTATACATAGGTGTAATTATCAAGTGTGGTTATCAGGCATGGGTAAAATGATTGGTCATGCACAACCCAGGGGGGGGGGGGGCGCAGTTTTGCACGTTCGCCCTGGGCGCTGGATGACCTTGTCTCAGCACTGCATGACATCACTTCTGCAGTCAGCTGTTGTTGGCCGACAAAATTTGTGTGCAGTCTTTTGCACTTTTCAGCGGACAGGACAGCCCTGGACAAAAGACGGCCGATCGTTCGGCCGATGATCAGTACGTGTGTACGGGGCTTAAAGGAAGTCAGAGATGCGATCAAGTCTTTGCAGGCTGGCAAGACCCCAGGGCCTGACAGACTCCCGCAGAGTTCTATAAAATGAATCTTGAAACTATTGGCCCCTACTACTTCGAAACAATTTTTACTGCACTGGATGCATACTCCCTCCCGCTCTCTATGGCAGAAGCTGTTGTAGTTGTTTTGCCCAAACCCAGGAAGGACCCCAAATTGTGCTCATCCTATAGGCCATTATCACTATTTAATATAGATGTTAAAATTCTGACTAAAATACTGGCCAATCATCTGAACTCTGTCATACTGTCTTTGGTGCATGGAGATCAGGCCGGCTTTATGCCAGGCAAGGGCATGGACAAATATTTGTCGCCTCCATACTAATATAGCCCACTTCAAAGAAAGAAATACGCAGGGAGCAGTGACCTCCATAGACGCAGAGAAGGCCTTCAACTCTGTGGAATGGGAATATTTGTGCCAAGTGCTAACCCGTTTTGGCTTTGGTCCTAAGTTTATTGCCTGGACTCAATTATTATACAAAACCCATGTAGCCCGGGTACGCATCAGTGGTATATGGTCCCCTCTCTTCTGGCTTAGCACAGGAACGAGACAAGGTTGCCCCTTGTCTCCTGGGCTGTTTGCCTTGGCTATTGAGCCCATGGCTATCTTGCTTCGCTCTGCAGACACTGTGGGAGGGTTAGTGGTAGGACCCATGGTGGAACGTGTGTCACTTTATGCAGACGATGCCCTCCTGTACTTGCATCATGTCTCAGACTCTTATTGTAGCATTGACGGTTATTGACAGATATGGTGAATTTTCTGGAATGAAGATTAACTGGAAAAAGTTGAGTATATTCCCTCTTGCTAAATCAGCCCCCCCCCCCTCTCCCGAACCTACCCCCCTACGAAGGGTTTCTCCGTTCAAATATCTTGGCATCACGATTCATAATTACCTCTCATTACTTAACAGACAATTTGTATCCAGTGATGCAACAGTTAATCACTAAATGGCAGACATGGAAAACGCTCCCCTTTAATACCGGTTGGACGCGTAAATTTAATTAAAATTACATTTCTCCCACAATTTCTTTATATCTTTAGGAACACCCCAATCCCCATCCCAGCTGCATTTTTCCACAAGTAAGATGGGGTAATTTCCTCCTTCATCTGGGCGGGTAAAGTGGAAAAGCTGGGATCAGTCATCATATTAGGGGACTTCAATTATCCCGACATTGACTGGGAAGAGGGGACTACACACTCACAGAAGACCCGTCTCTTCATGGAAACCTTACAGGACAACTACATGTCTCAGTTGATGGATTCTCCTACTAGAGAAAATGCAGTGCTGGATCTATTGATCACTAATGACCCAGACCTAATCTCGGAGGTTGGAGTCCAAGACAACCTGAGCTCTAGCGATCACAGGATGATCACATTCAGCGTAAACAACAATATAACTAGGCAAGAGGGGAACATAAGAACCCTAAACTTCAGAAGGGCAAACTTTCCCAAATTGTGCTCAATGATGGAAAGGGTAAACTGGGACCAAACCCTAGGAACACTGACCACGGAGGAAAAATGAGAATGCTTTAACATAATAAACAAATGCATCTCGCAGTGCATTCCTATAGGAAATACATTTAGAAGAAACAAAGCCAAACCTGGCTGGCTAAACCGTAATGTTAAAAAACGTATTAGGGGTAAAAAATAGCCTTCAAGAAATATAAATCAGAGAGCACAGTATTGGCTTTCGAGCAATACAAGGAGGCAAATAAGAAAAGTAAATACGAAATCAAAATGGCTAAAATCAACTTTGAGAGACAAATAGCGGAGGATAGTAAAAAGAACCCAAAAAAATTCTTTAAATATATCAACAGCAAAAAAAAAAAAAAAAAACTAGGGCAGAGCATATTGCATATATAATTAACAATGATGGGAGGATGGTTACAGAGGACACTGAAAAAGCAAGCATGGTTAATGCTTTTTTCTCCTCAGCCTTTACACAGGAAAAGGAGGGGTACACCAACCATGACTGTATGGTTAGTAGTAATACACAGGACTTGCCGCTATGGCTAACAGAGGGTGAAATCAGGAAAAGGCTGGATAAAATTAACACAAATAAATCACCAGGCCCGGATTGTGTACATCCGAGAGTACTCAAAGAACTTAGTAAGACTATATCTAGACCACTGTTCCTGATCTTTGCTGACAGTATTATGACAGGAAATGTACCGGGGGATTGGAGGAAAGCTAACGTGATACCGATATTCAAAAAAGGCCAGAGGCATGTCCCAGGAAATTATAGGCCTGTCAGTCTGACATCGATAGTAGGCAAACTTCTGGAGGGGATGGTAAGGGACTATATCGTAGAGTTTGCTAAAGACAACAACATCAGCAGTAATCAGCACGGGTTTACAAGTGGGCGTTCTTGTCAAACCAATCTCTTAACATTCTACGAGGTGAGCTGTGAACTAGATAGGGGGAGACCAGTGGATGTGGTGTACCTGGATTTCGCTAAGGTGTTTGATACAGTTCCCCACAAGCGCTTAATTTATAAAATAAGGTCTGCAGGCATCGACCGCAAGGTTTGCTCTTGGATACGGAACTGGGTAAAAGGGGGTGTTCAAAGGGTGGTAATAAATAGCACATACTCAGACTGGTCTGGGGTGGTAAGTGAGGATGGGATCAGTAGTTCTATATCAGTTTTTGCAGACGACACAAAATTGGGCAGGTCAATAACTGCACAGCATGAAGCAGATATCCTACAGAATGACCTGAACAAAATAAGAGTGGGCAACGACATGGCAAATGAGGTTTAATGTGGAGAAGCGTAAGGTTTTGCACTTGGGGACTAAAAACATAACAGCACAATACACTTTAGGGGGGGAACCTTTGGGGGAATCAAAAATGGAGAAAGATCTGGGAGTCTTAGTAGAGGATAGACTAGGCAATAGCATGCAATGTCAAGCGGCAGCTTCCAAAGCAGGCAAAATATTGGCACGCATAAAGAAAGGGATGTATTCCAGAGATAAAACTATAATCCTACCACTTTATAAAAAAACTCTGGTCTGACTGCATCTGGAGTATTCTGTCCAGTTCTGGTCGCCAGTCCTCAGGAGGGATGTGTTGGAGCTGGAGAGAGTCCAGAGAAGGGCAACTAAACTAATTAGGGGATTGGAGGACCTTAATTATGAAGAGCGTCTGCAATCGCTTGATTTATTCTCCCTGGAGAAGAGACGCCTGAGAGGGGACATAATAGCAATTTATAAATACCTCAATGATGATCTCAGCATAGAAAAAAGGCTATTCAGTCAAAAGGATTGCATGAGGACTCGAGGGCATACAATGCGATTAGAGGAGAAGCGTTTTAACCTCAGGTTCTTTACTGTTAGGGCTACACGATTGTGGAATTCTCTACCACAAAAGGTGATTTCTGCGGGAAGTATGGCTACTTTCAAAAGACTCTTGGACGTACATCTCAAGGATAAGAACATTCAGGGGTATGAGAGATGATTACAGCCACACACACCTACACAGGTTGAACTGGATGGACTATTGTCTTTATTCAACCTCAACAACTATAACTATGTAATCTGGGCAGGGGCAGTCCCTAGATTAGCTAAGCAGAAATTACAGCTTCCCCTATCCTCTGGCGGACTTGCACTGCCTTGCTATAAAAACTACTACTGGGCAGCAGTGCTGGTTACAGTTCGCTGGTGGTTTGCTCAAACCAAGTCTAATCCAGCAGTCAACTTAGAGGCCTCAAACATGGGATCCTTTTCTGCCCCGACGAATATGGTCTATGTCAGAACTATGGTGAAAAAATAGACATATCTTTCATTAATTGCATATGAAGATTTAAGGACTGAATAAGCCTTAAATACAGGGTTAAACTCTATGCATTCACAGTTTTTTTTTTTCAAACAGAACATCCTGTGTTTTTATCACCTTATTGAAGGGTGGTAAAGCTGTTTGCAATCCTTGAGATAAAAAGCCATATTTCCTATGTCTTGAAAGGCGAAGTATCGGGGGAAGTCGTAAACCTAATGTTTTGACCATGAAGTGTCTCCACGCAATGGCAGATATTCATCTGGTTTCAGGATCACACCTGTGTTTACCCATTCCCTAGCAAATAAACTATTGTTTCTACCATAAGAAGACAAATAATGGAAAAAAGCCTGGACAAAGACATAAACGTGTCATTCATTTACCTACACCAAGAGGGGGGTAGAAATTGTGTCATACAGATAATCCCCCAATGGAAGCCACATGGTGTCAGATAAAGATCAGTTATTGTTCACTTAGACTGATTACAACTGCATCTTCAAATGAATTTAATATAATCATAAGCTTATACAACATCCTTGTCCCATCATATACCGGGTGGGGTGGGGGGGGGGGGGGATGTGGAACTTATGAATTTATGGACAACCTTCTATTGAGAATTACATTATATCTATTATATAGTAGTGTATAATGGTCAGACTACATCCCATATTTTATATCCAACCCTAAATCAAATCATGATTGTATTGTTTGTTAGCACAATAATCCCCTAGTAAATAATATTCTGATTGGAAATAACCCATGTGTAGAAAAGTTTACATATACAGGTTGTTGTGCAGCACTATATACTATAACTGTGTATGTATCCATTAAGTTTTAACTGCTACTAAATGTAAATATATAGGATCTGGCTAAATCAGTCATTTCCAATCAATATATATATCAGTGATGGCAAACCTTGGCACCCCAGATGTTTTGGAACTATATTTCCCATGATGCTCATGCACTCTGCAGTGTAGTTGAGCATCATGGGAAATGTAGTTCCAAAACATCTTGGGTACCAAGGTTTGCCATCACTGATATATATTGTATTAATAATATATCCTTATTAAGCGGCGTTACCAGGTCCAATATTCTCATTTTGTTTTTAGGATTATTCTTAAATGAAGAACTTATCATATACTTCGAATATCCAATATACTGGATGACTAGTAGAGGTGTCGCCCAATGACCTCACCAGTTAATGGTTAAGTAATCCCAACCAACAAAGGGGATTAAGTTCCTCCTTCTTGGTTCGGCTTGTTACAATTTTTACGGCCTTTTTGTTCAACACAAAATAAAAAAGGAACCCAGATGTGAGACGACACACACAACACAACAACACTTCATTACACTTCAACACACACGCTACTACATCCATACTCATACTCACCTATACATACTCCATCTTGCTTCATCCCTTACCTGAAACTTTAAAAGGATGCCAGACGAAACTCATTCCTAACCGGCCACCATTTTGGGAAAGGCAGCCATCTAAGGACTCTGGTAAAGACCATTTTAAGCTAGCAGCCATTTTAAGAGTGTAAATATCCATTGCTGATTTTCTGATTATCATTTCTTTCCTTCCATGTTCTGAATTTTATGCTAAAGGGTAACGAGATTATAGTCCCAGCTGTATTAACCATAGTAGATTTTTCTCTAAAACTGATTTTGTTTTTTCTACGTTTTTTTATTAGTATCAATGTTAGCGCAATATTAGCGATTTAGTCTCCCATTTTGCATAGCCTATTTTCACTCCAACTGCAGCGGAGTGACTGTTGACTGCGCAATTTGCAGACAATTGTGGTCTGATTATATAGAACAATTATCTATGGTTTCTACTATACCTGGGAAAAACATAATCTTGCTTTCTTTTTAATTTTATCATTGAACTACATATCCCATTGCATTTATCGTTTAAGTTTGTATTTTATGTAAAAAGTAATCTTTCTGTGTCACCTCAGGTCTAACTGTTTTGAATACATGTCTTGTGAATAAATATATTTATATCTGTGAGCTAGATAGGGGCAGACCAGTGGATGTGGTGTACTTGGATTTCGCTAAGGCGTTTGATACAGTTCCCCACAAGCGCTTAATTTATAAAATAAGGTCTGCAGGTATCGACAGCAGGGTTTGCTCTTGGATACGGAACTGGCTAAAAGGGCATGTCCAAAGGGTGGTAATAAACAGCGCATACTCAGACTGGTCTGAGGTGGTAAGCGGGGTCCCCCATTGAGGTTGGGATCAGTAGTTCGATATCAGTTTTTGCAGATGACACAAAATTGGGCAGGGCAATAACTGCACAGCGTGAAGCAGATATCCTACAGAATGACCTGGACAAAATAACGGAGTGGGCAACGACATGGCAAATGAGGTTTAACGTGGAGAAGTGTAAGGTTTTGCACTTGGGGACTAAAAACATAAAAGCACAATACACGTTAGGAGGGGAACCCTTGGGGGAATCAAAAATGGAGAAAGATCTGGGAGTCTTGGTTGATGATAGATTAGGCAATAGCATGCAATGTCAAGCGGCAGCTGCCAAAGCCAGCAGAATATTAGCATGCATAAAGAAAGGGATGGATTCCACAGATAAGACTATAATCCTTCCACTTTATAAAACTCTGGTCCGACCGCATCTGGAGTATTCTGTCCAGTTCTGGTCGCCAGTCCTCAGGAGGGATGTGTTGGAGCTGGAGAGAGTCCAGAGAAGGGCAACTAAACTGATTAGGGGATTGGAAGAGCGTCTGCAATCGCTTAATTTATTCTCCCTGGAGAAAAGACGCCTGAGGGGGGACATGATCGCAATTTATAAATATCTCAATGGGGATCGCAGCTTAGAAAAAAGCTGTTCAGTCGAAAGGATTGCATGAGGACTCGAGGGCATACAATGCGATTAGAGGAGAAGCGTTTTAACCTCAGGCAACGTAGGGGGTTCTTTACTGTTAGGGCTACAAGATTGTGGAATTCTCTACCACAAGAGGTGGTTTCAGCGGGAAGTATGGTGGCTTTCAAAAGACTCTTAGACGTACATCTCAAGGATCAGAACATTCAGGGCTATGTGAGATGATTACAGCCGCACACACCAACACAGGTTGAACTGGATGGACTATTTTCTTTTTTCAACCTCACCTACTATGTAACTATGTAACTATATATTCCCTACTGTAGTCGGTATTCACTAAGATTGGTACAGTGCCTTGCGAAAGTATTCGCCCCCTTTGAACTTTGCGACCTTCTGCCACATTTCAGGCTTAAAACAAAGATATAAAACTAATTTTTTGTGAAGAATGAACAAGTGGGACACAGTCATGAAGTGGAACTAAATTTATTGGATATTTCAAACTTTAACAAATAAAAAACTGAAAAATTGGGCGTGCAAAATTATTCAGCCCCTTTACTTTCAGTGCAGCAAACTTTCTCCAGAAGTTCAGTGAGGATCTCTGAATGATCCAATGTGGACCTAAATGACTAATGATGATAAAAAGAATCCAACTGTGTGTAATCAAGTCTCCGTATAAATGCACCTGCACTGTGATAGTCTCAGAGGTCCGTTTAAAGTGCAGAGAGCATCATGAAGAACAAGGAACACACCAGGCAGGTCCGAGATACTGTTACATACATAGTTACATAGTAGGTGAGGTTGAATAAAGACAATAGTCCATCCAGTTCAACCTGTGTAGGCATGTGTGGCTGTAATCATCTCCCATACCCCTGAATGTTCTGATCCTTGAGATGTAAGTCTAAGAGTCTTTTGAAAGCCACCATACTACCCGCAGAAACCACCTCTTGTGGTAGAGAATTCCACAATCTTGTTGCCCTAACAGTAAAGAACCCCCCGCGTTGCCTGAGGTTAAAACGCTTCTCCTCTAATCGCATTGTATGCCCTCGAGTCCTCATGCAATCCCTTCGAATGAACAGCTTTTTTTCTAAGCTGGGATCCCCATTAAGATATTTATAAATTGCTATCATGTCCCCCCTCAGACGTCTCTTCTCCAGGGAGAATAAATCGAGCGATTGTAGACGCTCTTCATAGTCAAGGTCCTCCAATCCCCTAATTAGTTTAGTTGCCCTTCTCTGGACTCTCTCCAGCTCCAACACATCCCTCCTGAGGACTGGCGACCAGAACTGGACGGAATACTCCAGATGCGGTCGGACCAGAGTTTTATAAAGTGGAAGGATTATAGTCTTATCTCTGGAATGCATCCCTTTCTTTATGCATGCTAATATTCTGTTGGCTTTGGAAGCTGCCGCTTGACATTGCATGCTGTTTCCTAATCTATCATCAACCAATACTCCCAGATCCTTCTCCATTTTTGATTCCCCCAAGGGCTCCCCTCCTAACGTGTATTGTGATTTTATGTTTTTAGTCCCCAAGTGCAAAACCTTACACTTCTCCACGTTAAACCTCATTTGCCATGTCGTTGCCCACTCTGTTATTTTGTCCAGGTCATTCTGCAGGATATCTGCTTCATGTTGTGAAGTTATTGCCCTGCCCAATTTTGTGTCATCTGTAAAAACTGATATCGAACTACTGATCCCGACCTCAATGTTGTTTATGAATAAATTGAACAAGGTTGGTCCCAGGACTGAGCCTTGGGGGACCCCGCTTACCACCTCAGACCAGTCTGAGTATGCGCTGTTTATTACTACCCTTTGGACCCGCCTTTTTAGCCAGTTCCGTATCCAAGAGCAAACCCTGCTATCGATACCTGCAGACCTTATTTTATAAATTAAGCGCTTGTGGGGAACTGTATCAAACGCCTTAGCGAAATCCAAGTACACCACATCCACTGGTCTCCCCCTATCTAGCTCACAGCTCACCTCCTCGTAGAATGTAAGGAGATTGGTTTGACAAGAACGCCCATTTGTAAACCCGTGCTGATTACTGCTGATGATGTTGTTGTCCTTAGCAAACTCTACAATATAGTCCCTTATCATCCCCTCCAGAAGTTTACATACTACTGATGTCAAACTGACAGGCCTATAATTTCCCGGGATATGCCTCTGGCCCTTTTTGAATATTGGAATCACGTTAGCTTTCTTCCAATCCCCTGGTACATCTCCTGTCCTAATACTGTCAGCAAAGATCAGGAACAGTGGTCTCGATATAACTTTACTGAGTTCCTTGAGTACTCTCGGATGTATGCCATCCGGTCCTGGTGATTTGTTTGTGTTAAGTTTATCCAGCCTTTCCCTGATTTCCCCCTCTGTTAGCCATGGTGGCAAGTCCTGTTTATTACTACTAACCATACAGTCATGGTCAGTGTACCCCTCCTTTTCCTGTGTAAAGACTGACGAGAAAAAAGCATTTAGCACGGTTGCTTTTTCAGTGTCCTCTGTAACCATCCTCCCATCATCGCTAATTATGTGTGCAATATGCTCTGCCTTAGTTTTTTTGCTGTTGATATATTTAAAGAATTTCTTTGGGTTTTTTTTACTATCCTCCGCTATTTGTCTCTCAAAGTTGATTTTAGCCATCTTGATTTCTTGTTTACTTTTCTTATTTGCCTCCTTGTATTGCTCGAAAGCCCATACTGTGCCCTCTGATTTATACTTCTTGAAGGCCAATTTTTTCCCCCTAATAAGTTTTATGACGCTACAGTTTAGCCAGCCAGGTTTGGCTTTGTCTCTTCTAAATTTATTCCCCATAGGAATGCACTGCAAGATGCCTTTGCCTAATATGTTCCTAAAGCATTCCCATTTTTCCTCTGTGGTCAGGGATCCCAGGGTTTGGTCCCAGTTTACCTTTTCCATCATTGAGTACAATTTTGGAAAGTTTGCCCTTCTGAAGTTTAGGGTTCTTATGTTCCCCACTTGTCTTGTTATGTTGTTATTTACACTAAATGTGATCATCCTGTGATCGCTAGAGCCCAGGTTGTCCTGGACTCCTACCTCCGAGATTATGTCTGGGTCATTAGTGAGCAATAGATCCAGGACTGCGTTTTCTCTGGTGGGGGAATCCACCAACTGTGACATGTAATTATCCAGTAAGGTTTCCGTGAATAGGCGGGCCTTCTGTGAGTGTGCAGTCCCCTCTTCCCAGTCAATGTCGGGGTAATTGAAGTCCCCCAATACGATGACTGATCCCAATTTTGCCACCTTACCCATTAGTGCTAAAAATTCCAGCTCTACCTCCTCCCCTTGGTTAGGTGGCCTATAGCAAACCCCCACAATTACTTTCCCCTTTTCTCCTTCCCTATGGAGTTCAACCCACACAGATTCTAAATCCATGCTCATCCCATCCGTAATGTCACTCCTTTCTGTCACCTTTATATTGTTCTTGACATAGAGACATACCCCTCCCCCTCTTTTTCCTACCCTGTCCTTCCGGTACACCGAATACCCTTGGATATTGGCCAGCCAGTCATGTGAGGGGTCGAACCAAGTCTCTGTTATTCCCACAAGGTCTATGTCCTCCTCATGTACTAACATTTCCAACTCATCCATTTTATTAGCTAGGCTCCTGGCATTAGCATATACACCTCTTAGTTTTAAGGAAGTTAAGCGCAATTGGCGGTTATGTTTATTCCTGTTTGGTCTGAGGTTCTCCCGCACAGACCTGCCAATTGACCTTGTGGACCTACTGTCGCTGCTGACACTACAGCTGCCTTCAGTCCTCTGCTTCCTCCTGACTGACTCTACTTCTGAGCCCTCCCCCCCGTCTCCTAGTTTAAAAGCCCCTCCAACTTGGTGGCCATCTTTCTCCCCAAAAGAGCTGTACCGTCCCCATTAAGGTGCAGCCGTTGTGGAGAAGTTTAAAGCCGGATTTGGATACAAAAAGATTTCCCAAGCTTTAAACATCCCAAGGAGCACTGTGCAAGCGATAATATTGAAATGGAAGTAGTATCAGGCCACTGCAAATCTACGAAGACCTGGCCGTCCCTCTAAACTTTCAGCTCATACAAGGAGAAGACTGATCAGAGATGCAGCCAAGAGGCCTATTATCACTCTGGATGAACTGCAGAGATCTACAGCTGAGGTGGGAGACTCTGTCCATAGGACAACAATCAGTCATATACTGCACAAATCTGGCCTTTATGGAAGAGTGGCAAGAAGAAAGTCATTTCTTAAAAGATATCCATAAAAAGTGTCGTTTAAAGTTTGCCACAAGCCACCTGGGAGACACACCAAACATGTGGAAGAAGGTGCTCTGGTCAGAGGAAACCAAAATCAAACTTTTTGGCAACAATGCAAAACGTTATGTTTGGCGTAAAAGCAACACAGCTCAATCACCGTGAACACACCATCCCCACTGTCAAACATGTTGGTGGCAGCATTATGGTTTGGGCCTGCTTTTCTTCAGCAGGGACAGGGAAGGTGGTTAAAATTGATGGGAAGATGGATGGAGCCAAATACAGGACCATTCTGGAAGAAAACCTGATGGAGTCTGCAAAAGACCTGAGACTGGGACGGAGATTTGTCTTCCAACAAGACAATGATCCAAAACTAAGCAAAAAAATTACAATGGAATGGTTCACAAATAAACATATCCAGGTGTTAGAATGGCCAAGTCAAAGTCCAGACCTGAATCCAATCGAGAATCTGTGGAAAGAATTGAAAACTGCTGTTCACAAAACGCTCTCCATCCAACCTCACTGAGCTCGAGCTGTTTTGCAAGGAGGAATGGACAAAAATTTCAGTCTCTCGATGTGCAAAACTGAGAGAGACATACCCTAAGCGACTTACAGCTGTTATCGCAGCAAAAGGTGGTGCTACAAAGTATTAACTTAAGGGGGCTGAATAATTTGGCACACCCAATTTTTCAGTTTTTTATTTGTTAAAAAAGTTTGAAATATCCAATAAATTGCGTTCCACTTCATGATTGTGTCCCACTTGTTGATTCTTCACAAAAAATTACAGTTTTATATCTTTATGTTTGAAGCCTGAAATGTGGCAAAAGGTCGCAAAGTTCAAGGGGGCCGAATACTTCCGCAAGGCACTGTATATGCTGTTAAAAATAAATTAATCGATTAAAAAGAACTTGTTATATTCGTTCAGAATAATATTCTCGAATGTGTAACGCACAACATCTATAGGGGGATGAGGGCTGCCCCGCAGGCAACAACCTCAATGCAGACCGTGGTGCGGGTGTGGGAGCAGGTGGCAGCAGCTGTGGGAGCGGACAGCACTGTTTTGCCCACATACTCCGATATGGGGCAACCCTAAGCTACCACATCTCAGATCCATCCCTGACCCTAGTGTGTGGGCCAGATATGACATGGTGAAAATATAGCAGATAATGCCAGCCTGAATTCTGCTCTCCTTTCCCACTTTGAGAGCGGAGTTTCAGCTCCCCTCTTGGATGCTATTTAGATATTTACAATTGAAACGCGCAGTACAGGCGCAATTCCCTAAACCAGTCCCCATTACTCCTCATATAGTGGAGAGGTTCCTTATCACTCGTAATGCAGACAAAATACTATCTTCAATATATTTCCACATTGCGTATGGAGAGACGGATAGAGACCCTCTCCTATTCCGATCCAGGAAGGAAAATATTCCTACCCTTTCAGAGGAAGAATGGGACCTGGGAATACAGCAGTATATACCTACGTTAATTTCATCCAGGGATAGATTTATCCAAACTCAAATTTATACACAGAGCATACTACACTCCACAGCGGTTAGCTAGGATAGATCCTACACACCCGGGGACACGTCCTAAATGTCAGCAGGAGGGGAGGACGTATTTCCATTATTTAAGGATGTCCGCTCGCCAGGATTTCTGGAGGGCAGTTGTGATGGACATTAATGCGGTCGCAGATGTCTGTGCCCTTGGACCCCAAATTGCTCCTATTGGGCATCAGTGACACAGGGACAGGCTACGCATACAAAGCTACTATTATTTTATTAAGCTTTTTATGCTAGGAAAGTTCTTTTACAAAATTGGAAACTGGCTGCTCCCCCTCTGGTTACGCAATGGCGCCTATTAGTTGACTCAGTTCTTCCTTTATATAAACTAATATACGGTATATGGGAAGTAGATGCCCCCGGAAATTTGGGAAAATCTGGAATGCGTGGGTAAAGGCTAGATCTGTACACCTAATTTCATATCCTAAATGTAGGACCTAGAGAATTAAGAGTCGCAGTTGCCGCTGGAATGTGGCCTATTTAATATTTACAGTTAATTGTTTATTCCCACAAGGGGTGAAAGTGAAAGAGTATTCGATTCTGAATCCTTTCTGGATAACCCTCCCTGCACCCTTCCCACCCCCTCCGAGATCCCCCAAGTCTATAGCCCAGGGATTCACCACAGCTACTTATAAATATTTGAATATAAGAGTATTACTTTTTTCATCCTTTATAATGTCCAGTAAGATGCATATGAATGTATGTGCACATTTCAAGTTCATACGTAATATACATCATTGTTTTGTGAATTGATTCTATACATATCGTCTTAATCAATAAAACTTTACAGTTAGGAAAAAAAAAAATGTAATAACGAAGTAATAGTTGTAATAACGGAGTACTAGGAAAACATTTTGCTGTAACCCAGGAGTGATTTGAAGTAACTTAATTGGAACTTGAAGTAACTTTGTAGTAATTTGGTAGTAGCTTGGAGTACTAAGGGTGACTTGGAATACTGGGAATAATTTGGGGTACTGGGAGTAACTAGAAGTAACTGATAGTTACTCACAGGTACTCTCAATACTTAGAATTACTTGGGAGTATGGAGTAGTAACTCGGAGTACTGAGCACTGGCTTGGTGTACCGAGAGCAACTGAAAGTAATTTAGATCAACATTGGAGTACTGGGAGAGACTTGGAGGGCTGGAAGTGACCTGGAGTAACTTTAAGTAACTTAACCCACTTCTTGACCAGAAGGATTTGCCCCCTTAATGATCAGGCCATTTTAGGCGATTTGGCACTGCGTTAATTCAACGGATAATTGCGCGGTCGTACGAAGTTGTACCCAAATGAAATTGATGTCCTTTTTTTCCCCCACAAATAGAGCTTTTTTTTGGTGGTATTTGATCACCTGTGCAATTATTTTTTGCACTGTAAATAAAAAAAAGAGCGACAATTTTGAAAAAAAATAAAAAAATAAATAAAGTTTCAACTTTCTGCTATATAACATTCCCAAATTAAGAAAATAAATTTAAAAAAAGATTTTTATAAGATCTTACTTTTTCTCTGATGTCCATCAACAGAAGCAGCCTCATCTCCATGAGCTGAGTGGGTTATGCTGCCACCTGCAGGAGTAGTCTAGGCAGTACGTTAGTACAACATTTTTAACATATACACGCCCACGGGGCTGTCCCTCCAGGCATAACCCCCCACTGCCACAGCCCAGCACATCAGTGTAGTTGCAAGCAGTGAAGACAAAGGAACCATCCCCATACAGAGGGGCAGGTGCTGCATCTGTGTTAGGGGGGATGAGTGCGCTGATAGTGTGTTGAAGCTGCTCCCGGTATTCAGTGCTTAGTGAATATGTGAAGTAAATGATAAAATAAGGGGTGCGCTAAACAACAATAAGATCCAAACAGTTGGAATAATTAAAAATTATAAACATGTAGGATGAATAAACCTAAATGAATAATGGTGACACAATGATGATCCGTGAATAATCAACTGGTGCATAAACATAAAAGTTCATAAGTGTCCATAAATAGGGTGATGATATTGCATAGAAGATGAAGAAAAACAGAATTTTTGTAAAATCTTACCTGTAAAATTCCTTTCTCTGAGTCCTCCGACAGTCGCCACCTCCTCTAAGTCATCACTGTTGGGTATTGACTTCCGCTCCGCAGGAGTAGCTAGGCATAAAGACCTAGTCAAAAGAACAAAGGCATTTGCATATACACACCCATGGGGGCTGTCCCCTCTGGTCAATACCCCCCTGCAGTGACCACTCTCGACTCAGTTTGGTAGCATAGCAGTAGGTAATAAGAACCCCAAAAAAGGGGCGGGGGCGGCGACTGTCGGAGGACTCAGAGAAAGGAATTTTACAGGTAAGATTTTACTAAAATTCCGTTTTCTCTTACGTCCTCCGACAGTCGCCGCCTCCTCTAAGTCAACACTGTTGGGATGTCCCAAAGCAGTACAGACATGAGGGGTGGGAGACGCAACCGTAGAAAAGGCAACGCAGTACCCACATCAGAGAAAGGAACCTTACATGCACAATAAGAGAACAGATCATTAATGTGGAACTCCGAGACCACCTTAGGAAGAAAGGAGGGATGCGGACGCAACACCACCTTATCCCGGTGAATCACCAAGTACGGAGAATGGCAAGATAACGCTGCCAGTTCGGACACCCTGCGAGCCGAAGTGATCGCCACCAAAAAGGCAACCTTCTTAGACAGCAGAGGCAACGATATTTCCCGAATGTTTTCAAAGGGAGCAAACTGTAACACGGACAAAACTAAGTTCAAGTCCCATGGAGGTAAGGGCTTCTTCCTGGGAGGAGCCAAATGTCGCTCACCTTGAATGAAGGTGCGAACCAGGGAATGAGACGAAACAGGGCGTTGGAAAAGAATAGCCAGTGCGGACACCTGGCCCTTGATCGTGGCCAGCGCCAGGCGCTGCTCCACACCAGACTGGAGGAAGGCCAACACTCTCGACATCGAGTATGAGCGAGGGGAGAACCCCCTGGACTCACACCAGGCGAAATAAGCCTTCCAGGTACGGTAATAGATTTTACCAGAGGAGGTTGTCCTAGCCTTGACAAGGGTAGGGATGACCTCAGGAGGAGAGACCCTTGTCCTTCAGGACCTGGGTCTCAACAGCCAGGCCGTTAAAGCCAGCGACTGTAAAGCAGGATGGAAGATCAGACCCTGAGACAGGAGATCTTCCCGCAGAGGCAGACGCCACGGAGGCGCCACTGCCAGGTGAACAACGTCGGCGTACCAGGACCGGCACGGCCAGTCCGGAGGCACCAGAATCACCAGGTGCGGTTCCTAGGTTAACCTGCGGAGGAACCTGGATAGCAACTGAATCGGGGGAAAAGGCATACATCAGACGATACTGATGCCAAGGGGCTACCAACGCATCCGAGGTGTCCGCCAGCGGGTCGCGCGTTCTTGCCATGAACCTTTCCAACTTTCGATTTAGCCGGGATGCGGACAGATCCACGTCCGGGGATCCCCACCTCGCACACAGCATTTGGAAGACCTCCGGGTGCAGGGACCATTCCCCCTGGTCAAGGGTCTGGCGGCTCAGATAGTCGGCCTGCCAATTCTCCACACCCAGAATGTGAACTGCCGAGATCGCCGGGACATGAGTCTCGGCCCAAGACAGAATGTCGGTCACCTCCCGGGCCGCCCAAGCACTCCTGGTGCCCCCTTGGTGGTTGATGTAAGCCACCGCGGTAGCATTGTCCGTCTGTACCCGGACAGGACGGCCCCAAAGACAGTCCGACCACTGGAAGAGACAGTTTTATCGCTCGCAATTCCAGCACATTTATCGGGAGGGAGGACTCCTCCTCCAACCAAGTGCCCTGGGCAGACAGGTTGCCCAGGACTCCACCCCAGCCCGACAGGCTGGCATCCGTGGTAATCACCGTCCACACCAACGGACGGAAGGACGCGCCACCGACGGGGACTGGAGCCACCACAGAAGAGCCAATCTGGTCTGACGACTCAAGGAGACACAGATCCAGGGACTGAGGCAGTCTGTCCCACCTGTCCAGGATCTCCGCTTGGAGAGCCCACGTGTGAAACCGAGCAAAGGGTATCGACTCGAAGGCTGAAACCATCAACCCCAGGCCCCGCATACAGGCCCTGAGTGACGAGGACGGGCTGTCCCTGGGGGACCTGATCTCGTCCCGCAAAGTCCGGAGCTTGTCCTCCGGCAACAACACCTTTGCCTGAGCAGAGTCCAGAATCATTCCCAGGTAGGGAAGACGAAGCGATGGAGACGTCGATTTCTGAACGTTGATGGTCCATCCGAACTCCTGGAGCGTCTGTACCGTGGTGGACAGATCGCGCACTAGGTCCTAGCTGGCACGTGATCTCAGAAGTAGATCGTCCAGGTAACCCAAGACTGCAATGCCCTGAGCCCTCAGCAGGCCCAGAACCGGCGCCAACACTTTGGTAAACACCCTTGGTGCCGAATCGAGACCGAAAGGTAACGCCACAAACTGGTAGTGGTCCTCTGTGATAGCAAAACGAAGGTACCGCTGATGACCCTCGAAAATGGGGATGTGCAGGTACGCATCTTTTAGATCTATCGAGGCCAGGAATTCTCCTGGACTCAAGGAGGCCACCACCGAACGGAGAGACTCCATACGGAACTTCCGAACACGCACGAAGCGGTTCAGCGCTTTCAGGTCCAAAATAGGACACACTTTGCCCTCCTTTCTGGGCACAGTGAGCAGATTTGAATAAAACCCCCGAAACCTGTCCCGATGAGGCACCGGGACAACCACCCCCTGAGCAAGAAGGTCCTGCACCACTTGATGCAGGTCCTGCAGACACCCCGGAGGTAAATGAATTGCCAAAAACGCTTGCCTCGAAAGGACTTGTTCTTCGGGTTCTGGGGTAGCATGGTGCTCTTGCCCCCCGTGACGCCTTTCACCAGGGTATCCAACGCCTTGCCAAAAAGGCGAGAGCCAGCATAGGGAAAATAAGCAACTGTTTTCCACGAGAACTGGTCAGCCGACCAGCTCTTCAGCCATATCAGTCGCCGGTTAAGTACCGAGACACTAGAGAGGCGTGCTACTAAAGGGGCCTCATTCAAGGCCGCATCACACAGATACATGATTTCCTGATGGATTTGATCCACCATTTCCAGCCGGGCAGGCGGATCATCATCAGACACGAGGTTGCTCCTAAGCACCTTCGTCCAATCAGCCACCGCCTGAGCCACCAAAACGGACACGAAGACGGGTCTGAGCAACGAGCCCGCCACCGTATAGGAATGGCGGGCTAGAGACTCCAACCGTCGGTCCGTGGGATCCCGGAAAACCGGGGCATCCTCAGATGGAAACAAGGTAGCCTTGTTTAACACGGACACAGTTTGATCCACCTGTGGAGGCACACACCATCGTGATTCCGTAGCCGGTGCAAAAAGGATAAAGCAATTTGAACTGACTAGGTACCAGGAATGGATGTTTTAACGTGCGTCACATTTCATTAACAGTTTAATGAAACTCTGGTGGTCAGGGAAAAACCTGCGCCGACTTGCGGGTCCTGTGCATCCCAAATGAGGACACAACGCCCGGAGGAAAGGGCTCATCCTTCAAATGCAGCCTTTCCTTAACAGAAACAATTAATTCATCCATGGTCGCCCGCTCTTCAGGCGACCCCGGGGAGGAGGTATCAACCCCTTACACCTCTGCCTCCCCCTCAGACCCCAGCAGGTCCAAGGATGAGCGAGACCCTGAAAAGGGCACGCTCGCAGCAGCAGCAGCCATATCACCATCTGAATCAGAGGAGAGAGACAATCTGGGCCTCTTTTTAGCAGCACGTTCAGCCATCAGCATTTCCATGTTTGACACCAAGGTCGCCACTACAGCGGCCAAATTAGGTCTCAGAGGGGCCACAGGAGAACTGGGGACCCCCACCAGAGCTGGGGGGAATTTGTTGTCCTGAGAATCCATTGCTCAAGGTGACAAAAGACAACAGTGCAATAAGTCTGACCGGGCTGTGCGACTCAGTGTTGTGCATCTGACCAGGCTGTGCGACTGAGTGTTGTGCGTCTGACCGGGCTGTGCGACTGAGTGTTGTGCGTCTGACCGGGCTGTGCGACTCAGTGTTGTGCGTCTGACCGGGCTGTGCGACTCAGTGTTGTGCGACTGACCGGGCTGTGCGACTGAGAGTGTTGTGCATCTGACAGGGCTGTGCGACTGAGAGTGTTGTGCGTCTGACCGGGCTGTGCGACTGAGAGTGTTGTGCGTCTGACCGGGCTGTGCGACTCAGTGTTGTGCGTCTGACCGGGCTGTGCGACTCAGTGTTGTGCGTCTGACCGGGCTGTGTGACCCAGTGTTGTGCGTCTGACCGGGCTGTGTGACCCAGTGTTGTGCGTCTGACCGGGCTGTGCGACTGAGAGTGTTGTGCGTCTGACCGGGCTGTGCGACTGAGAGTGTTGTGCGTCTGACCGGACTGTGCGACTCAGTGTTGTGCGTCTGACCAGACTGTGCGACTCAGTGTTGTGCGTCTGACCGGGCTGTGCGACTCAGTGTTGTGCGTCTGACCGGGCTGTGCGACTCAGTGTTGTGGGTCTGACCGGGCTGTGCGACTCAGTGTTGTGGGTCTGACCGGGCTGTGCGACTCAGTGTTGTGCATCTGACTGGGCTGTGCGACTTAGTGTTGTGCGTCTGACCGGGCTGTGCGTCTGACCGGGTGGTGCGACTGGGAGTGTTGTGCGACTGACCGGGCTGTGAGATTGTGAGTGTTGTGCAACTGAGTGTCAAGTGAGTGAAGCGGAATACCACAGGGTGAGAAGGTAGCGTTAGGAAGCCAGGAAATAGCCACATAGGATAGACTTAAATCGCTGAATCCCCATTAGATTAGATTAGTAGGTACAATGCCCGGCGGGTGTGGAGATGCGACTCGGTGTACATCTTGTGATATGTATGCGTTCCTCGGACAGGTAATCGAGGGCGAATACAAATGCGCAAAATGTAAGCACGTTGCTTCCCTGGAAGCTCAGGTCCTGAATCTAGGGAAGCAGCTGGCAACACTGAGACGAATGTCCATACTGGAGGAGAGCCAGGATTGTACCAGTCAGGTGCAGGCAGGGGTCTGCACAGAGGTGGGCGGAGTATCGGAAGTACAGGCATCAGAGCAGAGTAGAGGGGTGACAGTTAGGAGGGGTAGAAGGGAACAAGGCAAGGAGGCTGATCCTGGGCTGGAGCACCCCAACAGATTCGCCCCGTTGAGTGATGCTGGGGAAACCAGTCAGGGACCAGCATTGCTGGAGCAGAGTGACGCCCCTAGCTGCCAGGGGAAGAACTCCTCCAGTGAGGCCGGGAGAAAGGGAAAGGAAAGACAGGTGCTGGTGGTAGGGGACTCAATTATTAGAAGGGCAGACAGTGTAATCTGTGACATAGACCGTGTGCGCCGAACAGTCTGTTGTTTGCCGGGCGCTCGGGTTCGGCACATCGCGGATCGGGTGGACAGATTACTGGGTGGGGCTGGGGAAGACCCAGCTGTCATGGTACACGTGGGTACCAATGACATAGGCAGAGGAAGACGGAGAGTCCTAAACGATTTCAGGGACTTAGGCGCTAAGTTGAGGACTAGGACCTCCAAGGTAGTATTTTCCGAAATACTACCTGTACCTCGAGCCACACCAGAGAGGCAGCGGGAGATTAGGGAAGTTAACGAGTGGCTGAGGAGCTGGTGTAGTAAGGAGGGTTTCGGGTTCCTGGAGAACTGGGCCGACTTCTCAGTCGGTCACCGGCTCTTTGGTAGGGACGGATTGCACCTAAATGGGGTGGGTGCAGCCGTACTGGGTGCGAGGATGGCCGAAAAGTTAGAGGGGCTTTTAAACTAGGGAATGGGGGGGAGGGTACAGATGTAGAATTAGCCAGTGGAAAGCAAGATTCAGAGGGCAGAAATGGGGGCATTAGCGGTAGGGTGTTCGGAGCTCCTAAACCCAGGGTGGGTACGGGGAAAAATCAAGAGAGCAGCCTAAAAACATCAAATGAGGATAAATGTAACCGATCTAAATTACGAGGCTTGTATACCAATGCCAGAAGCCTGGCCAACAAGATGGGAGAGCTGGAGCTGCTGATGTTTGAGGAGGACTTAGATTTTGTGGGGATAACTGAGACTTGGTTCGACAGCTCTCATGATTGGATGGCGACCATTCAGGGGTATTCCCTTTATCGCAGGGATAGAGAGGGTAAAAAAGGGGGAGGGGTATGTCTGTATATTAAGAACAGTATACAGGTATATATGAGGGATGATATTAATAATGGAGCTATGGACGAGGCAGAATCCCTATGGGTAGAGCTTCAAAGGGAAGGCACGGTGGGGAAGGTAATATTGGGCGTATGCTATAGGCCCCCCAACCAGAGTGAGGAGGGGGAGGCGGACCTCATGTTACAGATAGGATTGGCAGCAAGGATGGGAAATGTCATTATAATGGGGGACTTTAATTATCCGGATATAGACTGGGCAGAAGGAACCGCGCACTCAGCCAAGGCTAGGCAGTTCCTAAATATTTTGCAGGACAATTTCATGGGTCAGATGGTGAATGCACCGACAAGAAACAATGCGGTACTTGACCTACTGATTACCAACAATGCAGACCTGCTCACGGATATAGAAATACGGGAAAACTTAGGGAGCAGTGACCATAGGTCAATTGGTTTCAGTATTAATTACAGTAATAGGAAACACAAGGGTAATATTAAGACGCTGAATTTCAAAAGAGCCAATTTCCCTAAACTGCGCTCACTGCTAGAAAATATAAAATGGGATAGAACCCTGGGAACAAAGAACACGGAGGAAAAATGGGAGTGCTTCAAGAGCATACTTAACAAGGGGGTGGGCCAGTGCATTCCACTGGGAAATAAATTTAAAAGAACAAAACTAAACCCTGGGTGGCTAAACTCCAACATAAAAATGTATATTAGAGCTAAAGAAAAGGCCTTCAAAAAATACAAGACTGAGGGGTCAGTGGCAGCATTTAAGCATTATAAAGAGTGTAATAAGAAATGTAAAGATGAAATCAGGGCGGCTAAAATAGAACACGAGAGACATATAGCGGAGGAGAGTAAAAAGAACCCCAAGAAGTTCTTTAAGTATATAAACAGTAAGAAAGCGAGGCCAGAACACATTGGCCCCATAAAAGATGATAAAGGAAAAATGGCCACTGAGGACAGAGAAAAGGCGGAAATGTTAAATAATTTCTTTTCTTCAGTCTTCACAAAGGAATCGGGGGTCTACACGAACCCAGCTTGTAAGGCCGAACTAAATAATACACCTCAGGAAGTGCCGCCATGGCTAACAGAAGATAGACTTAGAGCTAAACTAGAGAAGCTTAACATAAATAAATCCCCGGGACCGGATGGCTTGCACCCGAGGGTTCTTAAAGAGCTCAGCCAGGTGATTGCCAGACCATTATTCTTGATCTTTAAGGATAGTTTACAGACGGGTATGGTGCCAGCTGATTGGAAAAAAGCCAACGTGGTACCAATATTTAAAAAGGGGCCGAGATATATCCCGGGTAACTATAGGCCGATCAGCCTAACATCTGTAGTCTGCAAAATATTGGAGGGGATGTTAAGGGACCACATACAAGACTTTAGTAATGAAAACGGTATTATAAGTATTAATCAGCACGGATTCATGAAAAATCGTTCGTGCCAAACCAATCTATTAACCTTCTATGATGAAGTGAGCTGCCACCTAGATAAAGGTAAGCCTGTGGATGTGGCGTATCTGGACTTTGCAAAGGCCTTTGACACCGTTCCCCACAAACGCTTACTGTACAAACTAAGGAAGATAGGTATGGACCATAAGGTGAGTACCTGGATAGAGAACTGGCTCCAGGGGAGAGTACAGAGGGTGGTGATTAATGGGGAGTACTCGAATTGGGCGGGTGTGGAAAGTGGGGTCCCCCAGGGTTCTGTCCTGGGACCAATCCTGTTTAATTTATTCATAAATGATCTAGAGGAGGGGACATCTAGTACAATCTCAGTATTTGCGGATGATACTAAATTAGGCATGCCAATATCTTCTATGCAGGATGTGGAAACCTTGCAAGCGGACCTGAACAAAATAACGGAGTGGGCAACTACATGGCAGATGAGATTTAATGTTGAAAAATGTAAAGTAATGCACTTGGGGGCCAGAAACCAGAAAGCAAGCTACTCGCTAGGGGGGGAACCTCTGGGTGAGTCTAGGATGGAAAAGGACTTAGGGGTACTGGTAGACAACAGGCTTGGCAGTGGCATGCAATGCCAGGCCGCAGCAAGCAAAGCCAACAGAATACTGGGATGTATAAAAAAGGGGATTCACTCCAGAAATAAAGAGATTATTCTCCCGCTCTACAAGACTGTGGTCCGGCCACATCTGGAGTATGCTGTCCAGTTCTGGGCACCGGTCCTCAGAAAGGATGTGCTGGAACTGGAGAAAGTCCAGAGAAGGGCAACAAAAATAATTAGGGGGATGGAGGACATCAGCTATGAAGAAAGACTACAAGCCCTGAACTTATTCTCTCTGGAGAAGAGACGATTGAGGGGGGATATGATATCAATGTACAAATACTGTACTGGCGACCCGAGCATAAGGAACAAACTATTCAGAGAAAGGAGATACAATAAGACACGTGGCCACTCACTAAAACTAGAGGAAAGGCGGTTTAACCTTAAAGTGCGTAAGGGGTTCTTCACTGTAAGAGCAGTAAGGATGTGGAATTCTCTTCCACAAGCAGTCGTATCAGCAGGGAGCATTGATAGTTTCAAAAAACTGTTAGATGGACACCTTAAAGACCACAACATACAGGGGTATACAATGTACGGCTAAAAGCAAACACACACACACACATCATAGGTTGAACTGGATGGACTGATGTCTTTTTTCAACCTCACTAACTATGTAACTATGTAAGATTGTACTGTCCCTTTAAGAACGCCGCGGAGTGCGCAGCCCACCGTTTCAGCTAGAGTGACAAACAGGAGAGAACGAAACTGAGCCAGAAATGACAATACAGAAAGATATTGAGAGCAATAACCTGCAGAGCCCCGCAGAGTGTTGCCACCGAGTGTCCTGCTTCAGAGGAAAAGGAAGTGCTGCTAAAGTAGGCTGAACTTATAGGCTGCATGACCCAGTGAAAATGGCTGCCCCATAGAATTGCATGGGAGGCTCCGCCAAAATGGCCGCCGGACATGCGGTCGGAACGATCGTTCGGCTACCGCAAAATGGCGGCGGATGGTGCCAAAAACAGCATGTAGATTGCCCATAGAGAAGCCAAACATGCCTGCCCATACCTAAAATGGCAGACGGCGCGGATTCACCCCGCTGCGGCTGCCACACACACAGATTGCACCCCCAACAAGCACCGAAGTGACACAGGGAAGGGGACCCCCAAAAACATACAGCACCGCAGCGCATGCACAAGCAATCATCGCAGGGACCGCATCAGGGAGTCACACAGGTACAGACATGGGGGACCCACAGCAACACAGGACTGCCACCCCAGACAGAGGCCCCACACAGAAGTACTTACCTGTACCAGATGGCGTGGGGTGCCTCTATGAACGGAAAGCCGCTGTCCTCATCTGACAGGGAGTGCCGTTTGCCAGGGACATGACACTGCAGCATCGCAGATGTGTCCTGTGAGGTAGCCACCTCACGGCTGCATCCCTGCTGCGAACAGGGATTGGTCATTCATAGTGCCAGGGCGAACCACAGCTGAACGCTCGATGGCGGGCTGGGGGGTCCATCTGACCCTCTGCCCTGGAGAACCAGGGCGGTCAGTCCAAATCCCAGCACCCCATGATCCATCTTCATCCGAAGAAACGACTAAAAAACTAAAGCTGACAAAATAAACAGTTAGTAAAGTAAGAGAAAACTGACATTTTCAAAAGAAAATCAAATAAAAAAGAAGATTAGATAGGCTGAGACTGTAGCCCCAGCACAGGGAAGCCTAACTACTCCTGAGGCTAGGCAGATTAAAACTGAGTTGGGAGTGGTCACTGCAGGGGGGTATTAACCAGATGGGACAGCCCCCATGTGTGTGTATATGCAAATGCCTTTCTTCTTTTGCCTAAGTCTTTATGCCTAGCTACTCCTGCGGAGCGGAAGTCAATACCCAACAGTGATGACTTAGAGGTGGCGGCGACTGTCGGAGGACGTAAGAGGAAATAAACTTGATTCCACATCCAAAATAAATCCACCACCAAGTGAAATTTCTCCTTACCGAACGGAAAAGGGTAAGGTGCCACTAATAAACATATGTGCTGACACCATATTTCCGGTGTCTGCAAGGCAGGTCTATTGCATTAATGGCTGATATCATTATAAATAAATATTTTAAACATTTGGTGAATTATAATAAGGTTGTTACACAATATTCCATGTAGATTTTTATTCCTAATAGTTGTCACCCCTCTCCTTAAAACACTCCTGATTGTGTTGATGTAGGATAGGAAGGAAAGTGCTTACTTCTGGTGTCACTAGGACGGAATTACATGCTATTTTATTATAAATGAGTTTTAGTTGATTTTAACAACATTAAAAGTATTTTATCTATACCCAGTTTTTATTCAACTATCGGCTTTTTAAACAAATTTATTTATAATGATATTGGCCATTAATGCAATAGACCTGCCTTGCAGACACCAGAAATATGGCAGCTTGCTTCATATTGTATAAATAGAACGGAAGTGACGGTATGCAAGTCACTCCTGTCTCAGTCGATGTCCAATAGGAAGAAACCGGTCAGAATAGGAGGCGTACACGTCACACAAGCACTTGCGATCCGTGCTGCAGCCGGATGCAAGCTTCTTTAGAGATTTCTGGCACAAATTAACTTATGCTGTTTTCAAGACTTCCAATTGTAAGTGCAATACTGCTTGTACAAATAAATGTTTTAAAGGGTAATACACTATCAGTCTGCTTCAGTCCCTTTGTCATATGGTGGAGCTGGATCGTCAGCGTGGCTTTTGTGAAAGACTCATGTGGATCTTAGGAGAAGGGGAAGATAGTGTTCCTTCAGTTTCAAGCGTGTATTGATTGCCATCTGGTAAGAGGCTAACCCAGGTGTTTTTCACGAGGTGGTTGCTGGATCACTACGGGGATTGTTTTTTGTTCAGCACATATGTTTATTAGTGGCACCTTACCCTTTTCCGTTCGGTAAGGAGAAATTTCACTTGGTGGTGGATTTATTTTGGATGTGGAATCAAGTTTATTTTTCTTCGTCTTCTATGCAAACTAATCACCCTATTTATGGACACTTATGAACTTTTATGTTTATGCACCAGTTGATTATTCACGGATCATCATTGTGTCACCATTATTCATTTATGTTTCGTTTTCAATGGTTTTTATTGAAATTTTCATGAGAAATTGAAAAAAAACATCAAAAGGTACATAAAGGAATACCGTCAACATGAGCATAACAGTTGCAATAGTCCTACCGCAATTACAAAGCATTAACGTAGAAAAAGAAAGCTCTTGCAGCATAGGCAGTCACTTCGTAACATATTCCAAACATAGTGAAAAATAGACATGTAATACCACAGGTTACATAATACCCAACCAGGACAGGCAATGGGATTACGAGTATCCCAGTGCAGCAAGAAAAAAAAAAAAAAAAACATAGGAAGCTACAAAGGTCATTCAGCTCATTGCCATATCCCGACCCCAGTGCTGCCCATGTAACCGCCTGTAGGGTTTGAACATGTAAAGATTTATATGGGCTAACGGTACATGCCCATAAGGCCAAAGAGATAGGAATAAGAAGAAATAGCAAGAGGGAAGAAAGGAAAAAAGTAGTAGGAAAAGAATTAGCAGGACCCCGCCCAGCCCCCCCCCCTCCCCGAACCCCAGATGCCCCAGACCCCATTAGCCGCTCCCAGTAAGATAAACGGAGCCACGGCTCCCATACCTTATCAAATTGTTTCATATTATCATTTAACATGGCCGACATACGTTCATTGAGCATGATCCAGGTGAGTTTATGGCAGAGCTGGTCGAACGGCAGGACAGGAGATCTCCAGGATCGTGCTAGCGTTATCTTGGCAGCCATAAAAATAAACGAAATAAGCCTTCTCTGAGCCCCCGCGGCAGTGTCCACCTTCAACCCCAGCAAAGCTTGCTGTGGTGACTTAGGCAGGTTAACTTGTGTAAGGGTGTATATAAAGTTATACACCCTTATCCAATAGCGGCGCGCCTTAGGGCATTGCCACCAGATGTGGAACATGGTTCCTTCCTGACCGCAGCCACGGAAGCACAAGGAAGATGCGCCAGGTACAAATTTCGAAATTCTCGCCGGCACCATATACCAGCGCAACAATACTTTGTAGTTCGCTTCAATAATTGAGGTGTTAATCAATGATTTGGAGGTGGCCTGAGCCATTGGAACAGGGCACCCCTGAGCAGGTACCTCCGTTGACAGATGCTCCTAGTGTTTCGAGGGCTCCAAGCACTCCACAAGACACCGTAAGCACTTCAGACTCCACGAACCGCCGCAGCTTGGTTAGGGTCTTAGCATCTCCTACCCACCCTGGACCAACGACAAGGCTCCAGGTTCCTGTGGGTGAACCTCTCTTTCCCCAGAGAGTGCAGCAGAACAAGCTCTTACACAAGCTTTTAAAAGAGCTTAGTGATTCTCTAAGGGAGTATGGAAGACCATAGCAATCCCTGCAGCAGATTCCCCCAATAATGAGACAAAGCTCCGAGTTGAGGGTAAAACAGGAACAACAACAACATTTATTGGAAGAACACAGCACACTTTTATACAGAAATTGGAACATCCTTCCCCCAACAACCGCTTTCCCATTGGTCAATTGTAAAGTACTTGCAGTTCCCAATAAGGTCCTCTCCAGCCCATGCAAATGAGGGCTTGAAATGAGTCAGTAGTGATTGGTCAGATAGCTTGACCAGGAGAGCTGCTATGCAAATGAGGACTTGAAAATGAGTCAACAGGGATTGGTCAGATAGCTTTGACCAATGCAAGGAGACAGAAGCCCCAGGGGGCAATCAATGTACACAATAGTCAGACACAGAACAAATGGTTCCCTAACGAGCCCTCAATACACATTACTCTGAGTGTCAATACATCCCTTAGCAGACAACAGGTGAGTTTATTAGCACACCTGACAATAGGTGAATGAAGAGCCACCTCAGACAGCCCGTCTCCTCAGAACTTCCTGTAATGACCATATTAGGAGTTGACTTCCTGTTCAGAGAGTTCATGGCAAATAGGAACACAAATCTTCATATTACAAGGGAGACATTATTCTTGAATATGACTGTCCCATTTGTAGTAGTCCAAACCATAGTGTAAGTGTTCACCACCCTCCTGGTCACACTGCATCCATAACAGATGCAGGGTGACTTAAACATAAGAAAGCCACACAAGGCTGGACATAGTGCCTCCCAACCTCTTTAAAGGAATTTGGGGTCCACAACCCCCATGCCCAAAGTGACTCCTGTCACAGCCATATTTCGCCAGTCGGCCAGGTCGATGCTCTCCTGCAGGTCGGCCTCCCACTGAACCATGTATTGCAGCTTCACAGAAGAGTCAGACAACATATTATAGAGTATAGAGATATAGCCGTGAAGCTTGTCATAATTTCGACAGAGAAATTCCATGGGAGTCATAGAAGTTAAATCAGAAACCTGAGACAAAGTACTTAGGAAGTGCACAATTTGGTTAAAACGATAAAATTCAGATGTTGGTAAAGCGTATTTCTCAATCAATGCCTGTCTCGTAAGTATACCCCTGTGGTCACAGAGATCCGCTATCCGTAGAAGCCCCTTATTCGTCCACCACTGGAAGGAACTGGGAGAGAGACCCGGGGGGAACCCGCTGTTGTTGAGAACAGGTGCTAAGGAGTGTGGAGCGATTTAAAATTATGTGCCTTGGACAATCTGTCCCAGACGGCCAGAGAATGGGACAGTGCCGGGCATAAAACAGGGGGGCGCTCTTTGGGCGGTAGCCACATTAAATGAGAGATCAATTTGCCCGGAACTGAGCGCGCCTCCAGCTGCATCCAGATAGGGTGGGGGTCACCAGAGTGGAATTTTGCTAATTGGGCCAGTTGTGCTGCATAGTAATACTTCATCAAATCCGGCACCCCCAAGCCACCCCTGTTTCTAGGGGTCAAGAGCATTTTCCTGTTCACCCTGGGTCTCTTATTCCCCCAGATGAAGGACAATAATTTACCCTGTAATCTCTGGATATCACATCTACATAAAGCAACAGGCAATGTGCAAAACAAATATAAGATTTTAGGCAAGATATTCATTTTGACAGATTGTAGTCTGCCAAACCACTCCATGTTATTCATTTATGTTTATTCATCCTGCATGTTTATAATTTTTAATTATTCCAACTGTTTGGATCTTATTGTTGTTTAGCGCAACCCTTATTTTATCAGGTGCTGCGTCTGTCGATGGACATCAGAGAAAAAGATTTTACAATAAGATCTTACAAAAATCTTATTTTCTCTATCGTCCATCGACAGACGCAGCCTCATCTCCATGAGCTGAGTGGGACGTCCCAAAGCAGTATAGGCATGAGGGGTGGGAAAAAAAACAAGACAGTAATGTCAACTCCAAGAGGCTAAACCAAGCCATCGGGCAACATGGGGCTCAACCAAAAGCAGGTGCTCACCCAGGTAAAAGACCCCAAGAGAAGAACAAAAGAAAACAAACATTCTCTTATAAAAACAGCAGCCTGCAAAACCTTGCGGCCAAAAGGAGGCATCCGAAGATGCCAACAAATCCACCTTGTTAAATTTTGTAAAGGTGTGCACAGACGACCAAGTAGCTGCCTTACAAACTTGTAAAACAGAGGCCTGATGGCAAAAAGCCCAAGAGGCAATCAGCGCTCTAGTAGAATGCGCCTGCCTTCATAGGGAAAGGAGGAACCTGACCCTTTGAATAAGTCTGAACAACTGTCTGCCTGATCTCTGCCTGCATCTCTAAATGGTAGCAGCGGATGCAGCCAAACCTTTGCGAGGACCGTCTGGAAGGACAGAGAGAGAGTCCGACTTCCTGAAGGACTCAGTAACGGTCAGATAAACCGTTAGCACCCGAACCACATCAAGAGAGTGCAAGGCAACTTGTTTTTGATGTTTAGGCTTAGGACATAAGGAAGGCAATACAGTGTCTTCATTCAGGAGAAAATCTGACACCACCTTAGGAAGAAAGGACAGATTATGTTGGGAGGACCACTTTATCCCTGTGGACCACCAAATAAGGCGGACAGGACAGCGCCGCCAACTCAGAGACTCTGTTGCCTTCCTAGTAGCTATCACTTCTGCCCGCAAAGAAAGCAGAGAAATCTCTCTAATATTCTCAAAAGGAGGCTGTTGAACAGACAAAACCAGAGTAAGATCCCATGGCGGTAAAGGGGATCTCCACGGAGGAGCCAGATGACACACCCCCTGTATAAAAGTCGAATCAAACTACTAGTAGCCAACAGACGTTGGAAGTAAATAGCCAAGGCTGACACCTGACCCTTGATAGTGACCAACGCCAGGCGCTGCTCAACCCCTTTTTTAAAAAAGGCCAAAACCCTAGCTCTAGAGAACAAGCGAGGGTGCAACTGCAGCGATTCACACCATGAAATGTACGATTTCCACGTACAATGATAGATCTTCCTAGATGTCAACTTCCTGGCCCTCAAAAGGGTAGGAATCACTGAATCAGAGAGACATCTATCCCTCAACATCTTGTTTTCAACAGCCAAGCCATTAAAGCCAGCGACCGTAAAGCAGGATAGAAGATAGGTCCTTGAGATAGTAGATCTTCCCGCAGAGGAAGATGCCATGGATAATCCACGACCATTTTTACCAGTTCTGCATACCAGGATCACCAAGGCCAGTCTGGCGCCACTAGAATGACCAGAATGCCTTCCATCGCCACCTGGCGAAGAAACCTCAGCAAGAGAACAAGCGGAGGGAAGGCATAGATCAGGCGTTACTGACTCCAAGGAGCCACCAGAGCGTCTGTGGCGTCGGCCAGAGGATCCTGAGACCTGGCCACAAACCTCCGAACTTGAGACGAGACGCAAACAGATCCACCACCCTTGGAGTCCCCCACCGGGCACACAGGAGACGAAACACCTCCGGATGAAGGGACCATTGCCCTTGATCCAACAGCCGACAATCCAAGTAATCCACCTGCCAGTTCTCCGCACCCGGGATGTGTACTGCGGAGAGAGCCAAAACATTGTGTTCTGCCCACACCAGAATCTCGGCCACTTCCTTGGCAGCCAGGGCACTCCTGGGGCCCCCTTGGTGATTGATGCAAGCTACAGCCGTGGCATTGTCCGACTGAACTCGAACCGGAGAGCTGTGTAGTCAACTTGTCCAGTGAAGCAGGCTGAGCTTGATCGCTCTCAGCACCAGAATACGGATTGGCAAAGAAGACTCTTCCGTCATCCAAGTTCCCTGGGCACAGAGCTTCCCCAGCACTCCACCCCATTCTGACAGGCTGGCGTCCGTGGTGACCACCGTCCAAAACACTGGCAGGAAGGACTTGCCTTGGCACAGGACAGGTGACTGGAGCCACTAAGAATGTTGACTTCATGAGCTGGCTCAACCGAATCTTCAGGTCCAAGGACCTCGGTTCCATTTTGCCAGAATCTTTCTGCAACTGTCTCGTGCGAGACTGAGCAAACGGGGCCGCTTCGAAGATCGAGACCATCAGACCCAGGGCCCTCATGCAAGCCCGCAAGGAGGACTGATCGGTCTCCATCAGCAACAGGACCGCCCTTTGCAACTTCGGAAGCTTGTCCAAGGGAAGGAAGACCCTCGCCAGAGCAGAGTCGAGGATCAGTCCCAGATAAGTGACCCGCACAGATGGTGTCAGGGCAGATTTGTAGAAATTGATCGTCCACCCGAAGTCCTGAAGGGTCTGAATGGTGACGTTGTCCAGCATATCCGAATTGGAGAATGCTCGCAACAGGAGATCGTCCAGATATTCCAACAATGGAGATACCTCGTCGATGCAACAAGGCCAGCACAGGGGCTAGGACCTTGGTAAAAACTATGGGAGCAAAGGCAAGGCCAAAGGGTAATGCCACAAATTGAATGTGCTCCTCTGCCACCGCAAAGCGGAGGAATCGCTGGTGTCCCTCAAATATGGGGATGTGGAGATACGCATCTTTGAGATCGTTGGAAGCCAGAAAATCTCCCTGATTCAAAGATGCCACCACCGACCAAATAAACTCTATTTGAAACTTCTGCACCTGCAACAAAGCGGTTCAGAGCCAAGAGGATTGGGCACACTTTGCCCTCCTTTCTGGGCACCGTGAACAGGTTTGAATAGAAACCTTGAGAGTGTTCCTGCGGAGGAACCGGCGCAATGACCCCTTGAGGAGATCTCGCACATCCTCCCGCAGATCCTTCAAACGCTCCAGAGACAGGTGAAGGTTCGACTTAAAGAACCGGTCCCCTGGCTGGGACCAAAAGTCGATCTTGTACCCGGAGCAAATCAGTTCGCGAACCCAATCATCCTGAATGAAGAAAGTCCAGGGATCCTGAAAGAAGCACAGAGGACCCCCCCCCCACCCCTGAGACAGGTGAGGGCGCCCCTTCAGGCTGAAGAGGACTTGTCTGCAGCACCGGACTCACCGGCCTTGGGCTTGCCCCAAGGCTTCTTATGCCCCGTACACACGTACCGATTGTCGGTCGTAAATATTCGGCCAATTGTAGGCTTGTTAGTATGATGCTTCCGACAGCCAACAGCGCATTTTCGGCCTTACAGAATCTGTCGTGCAAGCATTAAAATTTTTGTTGGCCAACACCAGAATGGCCGATTGTTCGCCAGTCAGTACAGATTTCGGCCAACAGACAGCAGATTAGCAAGACTGGGCATGCTCAGAAAAGAAAAAAAGACAAGGAAAGTTAACCATCACATAACATCACTTCTGCAGTCGGCTGTTGGCCGACAAAATTCGTGTGCAGTCTTTTGCAGTTTTCAACAGACACGACAGCCCTGGACAAAAGACGGCCGATCGTTCGGTACGTGTGTATGAGGCTTTAGTCCCTCCAGAAGTTCTGAACGGCTTACCTTTTTCTTGCGCCCCAGAGGCACGAAAAAAAAAAAAATTATAAGCAGAAAATTGTTGGATGAGTCACTAAACAACTGTTCTCCCAGAAAGGGGATCAGCTAGGGCTTTCTTAGAAGCTTGGTCAGCCAACCAGCTCTTCAACCAAACCATGTGTCTTAAAACAATGCCCACGGCCGAAACCCTGGTTACCAGGGGAGCCGCATCCATAGACGCATCACACAGCAACACCAGAGCCTGGATCCCCTAGTCCAACAGTTCCAGCTGTTCCGGAGGAACAGTCTCGGGGGTCCAAACACTCCCGCAAACTACTAATCTGTTCCGTCACCGTCTGTGAGAGTAACAGACACAAAAACCGTTTTTCAAAATGGAACCTGCCAGCACGTGAAGATGGCGGGAAAGGATTCCACCTGCCTGTCCATGGGACCCATAAAAAAAAAAAAAAAAAAAAGGGGAATCTTTCACAGGCACAATAGTAGATTTATTCAACCTGGAAACAGTGTGATCCACTTTAGGTGGCACCGTCCAGCAAAAAGAAAACCGGCGTTTAAAGCGTGAAAGGTGTCGGGACAACCTTAAAAGACTTTTGAGTCTTGCGGGAGCCAAAAGCCACCCGCGTCCCTGCCGGCGTGGACTCGAGGACAGCGTCCCTTCAGGTAGGGGGCGCATCCGGGGCAACCACATCAGCCTCTGAATCAGAGGACACCAAAGATAGAGAAGGCAGCCGCCGCAAAGACCACAGTACAGTAGCACCTACAGACAAACCCTCCTGATCGTCCTCAGCACATGGAGAGACAGGAAATTACATCAGCCAGCAGCAAGAAGCAGAAGCACAGAAAGTGATCACGTCTGGATGTAAAAAGTCACACTGCTTAGTGCAGTACAGAGGACTACACAAAAATGGTTGCCAATACATTACAATAGGAAGCTCAGGGAAAATGGCTGCCCCATACAAGTCAATGTGAAAAAGGTGTACATTTCCCCACACTTAAAATGGCACTGCCCACGGCAAGCAATGCGACCAGGGACCAACACAATGAAGGCCTCAAGAATCCACAAGCCCCAGCAATCCACAAGGTACGATGCTACCCCCTCAGGGCGCCAGGCGCCCCCAGTCACATAGCCCCCCCGGGGACAGGAGAGGGAGGCAGGCACAGAGACCTAGTACCGGGCAGGCAAAGGGGATCTTTTAAGAGGTACAGGTCCTATTATCCCCAGGAGAGGGCCCCCAGGTACAGGTCCTATTATCCCCAGGAGAGGGCCCACATCCCCCCCAAGGCCAGCAGAGGCAAGGGGGTGGGGGTCACATTTACTCACCATACCATGGACTGGGTGGGCTCCACTGCAGACAGACCTCCTCCTCCTGCAAGCCGAGGGGTACGTTGCGACTCAGGGCATTCCAGGTCATCGCGTCCCAGCAAGGCATCCGCTCGCAGGCTCGTCCCCATCCGGAAAGGGGCACCGTCGCCACGAGGCCTAGTGCGGGACTATAACCTGCTCACGCTCATAGGCCAGGCTGGGGGGACCATAGGGATCTAGATGATCCAATGCGAAGCCCGAGCCAGCATCGCTTGCAGATCACCTGGAGAATTCCCCTGACAGTCGCTAGCAAGTGAGTAAAGAGAAATAAAACTATTCTGAAAAAAAAAAAAAAAAAAAAAAAAAACTAAACCCGGAGTCCCAGCAGGAAACCTAGGTCCTACTCCTTCTCTAGGCAGAAACAAACTGGTTTGCTGAGCTGAGTGTGGGTAGGTTATGCCTGCGTTGACAGCCCCGTGGGCGTGTACATGTAAAATCTTTTACTGCCTAGACTACTTCGGGGGGCAGCATAACCCATTCAGCTGATGAAGATGAGGCTGCATCTGTCGATGGACGATAGAGAAAATGCAGTATCCCTTTTTTTTTTTTTTAATACAATTTTATTGAAATATATTGTCAGAACACAAGTGAGAAAACAGACATGGTGAACATTTTACAAATAAAAGAGTAATTGTGAAACGAGAATAAGGCAACAGGCTAGTAGGGGATTAGTGACCATACGACACCAACGGGTGGCGTGACAGCCAACTGGAGTCGCATAGCCAAAGACGCTACGTTCACTACCAGGGGTACGAATACCAAAAGGGAAGCAAAAGGGGGAAGGGGGAGGAGGGCAAAATTCAAAGACCTCACAAGAAGGGTAAGTTCCAGGGGTAGCAACTGTGGATGGATCTATATAGGAAAAGGAAGCTTGGGCAGATAACGAGTCCAAATCCGCTGAGGGTAGTGAAAGGAAGTTCTTCCATTTGTTGTAATGGCGACGTCTAGAAGCCATGGAGTTGAAGTCCGTGTTGAGGCAGTCCTTGCGTATGAGGCTTGTAAGCTCTTTGCGTACTTGAGTGACTGTTGGGCTTGACATGGAAATCCATTGTGTCAGGATGACCCTCCTAGCAATCAACAAGCAGGTAAGGATCCAAGCTCGGGGGATGGAGGAGGGTGAACCTGACCAGATTTGTAGGCGTTTGTCCCAGTGTCCAAAAATTAAAAGCATAGGGTCCTTTGGAAGCTGTAAAAGTGTAACGTCCTGGATAAAGGATAAAATCTGATCCCAAAAGAGGGAGATACAAGAACATGACCAAAATGTTTTAAGGAAGGCTTCTCCTCGTTGCATAGGGGGCACCTACTAGATGTGGGGCTGGCCTTGTCTGACAAAAACGGGATGTGGGCTCAGGGGAGTATTTTCAGTTGTGTTTCTTTCTAAGTTTTGTTAGGGGTAAGGCGTAAGGTATACCGATATCCTTGAAAAATGTTTTAAGAGTAACGTTTTCTCCTGGAAAGTCTTTACTCCAGTTCGAAGCAGTAGAAGTCGAAAGGGCAGGTGGACAGGTAGCCAGCATAGGTTTGTATATGTTTGATATGCTGAATTTCCCAGATTCAAGCAAGGTATCAAGGAGAGAAGTTTTGCATCTGCTCTTGAGATTTGGGCGGAGGAGCAAATTAAGTGGTAACATTGAGATAGATGAAAAATATGGGAGTCAGGAAGGTTGTATTTCTCAATAATGTTCTGGTAAGAAAGAGGCGTTCCCTTGATTCAGTCACATAGATCCACAAAGTTCGTCAGTCTTTTCTGTTCCCACAAACCGAAGGCAGGATGATCTACCCCCGGTAAAAAGTCAGGATGACCCCAAATAGGCAGAAACTGGGAGATGGTAATGACAATGTCTCTGAGAAGTAAGTTGTGGCAGAGCTCTGGACGCATGGAGGCCCACTTGGTGTGCAAAAGAGCAGGCAGGGAAAAATGGGCTGGACATCTGGGACTCCAGGGCATAATTGGAATAGTGGGAAGTCCGAGATATCCAGTCCAATGCCACCCTTAGTAAGCAGGATAAATTATATAAATCTGACATCAGGAAAGGTGATGCCACTCTCGCTTCTGGGAAGGCTACGTTTCCTAAGTGCTACGTGGCCACTTGCCGTGCCATAGAAATTTAGTAAAAGCTTGTTCAAGAAATTGAACATCCTTATGTTTGAGCAGCAAAGGAAGGGTCTGCAAAGGATAAAGCAAGCGAGCAAAGCTTACCATTTTGACCAAGTGACACCTGCCCAGGAGCGAGAGAGGCAGATCCATCCAGTTTTCCAATTCTTGGCCTATCTTGGATAGAAGAGGGCGGTAGTTTAAAGTATAAATGGAAGAAGGGGACTTCCCTATTTTGATGCCTAAATAGGTAATATGGGATTTGGCAATAATAAAGGGGGAGTCGTGCTCCCAGGGTCGATGTGTGGCGGTACTGAGTGGGAGTATCTCGCTTTTAGAATAGTTAATTCTCAGGCCAGAGCAAAGTTTAAAAGTGTCGAAAGTCGAGACTATGATGATAGGTATGTCGGCTGCGGGGTTAGATGTAAACAGCAATGCGTCATCTGCGAATAGGGACAACCTCAGCTCACGGGAGCCAATTTGCATCCCATGCAGGGGGGCCAGTGTAGAGATAGGTTCCATTGCCAAGTTAAACAAAAGTGGTGAGAGGGGGCATCTTTGTTGAGTGCCTTTGTGCAGGCGGAATTCCCCGGTGAGGGATCCCGCCACACACAGCCTGGCTGCCAGAGAAGTATACATGGAGCGCACAAACTGGGCAAAAGGGCCCGTGAATCCCATAGCATGTATAACCTTATGGAGCCAGTTGACGTTAACGTTATCAAAAGCCTTCTCCCCGTCCAGGGCAATGATGGTGTAGAAAGGTAGAGGTGACCAGCGCTATGGAGTAAAGACCTTAGACAATAGTGAAGGTGTAAGCTGCCAACAAGCGAACCCACAAGGGGTTAAAGTGTGAAATAAATAAAAGGAGGTTGTAACGGCGCTACCTTAAAGTGAGTAAGTGCTTTTATAAGTGCCAACTTAAAATAAAGTGCCAATAAAATAAAATTGTATCATAAAATTCGTTGGTTTAAAGTAAAGTGCACTAGTGACTTGTGGTGTGACAAAGTTAGCGGATTATTAACCTGGGCCCATAAGGTGCGACTTTATAAAGTGCAAGTGCTGTGCTGCATATACTCAATGAGTATGAAACAATGAGTTCCCAAGGTGCGTTTATTTCGTGATAGCCGTTAATAACTTCAGCAAATTATATTAAATACATAAATAAACCATTGATTATGTATTAAATGCATAAAAAACAGTGAACATAAATTATATCCGTGCTGTGCGTGGCGTTTTATTGCCACTTATGTGAAAAGTAGCAAGTTATATGAAAGAAATGAAAATAAAGAACGGAGTTGCAATTCTTTCGTACATCCACTAGATGTCGCCCCTAAGTGTACGACCTGTACTTGAAGAATGGCCGGTTGCTTCCGGGGTCCTCCAGTGAACCGAACTTGGCTTTTAGTACCTCAAATTGGAAGAGAAAGGCCCCATGATGCAGTGTATATTTGTAGCGTGGAAAAGAGAGCAGAAAACTCACGTTTGAGGCTGCCTAGGATCAGCGGTGACGGTGGGGAAGCTTCCACGTTCCACGGCCCAGGCTCCGAAACCGGAAGTGACATAATGACTCCGCTGGAGACGCCCTCTGACGAAACACGTAGGGCGGAGTCGTAACGTCATTACGTCACTTCCGGTTTCGGAGCCTGGGCCGTGGAACACGGAAGCTTCCTGGCCGTCACCGCTGATCCTAGGCAGCCTCAAACGTAAGTTTTCTGCTCTCTTTTCCACGCTACAAATATACACTGCATCATGGGGCCTTTCTCTTCCAATTTGAGGTACTAAAAGCCAAGTTCGGTTCACTGGAGGACCCCGGAAGCAACCGGCCATTCTTCCTCAAGTACAGGTCGTATACTTAGGGGCGACATCTAGTGGATGTACGAAAGAATTGCAACCCCATTCTTTATTTTCATTTCTTTCATATAACTTGCTACTTTTCACATAAGTGGCAATAAAACGCCACGCACAGCACGGATATAATTTATGTTAACTGTTTTTTATGCATTTAATACATAATCACTGGTTTATTTATGTATTTAATATAATTTGCTGAATTTATTAACGGCTATCACGAAATAAACGCACCTTGGGAACTCATTGTTTCATACTCAATGAGTATATGCAGCACAGCACTTGCACTTTATAAAGTCGCACCTTATGGGCCCAGGTTAATAATCAGCTAACTTTGTCACACCACAAGTCACTAGTGCACTTTACTTTAAACCAACGATTTTTATGATACAATTTTATTTTATTGGCACTTTATTTTAAGTTGGCACTTATAAAAGCACTTACTCACTTTAAGGTAGCGCCGTTACAACCACCTTTTATTTATTTCACAATGATGGCGTAATCTCCCCCTGGGTGGAGTCGTACCTGGTCTAAGGTCAAGAGGACCCTACGAATGTTGGCAGTGGCCGACCTCCCTTTAGTAAAACCAGATTGGGCTTGATGTATCAGATGTAACATAAGGGCAAGGAGTGAAGCTACTATCTTGGACAGTTTGACGTCCAAGTTTAATAGTTATAGGGGCCTGTACGAACCAGGGTCTAGGGGGGGGGGGGGTCTTTGACCTTTTTAGCTAGGAGTTTAATGATAGCCTGGTTGCCCATAGGTAGGTATGGGCCTCCAGCCCAAATGGATGAATAGACATTGGCCAGGGTGGGAATGATATGGGAGGAGAATTCCCCTGACAGACCAACTGGGCTTGGAGACTTGTTCGTTGTTAAATGTCTAATAGTGACAGATATTTCCTCCGGAGTAATGGGGACATTCAACCGTTTGAGCTGGGCTTCAGTGATCCTAGGGAGCGCCACTTTATGGAGAAAGGAGTCTGCTAGGGAATCATCTATGGGATCAGGGGCATAAAGAGAGGAATAGAAGTCCTGCATAATACGCTGGACCCCCTGAGGGGTAGTGTTGACTTTGCCGGAAGGGTCTCGTAGAGATCCAATGTGGGTGGGCGAGCAGGGTCCTCTGCACAGCTTTGACAGAAGCTTGCCAGCTTTATTGCCAAATTTGTGTAACGTGGCCGAAAGATAAGCTCGTTTAACTGATTCCACCTTATTGGCCCATGCGTCAAAGGTAGCCTTGGCCTCAGTCAGCAAGAGATTCCGCTGTGCTAGTCGTAGGTGCTTGCTAGCCAGTTTATATTCGCGGGAGAGATTTCTTATAAGCCGCTGCATAAGAGATGATGCGACCTCTCAGGAAAGCTTTCCCAGCTTCCCAAAAGTGATGGGGGTCCGATTCTTGAGCCAAATTTGCGGAAGAATATTCCACCCAAGCCCGAGCCAGGTATGACGTAAAGTCCGAGTCATTGCGTAAATAAGAAGGGAACCGCCAGATATTGGAGCGACCAGGGGAGTCCGACGAATCTAGAGAAACCAAAACGAGGACATGGTCAGAGATAACTATCTCGTGGATAGTAGTGTCCGTGAGCCGAGGGAGGAGGGTGTCAGTAGTGAATATATAGTAGATTCTGGAAAAGACTTTGTGGGGGAGAGTAAAAGGTAAATTCTCAGTCAGGTGGGAATAGCGCCACACATCCGTGAGGGATAACTATTCAATGACCGACGCAAGGGAAGATTTATCGGGAGGATCGGACAGACGAGAGCGGTGTTTCCGAATAGATTTGTCCAAGATCGGGTCGATGGTGGCATTAAAGTCTCCACCTATCAATTGGGGCACCTGAGGACGAGACAGAATACGGGAGGTGATATCCGTGAAAAATCGTTGGTCAGGGGTATTGGGTGCATAGACGCTAGTAATAATCAATTCCCTGTCATTAAATTTGAGGTGGGCTGAGACATAGCGTCCAGCGGTATCAGTATCCACGGATATAGTATCAAAGGAGAGGTTCTTGTGTAGCAGAATGAGCACTCCTGCTTTGCGGCCTGGGGCTGCCGATCCAAGTACCGTACCCACCCACAATTTGCGCATGTGGTGGAAATCAGAGGAGGGCAGGTGCGATTCTTGGATGAGGGCGATCTCACATTTGAGGCGCTTAAGGTGAAGTAAAACCTTCAACAGTTCAGCAGGCGAGCAGAGACCCTTAACAATCCACATAACAATATTCATGGAGGGAGAAATGGGAACAGAGGATAATTTAACCTCTTCCATACAGAGCAGTTACCCCCCCCCCCCCTTCCTGCCCAGACCAATTTTCAGCTTTCAGCACTCTCACACTTTGAATGATAATTAGTCATACAACGCTGTACCCAATCAAGTTTTTTATAATTTTTTTCACACAAATAGAGCTTTCTTTTAGTTGTATTTAATCACCACTGGGTTTTTTATTTTTTGCGATACAAGTGAAAAAAACAGCGTAAAGTTTGAAAAAAAAAAAAACATTTTGTTTTAGTTTCCATTATAAAATTTTGCAAATAAGTTTTTTTTCATAAATTTGGGCCAAAATTTATACTTCTACATATCTTTGGAAAAAAAGAACACAAATTAGTGGTTATTATTTAGTTTGTGTGAAAATTATAGAGTCTACAAGCTATGGTGCCAATCATTGAAGATTGATCACACCTGATGTACCAATGGCCTATCTCATTTCTTGAGGCCCTGAAATGTCAGGACAGTACAAATACCCCCCAAATGACCCCTTTTTGGAAAGTAGACATTCCAGGGTATTTAGTAAGAGGCATGGTGAGTTTTTTTTGACGTTGTAATTTTTTCCCACAATTCTTGGGAAAATGAAGAAATAGTTTTTTTTTTTTTTTTAAACAAAACTGTCATAATAAGTTATTTCTCACACACAGTATATGCAAACTTGCAATTACACCCCAAAATACATTCTGCTACTCCTCCCGAGTATGGCGATAACACATGTGTGATACTTTTACACAGCCTGGCCACATACAGAGGCATACCATGCAAGGAGCACTGTCAGGTGTTCTAGGAGCATAAATTACACATATAATTTCGTAACAACCTATCACACTTTTGAAGGCCCTGGAGCACCAGGACAATGGAATTACCCACAAAATGACCCAATTTTGGAAAGAAAACACCAAACACCCCATGTATATTCTATGAGGGATAATGTGTCTTTTGAAAATGTCATTTTTTTTCCACAAGTTTTTTGGAAAATGTAGAAAGAAAATGAAAACGCTTTTTTTTTTTTTATTTTTTTTTTACACAAAGTTGTCAATTTATAAGATATTTCTAACACATAGTATGTACATAGCAAAAATTACACTCCAAAATACATTCTGCCAAGTATCCTCCCGAGTATGGCGATACCACATATGTGGGACTTTGTCACAGCATAGTCACATTCAGAGGCCCAACATGCAAGGGGCACCGTCAGGTGTTCTAGGAGCATAAATTACACATACAGTGCTTTGCGAAAGTATTCGGCCCCCTTGAACTTTTCAACCTTTTGCCACATTTCAGGCTTCAAACAAAGATATAAAACTGTAATTTTTTGTGAAGAATCAACAACAAGTGGGACACAATCATGAAGTGGAACGAAATTTATTGGATATTTCAAACTTTAACAAATAAACTGAAAAATTGGGCGTGCAAAATTATTCAGCCCCCTTAAGTTAATACTTTGTAGCGCCACCTTTTGCTGTGATTACAGCTGTAAGTCGCTTGGGGTATGTCTCTATCAGTTTTGCACATCGAGAGACTAAAATGTTTGCCCATTGCTCCTTGCAAAACAGCTCGAGATCAGTGAAGTTGGATGGAGAGCATTTGTGAACAGCAGTTTTCAGTTCTTTCCACAGATTCTAGAATGGATTCAGGTCTGGACTTTGACCTGCCCATTCTAACATCTGGATATGTTTATTTGTGAACCATTCCATTGTAGAATTTGCTTTTTGTTTTGGATCATTGTCTTGTTAGAAGACAAATCTCCAAATCTCCGTCCCAGTCTTTTGCGGACTCCATCAGGTTTTCTTCCAGAATCGTCCTGTATTTGGCTCCATCCACCTTCCCATCAATTTTAACCATCTTCCCTGTCTCTGCTGAAGAAAAGCAGGCCCAAACCATGATGCTGCTACCATCATGTTCGACAGTGGGGATGGTGTGTTCAGGGTGATGAGCTGTGTTGCTTTTACGCCAAACATAACGTTTTGCATTGTTGCCAAAAAGTTCGATTTTGGTTTCATCTGACCAGAGCACCTTCTTCCACATGTTTGGCGTGTCTCCCAGGTGGCTTGTGGCAAACTTTAAACGACACTTTTTATGGATATCTTTAAGAAATGGCTTTCTTCTTGCCACTCTTCCATAAAGGCCAGATTTGTGCAGTATACGACAGATTGTCTCCCACCTCAGCTGTAGATCTCTGCAGTTCATCCAGAGTGATCATGGGCCTCTTGGCTGCATCTCTGATCAGGCTTCTCCTTGTAGGAGCTGAACGTTTAGAGCAGGGATCTTCAAACTATGGCCCTCCAGATGTTCAGGAACTACAATTCCCATCATGCCTAGTCATGGCTGTTAATGTCAGAGTTTTACAATGCCTCATGGGATGTGTAGTTCCGAAGCAGCTAGAGGGCCGTAGTTTGAGGATCCCTGGTTTAGAGGGACGGCCAGGTCTTCGTAGATTTGCAGTGGTCTGATACTCCTTCCATTTCAATATTATCGCTTGCACAGTGCTCCTTGGGATGTTTAAAGCTTGGGAAATCTTTTTGTATCCAAATCCGGCTTTAAACTTCTCCACAACAGTATCTCGGACCTGCCTGGTGTGTTCCTTGTTCTTCATGATGCTCTCTGCGCTTTAAAATGGACCGCTGAGACTATCACAGTGCAGGTGCATTTATACGGAGACTTGATTACACACAGGTGGATTCTATTTATCATCATTAGTCATTTAGGTCAACATTGGATCATTCAGAGATTCTCACTGAACTTCTGGAGAGAGTTTGCTGCACTGAAAGTAAAGGGGCTGAATAATTTTGCACGCCCAATTTTTTAGTTTTTTATTTGTTAACAAAGTTTGAAATATCCAATAAATTTCGTACCACTTCATGATTGTGTCCCACTTGTTGATTTTTCACAAAAAATTACAGTTTTATATCTTTATGTTTGAAGCCTGAAATGTGGCAAAAGGTCGCAAAGTTCAAGGAGGCCAAATACTTTCGCAAGGCACTGTATAATTTCATTACAACCCATCACACTTTTGAAGGCCCTGGAACACCAAGACAATGGAAACCCCCATAAAATGACCCCATTTTGGAAAACAAACACCCCAACACAATCTAGGAGGCATGGGCCGCAGACAGGTACTCAGTTACACGGATCGGCTTCAGAAAGGTACTCGGGTACTCCGGTGACAGGTACTCAAAGTACCAGAGTACCTGTCACCAGCCCATCAGAGTACCCAAGTACCTGTCATCAGAGTACCTGATGGGTGTTGCATGGACCTGGTGACAGGTCCTCTTTATTGGGGGGGCAATCAGTGTGTTTTGGGGTGCACTATGATCAGAAACTAGCTGTCACCGCAATCTCCTCCTCACACAGGAGCGGTGTGTAAGGAGGAGAACAGTAGCGTGGCCTTAACGCATTTCTGCAAATATGCTTTCATCAGCCACTTTTGTCAGTTGTTGTGTGTAGCAGCTTTTTTAATGGTTAGCGCAATATTTTTCTTTTACATTATCTTTGACATTCTGTGACTGGCCGTGATTGACAGCCGGCCACGTGGTAAAAAAGCCAATTTAATTTGCTCTTTACCTAGATCGGGATGGGCTCTGTCCAAAGGGATGAGCCTCATCCACGATCGCCGCGCTGTGGAGAGAATGAGCGGCTCACGCCGGAGCCACTCATGTGATCGGCTGCGATTGGACACAGCCGATCACGTGGTAAACAGCCAATTTCATTGGCTGTTTACCTTGATCGGGGATGGGCTCAGTCCGAGGGAGGAGCCTCATCCCTGATCACCGCGCTGCGCACACCCGGGGGCAGGCAGCAGCGGCGAGAGCGGGCGGACGTCATGACGGCCGCCCGGATCGAGGAGCACTTCCTGTCGGCGTCATATTACTATGGCCCGGTATGGAAGTGGTTAAAGATACAAAGAGCTTACCAGGAAGATGATCCATATAGGACAGATGAAGACCTTTGGTTCATCTTAACCTTCCTAGCGGTATTCCAGAGTGTGGCTCAGGGTTAAATTTCAGTGCCAAAAGCGGTAACACCGAGCCACACTTGGGGTACCGCTAGGAAGATCGCTGGATCCTGGTAGAGGGGTTACTTACCTTGTCACCGGGATCCAGCGATGTATCCCGGCGGTGTGTGGCGGCGGAGCTTCCTCCCGATCCTCTGTGTGCCCCGGCTTCTGTCTCCTGCGATGTGACGTTCGCAGGGGGGGTGGAACCGGTGGCAAATTCATATGTAAAACACACCAAACACACTGATACAATTCAAAATAAATTCACATTAGTTTGCCCCCCCAGTGCCCTTTCCTGCAGTTTTACTGTACATATATATATTACATACTTACTTTAACTTATTTATAGTTTTTTATTATATTATAATTTATGATTTTGTGTTTCAAACTTTATCATACCCGAGATGTTATAAAGAAGAACGCACAGAAAAAAAAATCATATGTAAATAGTTGAATTGGGCTGCTCATTCTTAAGAATTACATGCAAAATAATGGTACCGCTTTCAGCACCTAAAATCCAAAAGAATCATACCGCCAGGGAGGTTAAGGCAAGGTGAGGAGGGGGCAGCGGATATGGATTGAAGTAGGAGTAAAACCATCCGTGGGCTTGGCAAGTGGAAGATATGACAGAACTGGAAAACTGGGGTGAACCAAAAAGAAAAAGACAAGACAACAGAATAAGCACATGTACTTTCTTCCACATGTGTGCACTGACGCGCCGCTCCCCAATCGGGAACTCAGCCCTGAAGAAATTGTGTTTAACTTAAATCGCCCTTAAAAGAGATAAGCGGATGGAGAGATAAAGATCTAGAGCCTAGATGGGCGGGCGGCCGACCACAGCGTCTACATAAAGAGAAGAGAGAAGGAGAAAAGGCAGCAACATATATCACCTATAACATTCACATATAAATAGAGCATGGGTAGCGGTGAAACTATAGCCGCCAAAAGGATACATCAAATAAACTCAGCATATCAAGGTAGTAAAAATTACCCAGAGAATAGGCAAACATTAGATACAAAATACATCTCACGGTAAAAGTCAGCGGGGGTTACCCGTGCGTCCAGAGCTCACCACCGTAGCATATTTCAGGCACTTGGGAGAGTCATTTCGAGGGCTTCTTTGAACCAATGGTCGGGTGACCGAAGAGGTCTTTTCAGAGATCGGGCGGCCTTGATCTCAGGCCTGGAGGGTACTAAGGAAAGTGTCAGCCTCTGCCGGATCCTGGAATGACAGTAGACTACCATTTAGTGCAGCGCTAGATGAACAAAACCTATAACAATATAAATATAATAATAAAAAGTCCATGCAGGAGAGGCCCATGCAGATGGAAGTGCACTCAAAATAAATCTGTGAACTTAAACTTGAAGTGATACAGATCCACCACCACACAGACTATCCTCTCACCTGACCCACAATGGGTCAAACAGCGCGTAGACTTTTTTTCACTTAATACTGCAACCAAAGAAAGCCTTGACAGGATGGATGGATGGTATAGCTGATCCTAATCACTCAGGGCAATCAAGCAAACAACTGTCCTCTTTAGGTGTGGCTCAAAGAAACAGCAGAAAGTTGCATATAGTGAAGTATGCACTTTTATTAATATTAAAATACTAAATTTAGAAAGCCTCTTACATGTTACAAGTAGTCATCACGCATGTAGAATCCTAACGGATCACCGCCGTAATGTACCGGACACACAGCAGCAGACAAGTAAAACCTCGTATTCCTCTGTGAGACAGCGGGTGACATCACGGCTCCTCCCTCCGCATGCATATCGTCCCAAAGGGGAGGTACTTCCTCAGCGGCGGTGGATCTGTATCACTTCTTCAAGTTCAAGATCACAGATTTATTTTGAGTGCACTTCCATCTGCACGGGCCCCTCTTGCATGGACTTTTAATTATTCTATTTATATTGTTATAGGTTTTTTTTTCCATCTAGCGCTGCACTAAGTCTTATCATATATTTCACTCTGTTTCAGTCAGGTTACTTAAGCCCCGTACACACAAGAAATTCGGAAGGGAAATTTTGTCCGACGACCGATCTGCCGATTTTCGGATTGTTAGTATGGTGCCGACTCCAACTTTTCGGCTGACAAAATCCTGATGTGCAGGCTATAAAATTTTTTTCCTCCGTCAACACACGTCCGATTTTCATCTCATTAGTACAGATTTCGATGGGGAAAAATCTTATGAGCAAGGACTAGGCATGCTCAGAGATGAAAGAACACATACAAAGCAATCCAACACATGACATCACTTCTGAAGTAGAATTCGGTCGTACGGGAAAATTCGTATGAAAATAACCTCTTCACTTTCCACATCAGACTAGCATGCCACAAAAAACGGACGACAGATCGTTCAATAATCTGATTGTGTGTACGGGGCTTTAGATTAACCCGTGGGTGTCAGCTGCTTCATTCAGGTGCATCTGGGTGTGTGCGCCGATATTATTTAGTGGACTACCATTAGATGCACAAAGTCGTAGGGTCGCCGTATGCGTTCCTGATGCAGTTTGGAACAGACAGTCTGGAATGCTTTGCGTTTCTTGGCGACCTCCACTGAATAATCTGCAAAGATAAGGATCTGGAAATTTTGTGTTTGACTGAACATTTGCAGGATAGCAGACTTGTCAGCATAGTTTAAATATCTGCCAATAATTGGACGCAGGGTTTTGCGTTCCTCCGAGTATAGGCCCATGCAATGAGCCCTTTCTACCACGCAGATTCCCTGTAGTCCCAAAGCCTCAGGGATTTTTCTGGCGCATAATTCTGGAATTGCAGAAGGAGAAACAGATTCAGGGACACCGATAAAATGGAGGTTGCTCCTCCTTGCCCTGTTTTCCAGATCCTCCATCTTCTGCATAACGAGATGATTCAGATGCTTGAGATTGATATATTTCGCCCTCAATGCTGAACAGGCGGCCTTCCAATTCTTTGAGCTTGAGGGCATGTTCACCCAACTCAATCTTGACACTTGCCATGCCTGCTGCCACCGCCCTCTCCACAGACGCAGTAATAGACGGGTTAATAAGGCAACCAATGCCTGCGCAATGCGGTCTGTGGAGGGAGGCATGATGGTGGCTGGATCCTGACATGTGTCCATTTGAAGGGCATCTGCCGCTCCAGCGGTATAGGCCAAAGCCAGGGCCTCTATTTGAGCGGCTCCCGGTTGAGGGGCTGTCTTCTCTAAGAACTGCTCCATGCTCGGAGCGCTGAGATAGCCGATCCGGGTTCTGGGGTTAGCAGGAGCTGGGTCGAGCAGGCGGGAGATGGATGGGTACAGTCGGATGGGTTTTATATGCCTGAGAACAGTCGCGCTGCGGGAGCTGCTGAAGAGGCAGCTACTACATATACGGCGCCGAACCGGAAGCAGTGTCCGTTTAAAAGTCGCGATCCCACCGATATCTTAGCGGTCTGCAAAATCCCCACTAGTAAAATCTAATAACAGAGTATATACTAACTACTTCAAAACCCAGTATTTCTACCACACGCCGAAGATCCACAAGGATCCGATGTGCCCTCCGGGGAGACAGATTGTGGCAGCCATGGAGAGCATCACCAGTCGGCTTTCCCAATATGTGGATCTCCATCTACAACCACTGGTGACGTCTCTCCCGGCCTACATCAGGGACTCTACTCGGGTACTAGACATTTTACAAAAAAATAAATGGGAAACCTGGCTACCTGTGGTTATCATTGGATGTTTGTTCACTATATACCTCTATCCCTCATGAGGGAGGACTGAGGGCAGTGGAGCATTTCTTGTCAGAAACAGATTACATGCATCCGTCCCAATCAGAGTTCGTTTGCACATGTACTAAATTTGCCCTAGAGAGGAACTATTTTGAATTCCAGGGAGCACTTTGCGCCCTGTTATGCTAATCTGTTCATGGGTTTTTGGGAAAAATTCCATATATGGACCCAAAACTCGTTTGCCCAGCACTTCGTATACTACAGGCGTTACATAGATGACATGCTAATCATTTGGGATGGCACCCTTGAAATGGTTGACAAATTTGTCACATACTGCAATGGCCAACCCGTTTGGGATTAAGTTCACACATGTGGTAGATACTAACTCATTGGTATTTTTGGACTTGGAACTGTCCTGGAATCAGGAGGGAGACATAACATCTAGGACACATTTTAAGAAAACGGCTGGGAATTCCTATCTGCACTGGAAGAGCTGCCATCTCCCAAGGTGGAAGGAAAATATCCCTTATGGCCAGTTCTGCCGGTTACGCAGGAACTGCACGGACACAGCGGAGTACCTGTCACTAGGCTTGTGACGGTATCAGATTTTCATGCTGCGATTAATTGATTAAGGTTTTGCCACGGTATACGGTATTATCACGGTATTCTATTATTAAATTTAAATTATTAAATTTCCACCTCACTTCAATTTCATTGCTGAATTTAGGGGCTTTGGTTCACTTATGCACATTATTATGTAGTCAGTCAGTACAGACTCTGTGAACCAGGCCTAAAATAGGTCATCAAGCAGTGTCTGGCCTAACTGGTGATAACTGGTCCTGGCGCTCGGCTCCGATCCGATGGCCTGGTCATTAAGAGGGCAAATCTTTGTGGTCAAGAAGTGGTTAAACCTGAAGGAGGTGTTGTTTATAAATTACTTTACTATTGCTTTAGGCCTGGTTCACATGTATGCGGGTTGGTGGTTCACATGTATGCGGGTTGGCGGCCCACATTTGCACAGGCATAGCAGCCCATTGATTTGAACGGGCTGCTATGCCCTCATTTTCCGCAGAAAAAAGGTGCATGCAGCAATATTTTTTTAAAATTCAGTGGCCTTGAAATCCATCCTGCTTTTGCACCATGCGACTAACCTGCAGTTCCTGCTCTGGCAAGCTTTCTGCATTTTTTGTATACGTGGGCACGGTATTTAAAAACAGTTTGCGTGTGCAGCAACGGCAGGTAAGTCGCATGGTGCAAAAGAAGGATGGATTTCATGGCCACTGCATTTTTTTAAATTCTGCATGCACCTTTTTTCAGCTGAAAACGCAGGCATAGCAGCTCAAGCCCATTCACATCAATGGGCTGCTATGCCTGTGCAAATGTGGGCCCCCAACCCGAATACATGTGAACCAGGCCTAAAGCAATAGTAAATTCATTAATTGGTTAAACCTGCAGGAGGACCGGTGTTTTTATCTATTAATGACTTTACTATTGCTTTAGGCCTGGTTCACATGTATGCGGGTTGGGGGCCCACATTTGCACAGGCATAGCAGCCCATTGATGTGAATGGGCTTGAGCTGCTATGCCTGCGTTTTCAGCTGAAAAAAGGTGCATGCAGAATTTAAAAAAATGCAGTGGCCATGAAATCCATCCTTCTTTTGCACCATGCGACTTACCTGCCGTTGCTGCACACGCAAACTGTTTTTAAATGCCTTGCCCACGTATACAAAAAATGCAGAAAGCTTGCCAGAGCAGGAACTGCAGGTTAGTCGCATGGTGCAAAAGCAGGATGGATTTCAAGGCCACTGAATTTTAAAAAAATATTGCTGCATGCACCTTTTTTCTGCGGAAAATGAGGGCATAGCAGCCCGTTCAAATCAATGGGCTGCTATGCCTGTGCAAATGTGGGCCGCCAACCCGCATACATGTGAACCGCCAACCCGCATACATGTGAACCGCCAACCCGCATACATGTGAACCACCAACCCGCATACATGTGAACTAGGCCTAAAGCAATAGTAAAGTCATTAATAGATAAAAACACCGGTCCTCCTGCAGGTTTAACCACTTCTGGATCGCAAGGATTTGCCCCTTTAAAGACCAGGCCATCGGATCAGAGCGCCAGGACCAGTCATCACCAGGTAGGCCAGACACTGCTTGATGGCTATATAATAATGTAATGTGGGCTGCTATGCGTGTGTGTATATATATATATATTTATTTATTTATTTATTAGAGCTGCACGATTCTGGCCAAAATGAGAATCACGATTTTTTAGCTTGGAATAAAGATCACGATTCTCTCACGATTCTCTGTGTAACAAAAAAAAAAAAATTGGGATAACTTTACGGTTACGTTTTTTTTTTTTTTTTTTTATTCATTAAAGTCTATTAATTGCGTTTGAAAGACTGCTGCGCAAATACAGTGTGACATAAAATATTACAACAATTGCCATTTTTTTCTGTAGGGTCTCTGCTAAAAAAATATATAAAATGTTTGGGGGTTCTAAGTACTTTTCTAGCAAAAAAAAAAACTGATTTTAACTTGCAAGCAACAAGTGTCAGAAAAAGGTCCAGTCTTTAAGAGGTTAGACTTCCTTTCTCCCTGGCAGAGGGAAGGAAAAGATACAAATGTAATCATTTTTGATTATAGTTACTGGGAGACTGAGGCTGCATTCACATGTCAGCTTATAATCGCGGGCAGAACCGCCGCGGTTCCGCCCGCGATTCGGAGATTATTGCAAATCGCGGGACGCCTAGCGTTGCCCGTTGATTTGCAATAGCCCCCCAAACGCCGAGCGATGTTGCCGCGATTTACGTCCGCCGAATCGCGGCAACATCGCGCAAACAAAATCGCGGGACGCAATACGCTCCAAAAAAGTACAAGAGCTTCTTTGGAGCGTATTGCGTCCCGCGATTTTGTTTGCGCGATGTTGCCGCGATTCGGCGGGTGTAAATCGCGGCAACATCGCTCGGCGTTTGGGGGGCTATTGCAAATCAACGGGCAACGCTAGGCGTCCCGCGATTTGCAATAAATCTCCGAATCGCGGGCGGAACCGCGGCGGTTCTGCCCGCGATTATAAGCTGACATGTGAATGCAGCCTTAATGCTGAAAGGCTTAGCTGTGTGAGTGAATGAGTCATCCAGCTCACTGAAATGTATCAATTCACAAGTCAGACCCAGGAGCAGAGAAACTCGGTATTTTAAAAATGCCACAATAACAATACCGTGGCTATGCAATACCGCGATATATCGAATTACCGAAAACCGGCATATATGTCTACCTGTCACAAGCAGATATATTGGAGAGAAAGTTTGTAGAAAAGGGGTACTCGAAAGAACATGTACATGGAGCTAGGGACCGCTACCTGGAAGGCTGTAAAAGCCTGGAGCCTAAAGGGTTGGAGAGGGCCCCTCGTGATATACTGTTTATTACCAGGTTTAATGACCAGCGTTGGGCCATTAAAAGGGCTATCAATAAGCATTGGCCCATATTGGGACAAGGCTCGGCATTAAGTCGAGTTCTCCCCAAGAAACCTAAGATTGTCTTTAGGCGAGCCAACAATATAAAGAGTAGAATGTAAAAAGAAAGGAGGTAGTTGGCGCTGCCTGAAAAATGTGTGTAAGGTTAAAGTAAAACCAATAGCTTGTATACAGGAGATTCTCTCAGATGTAAAACAAATATGAATATAAAGTGCAAAAAATGCAAACCAGTGCAATCACAAATCAATATATATACACATATATCTTATATAGACACATAAAGTGCAATAGTGCAATAACAGTGCGCACACCCCCAAAAAAATTATATATATATATTGGTTGTATATATAAAAAGTGATTGTGGTGAAGATAGCCGGTTAGGAGGTCTGGCCAGTGAACCAACGAAAATGTAATATAAACCCATCTGTGGGATGTGAAACTATATAGTAACTCACCAGATAGTCATACCCCTACAGGGGTAACCAGCATATAGGACCAAGATCCACTATCCGGTCATAAGATGTTCATATGTGCTGATCCTTCTGGTGCAGTACTCTTGGAGTCATATATATCGTGGATGTCATATACCAAAATGTGCTCATGGGGAATATGTCCAGGGCATCATAGGGAAAAAGAGCCTCATCTAGTGATGTATTGTTTAAAAATACAATCTTTATTAAACATCAAAAACTGACTCACATTTAGGCAGATAAAAGCAGGCGACAGGTACTGTAGGGACCGCAAGACCCTCTTCCGGGGGGCCGAGTTAGCCAACCACCGTGTTTGCGTTCCGACGATGCGGAAGTGACGTAATCATCAGCGAGGGAGCTGAGTGTCAGGAGGAGGAGAGGAAGCCGGAACACAGCGAGGGAGCTCAGTGTGTGTGTGTGAGTGAGAGGAGGAGCCGCACGTGCGGGAGAAGCTGCACCAGGGAGCCGGGGGCCGGGTGAAGGAGCCTCGGAAGGGTGACCGACCTGTGACCGACCGACAGGGAGAACGGGGACAGAGCAGCGGCGGCGGGGGTGACCGAGAGCTCTGCGACAGGGTGACAGAGCAGCGGCAAGGACAAGGACCTGACAGGACCTGACCGGGGACGTAAGGTAACAACTGAACTGATCAGCTGGTAGGGGGGTGGGGCTGGTGGGGGGACTAAAAGCACAACACTACTAGCAATACAGGTTGCTAAGGGGCTGCTATCTGCGTAAAACTACTCTGCGACCGCCTGACCGCTCTGCGACCGACTGACCGCTCTGCGACCGACTGACTGTGCCGCGACTGACTGACTGCGCTGTGACTGACTGCTCTGCGACTGTCTGACTGTGCTCTGCGACTGACAGTGTTGTGTGACCGACCGACTGGTGAAGATCTTTGGACGGGTGAGTATCCTTGCGACTGGTGAGTATCTTTGCGTCCGGTGAGCATCTTGCGACTGGTGAGTATCTGGTGAGTATCTTTGCGACTGGTGAGTATCTTGCGACTGGTGAGTATCTTTGCGACTGGTGAGTACCCCAGGTTTTGTACCAGGGGAGTTAGTGGTAGTGTAGGTAAGGAAGAGCAGGTCATTAATATTATCCTCATAGAGTAGTGGTTAATAATGTCCGACAGGATTGGGGATGCCACCCAGTGCACTTCTTGCGCCATGTATGAGTTTCTTGATGAACCAATCGAGGACGAATACTGCTGTGCAAGATGTGAGCGACTTGTTGCTCTGGAAGCCCACATCGTGGATCTAGAGAACACAGTGGTAAGACTGCGTGGCATCTACAACCTGGAAAGGAGCTTGGACATTACCCATCAGGCGCTGGCAGGGGCCAGCATAGAGGAGGGAGGAATAGAGGACACGCAAGCAGCAGAGGTACACAGCTGGGTGACTGTTAGGAATGTTAGTGGGAGGAGTGTCAGGGAGGCCAGTCCTCAGTTGGTACACCCTAACATATTTGCCGAGTTGCAGGTTGAGGGGGATATCAACTCAGGGGTGGCAGTGCTGGAGCATGCGCCCTCCCCCAGCTGCCAGGGGAGGGACGGCTCCAGGAAGAAGGGGGGCCGTAACTCAGGAAAGGTTAGAAAGGTTGTGGTAGTTGGGGACTCAATTATCAAGAGTACAGAGAGGGCAATCTGTAAAAAAGATCTCGTGAACCGAACAGTATGTTGTTAACCGGGCGCCCGCGTTCGCCACATCGCAGATCTGGCAGACAGATTATTGTGCGGGGCTGGGGATGACCCAGCGGTCATGGTGCATGTGGGCACTAATGACAAAGTTAAAGGTAGGTGGAGGATCCTAAAGAACGATTTCAGTGACTTGGGTAATAGATTGAGGAAAAGGACCTCCAAGGTGGTTTTCTCTGAAATACTGCCTGTACCTCGAGCCACACAGGAGAGGCAGAAGGAGATTAGGGAACTTAACAAGTGGCTGAGGAACTGGTGTAGGAAGGAGGGGTTTGGGTTCATGGAGAACTTCTCAGTCGGCTACCGGCTCTTTAGTAAGGATGGGCTGCACCTTAACGGGGAAGGTACAGCTCTTTTGGGGAGAAAGATGGCCACCAAGTTGGAGGGGCTTTTAAACTAGGAAACGGGGGGGGGGCTCAGAAGTAGAGAGGCAGTTAGGAGGGAGCAAAGGACTGAAGGCAGCTGTAGGGTCAGCAGCGACAGTAGGTCCACAAGGTCAATTGGCAGGTCTGTGCGGGAGAACCGCAGACCAAACAGGAATAAAACATAACCACCAATCACGTTTAACTTCCGTAAAACTAAGAGGGGTATATGCTAATGCCAGGAGCTTAGCTAATAAAATGGATGAGTTGGAAATGTTAGTACATGAGGAGGACATAGATCTTGTGGGAACAGCGGAGACTTGGTTCGACCCCTCACATGACTGGCTGGCCAATATCCAAGGGTATTCGGTGTACCGGAAGGACAGGGTAGGAAAAAGAGGGGGAGGGGTATGTCTCTACGTCAAGAACAATGTAAAGGTGATTGAGAGGAGTGACATTACGGAAGGGATGAGTATGGAGTTAGAATCCGTATGGGTAGAACTCCATAGGGAAGGAGAAAAGGGAAAAGTAATTGTGGGGGTTTGCTATAGGCCACCTAAACAAGGGGAGGAGGTAGAGCTGGAATTTTTAGCACTTTTGGGTAAAGTGGCAAAGCTAGGATCAGTCATCATATTGGGGGGGGACTTCAATTATCCCGACATTGACTGGGGAGAGGGGACTACACACTCACATAAGGGCCGTCTATTGACGGAAACCTTACTGGATAATTACATGTCACAGTTGGTGGATTCTCCTACTAGAGAAAACGCAATCCTGGATCTATTGATCACTAATGACCCAGACCTAATCTTGGAGGTAGGAGCCCAGGATAACCTGGGCTCTAGCGATCACAGGATGATCACATTTAGCGTAAATAACAATATAGCAAGGCAAGTGGGGAACATAAGAACCCTTAACTTCAGAAAGGCAGACTTTCCAAAATTGTACTCATTGATGGAAAGGGTAAACTGGGACCATACCCTGGGATCCCTGACCACAGAGGAAAATGGGAATGCTTTAGGAACATATTAGCCAAAGGCATCTTGCAGTGCATTCCTATGGGAAATAAATTTAGAAGAGACAAAGCCAAACCTGGCTGGTTAAACCGTAGCGTTAAAAAACTTATTAGGGGAAAAAAATTGGCCTTCAGGAAATATAAATCAGAGGGCACAGTATCGGCTTTCGACCAATACAAGGAGGCAAATAAGAAGTGTAAACACGAAATCAAGATGGCTAAAATAGACTTTGAGAGACAAATAGCGGAGGATAGTAAAAAAAACCCAAAGAAATTCTTTAAGTATATCAACAGCAAAAAAACTAGGGCAGAGCATATTGCACTCAACCGTGCTGAATGCTTTTTTCTCGTCAGTATTTATACAGGAAACGGAGGGGTACACTGACCATGATGGTATGGTTAGTAGTAATGCACAGGACTTGCCACTATGGCTAACAGAGGGTGAAATCAGGGAAAGGCTGGATAAACTTAACACAGACAAATCACCAGGCCCGGATGGCGTACATCCGAGAGTACTCAAGGAACTCAGTAAGGTTATATCCAGACCACTGTTCCTGATCTTTGCGGACAGTATTAGGACAGGAGATGTACCAGGGGAGTGGAGGAAAGCAAACGTGATTCCGATATTCAAAAAGGGTCAGAGGCATATACCGGGAAATTATAGGCCGGTCAGTCTGACATCAGTAGTATGTAAACTTCTGGAGGGGATAAGGGACTATATCGTGGAGTTTGCTAAGGACAACAGCATCATCAGTAGTAACCAGCACGGGTTTACAAATGGGCGTTCTTGTCAAACCATTCTCTTAACATTCTACGAGGAGGTGAGCTGTGAGCTAGATAGGGGCAAACCAGTGGATGTGGTGTACCTAGATTTCGCTAAGGCGTTTGATACAGTTCCCCACAAGCGCTTAATTTATAAAATAAGGTCTGCAGGTATCGACAGCAGGGTTTGCTCTTGGATACGGAACTGGCTAAAAGGGCGTATCCAAAGGCTGGTAATAAACAGCGCATATTCAGACTGGTCTGAGGTAGTAAGCGGGGTCCCCCAAGGCTCAGTCCTAGGACCAACCTTGTTCAAATTTATTCATAAACAGCATTGAGGACGGGATCAGTAGTTCGAAATCAGTTTTTGCTGATGACACAAAATTAGGCAGGGCAATAACTGCACAGCAAGAAGCAGATATCCTACAGAATGACCTGGACAAAATAACGGAGTAGGCAACGACTTGGCAAATGAGGTTTAACGTGGAGAAGTGTAAGGTTTTGCACTTGGGGACTAGAAACCTAAAAGCACAATACACGTTAGGAGGGGAACCCTTGGGGGAATCAAAAATGGAGAAGGATCTGGGAGTCTTGGTTGATGATAGACTAGGCAACAGCTTGCAATATCAAGCGGCGGCTACCAAGGCTAGCAGAATATTAGCATGCATAAAGAAAGGGATGTTTTCCAGAGATAAGACTATAATCCTTCCACTTTATAAAACTCTGGTCCGACCGCATCTGGAGTATTCTGTCCAGTTCTGGTCGCCAGTCCTCAGAAGGGATGTGTTGGAGCTGGAGAGAGTACAGAGAAGGGCAACTAAACTAATTAGGGGACTGGAGGACCTTGATTATGAAGAGCGTCTCCAATCGCTTGATTTATTCTCCTTGGAGAAGAGACGCCTGAGGGGGGGACATGATAGCAATTTTTAAATATCTCAATGGGGATCTCAGCTTAGAAAAAAAGCTGTTCAGTCGAAGGGATTGCATGAGGACTCTGGGGCACACAATGCGATTAGAGGAGAAGCGTTTTAACCTCAGGCAATGTGGGGGGTTCTTTACTGTTAGGGCTACAAGATTGTTGAATTCTCTACCACAAGAAGTGGTTTCTGCGGGTAGTATGGTGGCTTTCAAAAGACTATTAGACGTACCTCTCAAGGATCAGAACATTCAGGGGTATGTGAGATGATTACAGCCACACACACCTACACAGGTTGAACTGGATGGACTATTGTCTTTATTCAACCTCACCCATTATGTAACTACGCTTACGCTTAAGCGTAATTACGTCGGGGTATGATTATCTGGTGAGTGCGGGAGAAATTGGGAACAAAAGGGGATCACTGTCTCCACACCCGACACTTAAACTATTGGAGCACTACAAAATAATCACCTACGGAGTAGAATATTGCCACAGCTCACCTTTCATTGGACTTTTATGGACTTTCCATTTTATCTGATCGATTTTTAATTTTTTGATTTTTTTTTTTTTTTTTATCAGTCACGGATTTACAAACGTTTTATTTTTTAAACACGGGTCCCTAGAATAGGACCTTTTTAAATCTGAGTTATTCGCACAAATAAGCACTTTAACATCATTTATTTATTATTATACATACCCTTGATCGGTTTAGAATTATATTGCACTTATACACTTCATCCTGTTATTTCACCATATTAATTGCACCATTTCACTCAATATATATTTTTTACTATATAGTTTCACATCCCACAGATAGGTTTATATTAAATTTTCGTTGGTTCTCTGGCCAGACCTCCTAACCGGCTATCTTCACCACAATCACATACACATATATATATATATATATATAAAATTTTTTGGGGGTGTGCGCACTGTTATTGCACTATTGCACTTTATGTGTCTATACAAGATATATGTGTATATATATATATTGATTTGTGATTGCACTGGTTTGCATTTTTTGCACTTTATATTGATATTTAATTTTACATCTGAGAGAATTCTCCTGTATACAAGCTATTGGTTTTACTTTAACCTTCCACACATTTTCAGGCAGCGCCAACTACCTCATTTCTTTTTACATTTTTAATATTGACTTTACAGTCTATATTTTAAGGGTAGGCAGCAGCCTTTTTTAATTATCTTCTCCATAGCGCGGATATTATTGTTTTTTTACCAATATAAAAAGAGTATGGTGGCACCCAGTAAAATTAAGTCACATAAACGAACACAAAAAGTTAACATCCCAATGTTTTTAAACATGGTAGGGTCAAATAGGTGCAAGCAAAGTAGATGCTTGGCCTGTTCGTTCCTGAAACATGGGAAAAGTAGCTTCACCGCCAAAGAAGGCAGATCCTTTAAGATCCAACAATTTATTAGTTGTAGTACCCAGTTTGTGGTATATTGCTTGAAGTGCCCATGTGGCCTGCTCTACATAGGGAGTACAGTCAGGGCCATGCGCACTAGATTTGGAGAACATCGTCGCTATATAGAGCAGAGGAAGGACAAACATAGCGTACCCAGGCACTTCTGCAAAGCTCATGGTGATGGTGGTTGTACTAAAGGCCTAGAATTGTTTGGCATTGAGGCCATACCAATGTATCTTCCTGAGTGTGAAAGATTCTCCAGACTATGTAGGCAAGAGACCTTCTGGATATTCTCGCTCGGCTCCATGTCCCCAGGGAGGCTGAACGAGGAACTGGAGGTCAGTATGTTCATCTAAGCACCATAAAATATGTACATTATACATACATAATATATACACACATACATACATATACATATATATATATATATATATATATATATATATATATATATATATATATATATATATATATACATATATACACATACATATACATATACATACACACATACATACATACACAGATACATACATACATACATACACACACACACGTAATATAAGCTTTTAACATTTTATCAATGTCAATGGGGGGTCTGTGCGGTAAGACCTCAGACCAGGGGTATATGCAAATGCCAGGAGCCTCACTAATAAAATGGATGAGTTGGAAATGTTAGTACATGAGGAGGACACAGACCTTGTGGGAATAACGGAAACTTGGTTTGACCCCTCACATGACTGGCTGGCCAATATCCAAGGGTATTCCCTGTACCGAAAGGACAGGGTAGGAAAAAAAGGGGGAGGGGTATATCTCCATGTCAAGAATAATGTAAGGGTTATAGAGAGGAGTGATATTATGGAAGGGATGAATATGGAGTTAGAATCCGTATGGGTAGAACTCCACAGGGAAGAAGAAAAGAGAAAAGTAATTGTGGGGGTTTGCTATAGGCCACCCAACCAAAGGGAGGAGGTAGAGCTGGAATTTATATCACTGCTGGGAAAAGTGGCAAAACTGGGATAAGTCATCATATTGGGGGACTTCAATTATCCCGACATTGACTGGGAAGAGGGGACTACACACTCACAGAAGGCCCATCTATTCATGGAAACCTTACAGGACAACTACATGTCTCAGTTGGTGGATTCTCCTACTAGAGAAAATGCAGTCCTGGATCTATTGATCACTAATGACCCAGACCTAATCTCTGAGGTAGGAGTCCAGGACAACCTGGGCTCTAGCGATCACAGGATGATCACATTTAGCGGATGATCACATTTAGCGTAAATAACAATATAACAACAAGGCAAGTGGGAAACTTAAGAACTCTAAACTTCAGAAAGGGCAAACTTTCCCAAATTGTGCTCCATGATGGAAAGGGTAAACTGGGACCAAACCCTAGGAACACTGACCACAGAGGAAAAATGGGACTGCTTTAGGAACATATTAAACAAATGCATCTCGCAGTGCATTCCTATGGGAAATAAATTTAGAATTGAAAAAGCCAAACCTGGCTGGCTAAACCGTAATGTTAAAAAACATATTAAAAGGGGAAAAAAATGGCCTTCAAGAAATATAAATCAGATGGCACAGTATCGGCTTTCAAGCAATACAAGGAGGCAAATAAGAAAAGTAAAAACAAAATCAAAATGGCTAAAATCATGAAATGTAAAGGCGAAATCAAGGCAGCTAAAATAGAACACGAGAGACAAATAGCGGAGGATAGTAAAAAGAACCCAAAGAAATTCTCTAAATATATCAACAGCAAAAAAACAAGGGCAGAGCATATTACACACATAATTAAAGATGATGGGAGGATGGTGAAAGGTTGTATCAACGTGCCTTACTGAAATATTGTATTTTCATAATACATTTCAGCTCATGCCCATTCTGCAATGGAATGTGGGCACTTGCAAATGACATTACCTAGCCATTTGACACACCTCATTCATACACCCTGGACATCAGACAGCTGTATTTTGCATATAGATGACAAGACGTTGACATGTTAAACACCTTTCCATTCATACATTTGGACACTTGACAGTTGGATATTTTGCATATAGACGGCAAGAGGTTGACATGTTAAATACCTTTTCATTCATTCATTTGGACACTTGACAAAGTTAAGTCTGCGCATAGAGATTACTGACACCACCTAAACACATTTGACAATTGCTTACATTAACACATGACAGCTGAACACAGACAGAGCGGCTCTCCCACAAACACAATCTCCAACACACGACACCCCACACTTACACAGGTGTATAAGGAACACAAAGGACCTTTTCATGTAATGTTTCTGTGAGATATGTTCTATTGTTAAATTGACAGATGAATTGTAACCAGTTTAAAGCAGTTTTTCCCGCTCAAACTTCCCTTAAATATGAGCGAAACTTGAAATAAATCAGATGTGTCTACACCTTGCTTAAGTGCGCTGTGTCCTCGCATCTCCCGGCTGGAGAGAGGGAATTCACTATCCAGTGGGGTTAGCAACTGAAGGGCCGTATATCATCTTGTAAATTGCCTCCTGACGAGATTTGAGCTAACAGTTTGGTGTCAGAAAAGTGGGATCTGCCATAACAGTATTGGGTGAGTAATTATATTTTTTATTTATTGCCACCCTATACTGTCAGAGCAGATTAACGGTACCCAGTTAACCGCTATTTTTAGCGCCTCCCAGGAATCTGATATTCCTAAAGATGGGGTCTGATACTCCAGGGTCTGAAGCCCCAAAGATAAGATGGGGTCTGAAACCCGGTTACAAAGCAGTACTGTGTGTGATAGTGAATTCTCCCTCTAAACATTGTATATTGCTGTATAGACACTTAAGTGTATTTTTAGTCGTTATATAAGATTGCATGCCATTGTATAGATGTATGTGGAGATTGTATGTGGTATTAAGCTGAGCTTGAAGGTATAAAATTGCCCACCAAGGATAGTTAACAAGCAAACCATAAATTGGGTGTATATAAATCTGATTATAAAGATGCAGGAAACCACATAAGTTGGGAAACTAGGTTTTCCAATAAAGTCTAAATACTGACCTCACCATCCCTATATATATATATATATATATATATATATATATATATATATATATATATATATATATATATATATATATATATATATATATATATACACATATACATATACATATACACACACACACACACACACACCCCTTCAAACTCAGCTAAATCTCACTTTATATTCTGAGCTTAGATAATGGGAAATTCTCAAGGTAAGGAGAATCCCGAGAAAATGGAATTTACATTTAGGAAAATTGTATGAAAATTGTATTGTGTATGGGCAACTTTAGATCCATGAATCGTTATGTTGTGTTCGTTTTAACACTGTTCCTAAAGGTGCTGTATCAGCAAAGCATTTCATAACACTGAATGAATACTGGTTGCATAATGACTTGTTTTGTGTTTATTACTTATGTTTTAAAGTGATGTTATTTTGCGACGAGTACAACAAAAAAGGTAACAAATCCGTACTATGCTGGTCATGGCAGCTTTTAGAAGCAAGAAAATATATTTGGTGTGTAAAGTGTGACCTTAAGGACTAAAATTGTATTTCTATCCTTACAATCATGAGCAATTTTGAACTTTGTCATCGAGGTTGTGTGTCACCGACTTTTTTTCTTTATCACTGACTTTTTAAAAAAAAAAAAAAAAAAAAATTTTGGTGCCTTTTTTAGCACACAAACCCCCCCCCCCCCCTTCTCCTGTCTGTGACACAGGGAATTGCAAAAGGGAGTGTAAAGAGTTGCATTGTCATACAAATTGACTGAGCTGGGTGAACTTGAAGAGGAAGTACAAAAGAATCTGTTAATTGTATATGCAAATGTATATTAACTATCAGTTTTGCTTTTGTAGAAAAAAAACAAACAGTTTTGAAGGATGTTCCAAATGGGTGAAAAGAATGGTGACGTATAAATGGGAAATAACTGTTTATTTTTGAGCTGCTCATTTTTTAACCATGGTGAACAATAATACATTTTTTCCTTAAGTTTATGGTATACCATAGCATAACAAAAAATATAGAAATCCACGTGGTAATAATTAATTTGACGTCAACAATTGTTGGTATTAGAGAAGTGCACTGTTAGGAAGGGAAATGTTTGACATGCTTACTGTATGCTAAATTCCTCTAACCGTTGGTTTATTTTTAGGAGGAAAAGTAAAATGTTTTGTTACTAAACCTTTCTTGATGCTCATTTCTCAGATAAATTTAATTTGAGACTTTCAGGCTCCGTTCACATCTAGGCGTTTTGGGGCGTTTTTGGGGCGTTTTTCTGCTCTAGGATCAGCTCTCAAAACGCCCAACAAGACAAATCCTATTCATTTCAATGGCCCCTGTTCACATCTGAGCGTTTTGACGCTGTATACAAAACGCCCAACGCTCAAAAAAGTACATGAGCTTCTTTTTGGGCAGATTACAGGCGTTTTCCATTGATCTCTATTCAATCTAAAAACGCCTGCACAAAAATCGCGGTAAAAATCGCGGTAAAATCGCGGTAAAAAACGCCGCAAAAATCGCGGTAAAATCGCGGTAAAAAACGCGCGAAAAACGCTACGCTCAGGTGTGAATGTAGCCTCAGAACGAAGGACAATCACAGCCCTCAACGACAACTCAACCTTATGGGAGTATTGTTTACAAATTGTTTTTTTTCTGATTGATTAGACTGTTTTTATGGGTGTTAGAAAGTTCTTATTTATTGGGTGTCAGATATTTGATGTGTTCTAATTTGACATATATGAGCTCTGGCATTAATGAGGTGCTATGCCTTAGATAATTAAGCATCTCTGGTCTTAAAGTTTTCTTTTATGAGATTGTGGAAAAAAAAAAAAAAAAAATTAGGATGGAACTGGATAACTTGTTGATAGTGTGCGAAGAATTATAATGAATTTATGCCAGCGTTACTACTTTGACATTGTTAAAGATTTAAACTTTAAGGCAAGGTAACCTCCTGTGGTGAATTCAATTAGTTGCACGGCCAGCTAATGCCCCGTACACACGTTCCGATTATCGTACGACCATCGTACGACAAACGTTTCATAGTTGTTGCAGGATACAAAAATCGAAAGCAACTCTGCGTACAAACCATCCGACTTTCTTCATACGATTCACTGACCAGGTGTATTTTTCGTAGCTACGTATCGGAAGTGATCTATATACGTATGACCCCTGCGTCGTGCAACGTCATCTGACAATTTCTGATCGTATGGTATAAGCCTCCGTGTAGAGCTCTACAAGCCAACATTCGGCGTGCTCATTCGGTCGTTCGAGTGCTAGTGTGAAGCTAGATCCTAATAATGGAGGACCAGGCACTTCCAATTGCCATCTTGGGTATAGTTGCTATACAGAAGTTGCTTCAAAAGAAGAAACAAAAAAAGAGGACATGGTCCAAACAATGGCTTCGTGACAGAGAAAAGTATTCTCACATGACTCTTCTCAAAGAGTTGAAAGAAAATAATCCTGATGATTATAGGAACTTTCTCAGGATGAATGATGAGTGTTTCCAGACATTACTTCAAATTGTGAGACCATTCATCCAAAAAAAGGATACACCAATGCGGGAAGCTATTAGCCCTGAACAACAGCTAGCAACGGATAGCAACATTGCGCTACTTGGCGACAGGGAGAAGTCTGCAGGACCTCAAATATTCGACGGGTATCTCTCCCCAAGCACTGGGTCAAATAATCCCGGAGACCTGTAAGGCTATTATTGCCACTTTACAGCAGCAGTATCTTAAGGTACAGTGCCAGTGTCCTCCATATCCTGCTGTTTCTGTATTTTATTATTATTTGTTAATATTTTTTTTTTCTTACAGTTCCCCACCAATGCACAGGAGTGGAACGAAATAGCCAATGCGTTTCAAGAGCATTGGAATTTCCCAAATTGTGGTGGAGCCATTGATGGGAAACATGTGCGAATTGTTCCACCTGCTAATTCTGGATCTTTTTTTTATAATTACAAAAGGTTTTTTTTAGCATAATTATGCTTGCCATAGTGAATGCGAATTATGAATTCATCTACCTTGATATAGGTAAAAATGGCCGTAACTCTGATGGAAGCATCCTTAATCAAACCGAGTTCTATAAGCGTTTGCTGCAAGGGACACTAAACCTACCATCCTGCACTGAAACCTTTGAAGGGCTTAATTTTGTTTTTGTTGCAGATGACGCATTTTCCCTCAATCAGCATATTCTGAAACCTTTCCCCATGCGCAATCTGACCAAACCCCAGAGGGTCTTTAATTATCGTTTGTCCCGGGCACGCAGGGTTGTTGAAAACGCATTTGGCATCCTTGCAAATAGGTTTCGTATTTTCCTCACCTCTATTAATTTAGCCTTATATAAAATAGATTCCCTTGTTTTGTGTTGTTGTGTCCTTCATAATTTCCTCCTTAAAAATTCCCAGGGATACATGTCATCTATGCCATTTGAAAGAGACACAGATCCTTCGTCTCCAATGCCAGGTACCAGTATTCATGCTGACCTTCATGAACACATGGAAGTACTCGCCTCCCTAAACAGTGGACATCCACGACTTCCGACCCAAACTGCACGTCAATCTCGCCTGGATTATATGGAATATTTTGTTGGAAGAGGAGCAGTTTCCTGGCAGGATGACATGTGAAGGCCACAATGCCACTATTATTCCAGAATTTTCAAATAGCCATCTTTTTGTACATTGTACATGAATAAATTTATTTTTTGGTGTGGACTAAATGTCTGTGTCGTTTTATTTTTAAATATTAGTTTATACAATATCCGATCTAGTCAGATTATATACACATAACATATACAGAACATATACAGTAATAGCCATATTAGCTTCATGAGTGTGTCCTAAATTTAGGATTACAAATAACATGAGAAATTATCATGGGTGTATGTATGTATGTATGTATGTATGTATGTATGTATGTATGTATGTATGTATGTATGTATGTATGTATGTATGTATGTATGTATGTATATATATATATATATATATATATATATATATATATATATATATATATATATATATATATACACATACATACATACATACATACATACATATACATACACACACACACATATATATATATTATGTGACAGGAAGTCCGGTAAATCTGTGGATGTTGTCACAGACATGAGATACATTTCCACCTGGTTTTTGAAAATTCACCGATTACTATAGGGTGTCGGCTGCAGAGGTAAGGACGTTAATTGCCTCATCCTGAACAGCTGATGTCTTTCAACGTCCCAACATCTTTCTGGCTACCTCTGCAGCCGACACCCTATAGTAATTTGTGAATTTTCTAAACCAGGGGTGGAAATGTATCTCCTGTCTGTGACAACATCCACAGATTTACCTGACTTCCTGTCACACACACACACACACATATATATATATATATATATATATATATATATATATATATATATATATATATATATATATATATATATATATATATATATATATATATATATATATATATATACACACACACACACACACACACACACAAACTCTTTTTGTACATTTGTCAACTACATATATATGTCAAATGAAAGTATTTGCAAACCCACCAAATAACATGAATAATAGATTATATATATATACACACACACACACACACACACACACACACAATTATTTGAGGGGTCAGACAGGCATGATGCATAATGCATGACGGGGTAGCCAGCCAACATTTCGTTTGGGAACACAGGCTGCAGGAAGACGGATTAAAGTGAGATACGTCTAATTAGAAACAGTTGTGTGAGAGGTGGGGCGTGGCCGATGCACGCATGCCTACTCTATAAATTAACGAGCAACGCAACGAACGTTCCTGTACGTCACACATCTTTATTAATTGTTTTGTCACCCCGCGATCGGATTGCTCTTGGACCTGTCTCACCTAAAAAATTGGATTTTTGTAAGATCTTACCGTAAAATCCTTTTCTCTTAGCTCATTGACAGACGTAGTCCTCTTTGATTCACATCAATTGGGTTATGCTGCCTCCGCAGGAGTAGGACTAGGCAGAAAGAAAAAACGTTCTGGCTCCACCCTAGGGGCAGTCCCAGAGGGTATATCCTCTTCCTGTCTGCTACAGAGAATCAGTTCTGTTACGAAGCAGTGTCAGAGAATTTAAATCAACCCAACTCAATGATAGAGGGGCGGGTACTACGTCTGTCAATGAGCTAAGAGAAAAGGATTTTACGGTAAGATCTTACAAAAATCCAATTTTCTCTGTCGCTCATTGACAGACGTAGTCCTCTTTGATTCACATCAATTGGGACATCCAGAAGCAGTGCCACAAATGAGGGGTGGGATTGACAGAAATCAAAATCCAATCTAGAAGGCCCAACCGGAGCCAACCAGAAGTATCAAGGGACTCATCGAGCAAAACAGATGAGACCTACCCAACAAACCCTCGAGGTAGACCAACAGTCTCCTCAAACAGCGGCCTGCAGGAACCTTGCGGCCAGAAGAGGCATCTGACGATGCCATCACATAAACCTTATACAATATTGTAAAGGTATGAACCGACGACCAAACAGTCGCCTTGAAAACCTGAACCACTGACGCCTGAAGGCGGAAGGTCCAGGAAACTCTAAGCGCCCAAGTAGAATGCGCCTTAACAGGGAACGGGGGATCCCGACCCTTAGATAGAATAAGCCTATACCAACGTCTGTCTGATCCATCTAAAGATGGTCGCGGCAGAAACAGGCAACCCCTTCTTAGGGCCATCCGTGATCACAAACAGTGAATCCGTCTTACAAAATGAATCCGTAGTATTCAAATATATCCTGATCGCCCGAACTACATCCAAGAAATGCAACGCAATTCTCGAAGATGATAGGGCTTAGGACATAGGAAAGACAATACAATGTCCTCATTCAAATGAAACTTTGAAACCACCTTAGGAAGGAAGGATGGATTCGGATGAAGAACAACCTTATCCCTATGAACCACCAGATCTGGGGAACAACAGGATAATGCAGCCAGTTCTGACACCCTGCGTGCAGAAGTAATGGCCACCAAGAAGGCCACCTTCTGGGATAAAGTAAGCAAGGGAATCTCCCTGATATTTTCAAAGGGAGGTGTCTGAAGAACCGACAGCACCAAATTAAGATCCCAGGATGGTAACGGCGCGCGCACTGGCGGAGCCAGGTGTCGCACCCCCTGGATGAAATTCCGCACCAAGGAATGAGTAGCCAAAACCTTCTGAAAGATGATAGCTAATGCTGAAAACAGACCCTTGAACACTCAAGGCCAGCTTCTGCTCAACTCCCTGTTGCAGAAAAAGCCAATATTCGGGCTACCGAATAAAGACGTGGAGGGAACCCAAGGGATTCACACCACGCAATATAAGACTTCCATGTACGATGATACATCTTTCTGGAAGTCGCTTTCCTTGCTTTAACTAGAGTAGGAATAACTGAAGCTGACAATCCCTTGTCCTTCAGCACCTGGGTCTCAATAACCGGGCCGTTAAAGCCAGCGATCGTAAAGCAGGATGAAAGATCGGTCCCTGCGACAGCAGATCCTCCGTAAGAGGAAGTCGCCAAGGAACGTCTGTGACCAGCCTGACCAGGTCGGCGTACCAGGCCGACTAGGCCAGTCATGATCTACCAGGATAACTGGGATTCCCTCCACCTCTATCCTGCGAAGAAGCTTCGGCAGTAACTTGAGAGGAGGGAAGTAGCTGATACTGCCCCCACGGGGCGATCAGCATGTCTGCGGTGTCTGCTAGAAGATTGTGGGAACGAACCACAAACCTCCGCACTTTCCTGTTGAGCTGAGATGCCAACAGCTCCCATTCGGAGTGCCCCAACGGGGGCACAGTTGGTGGAATATCCCTGGATAAAGAGATCATACCCCTTGATCCAGAATCTGACGGCTGAGATAATCTGCCTGCCAATTCACCCCCGGAATGAATACCGCAGAGAGAGCTGGAACATTTGTTCCGCCCAACGAAGAATGCTGGCCACTTCTATGGCTGCCAGGACACTCCTGGTGCCCCTTTGATGATTGACATAAGCCACTGCTGTGGCATTGTCCGACTGGATCCGAACCGGGCTGCCCTGGAGCTGCTCGGTCCAGTGAATCAGACAAAGTCTGATCGCTCTCAGTTTCAATACATTTATCGGTAACCTGGACTCTTCCAGGGACCAAAGCCCCTGAGCCGAGAATTTCTCCTCACCCGGATAGACTGGCATCCGTGGTGATAAGCGTCCAAATATTGGTAGGAATGACTTCCCCTGGCTGAGCATCGGAGACCGAAGCCACCAGACCAGGGACTCCCTGGTCCGCTCGCTCAGCCGGATCCGATTGTCCAGGGAATCTGGATTTCGGTTACACCTGAGAAGAATCTCTTCTTGAAGGATTCGGGTATGGGACTGGGCAACTGGTACTGCTTCAAAGGAAGCCACCATCAAACCCAGGACCCTCATGCAAGCCTGGATGTGTCTAAAATTAGACCCAAATATTCCAGCCTTCTGGTGGGAACCAAAGATAACTTCTGCAGGTTCACCAGCCACCCGAACTCTTGCAAAGAGGTCATGGTGATCTCTAAGTTTAGTAATAGAGTCTGCGGAGACTCCACACAGGGCAGAAGATAGTCTAGGTGACCTAGAATCGATATGTCTCGTTGTCTTAACAACGTCAAGACTGGGGCCCACACCTTTGTGAAGACCCGGAGAGTCGAGGAGAGACCAAGGAGTAACGCCAGAAACTGAAAATGGTACTCTTTCTATGGAAAAACGCAGGAAACGCTGATGTCCTGCATAAATAAGAAAGTGAAGATAGGCATCCTAGATGTCTATGGACGCCAGAAAATCCCCCTGATGCAGGGAGGCCGCTACTGTGCGAATGGACTTCATCTTGAATTTTTGTACCCTGACAAAAAAGATTAAGTGCTCTTAAGTCCAGAATTGGACGCACTTTGCCCTCTTTTCTGGGTATTGTGAAAAGGTTCGAATAGAACCCTTGAAATGCTCTGTCCAAGGAACGTGGACCACCACTCCTTGTTGCATTAAATCCGTGACTGCCCCCCGTAAGCTCTTAAGCGATCCGGGGATAGTCGAATATTGCGGAAACCGGCGAAGACGTCCCCCTGCCCCAGCTATGGGCGGGGGCGCACCTTCAGGCTTTAGTAGTCTTATCTTCAGGTCTGGAAGAGCCAGGCTTTTGCTTGCCCGACCAGCACCCCTTAAAAAAACCTCCCGAAGGAGTTTTGGCGGACTTTGCTTTTTTCGCACGTGGGCTGAAAAAACTTTTTATGAGCGGAAAAAGAAGGCCCCCGTCTCTGACGGGATCTTTTACCCTTAGTACTTAGTGGCAAGAAAGTGCTCTTTCCTCTAGTGAGATCCTTAATAATCTCATCTAAATTGGCCCCAAGATAGGCGCACACCCTGAAAAGGGAGATTTAACCAAATCTGCCTTGGAGCCTTGGTCTGCCGACCAATATTTTAGTCACAGTGTACGCCTGAGGACCACTGCTGAAAACTGATGCTCGCCCCAATAGTGGAGCGGTGTCTAGTGCAATGTCGCAGACAAACTGAACTCTTGTATCATCTGTTCCACCAGATCTGATACCGCCTGGGGGATCTCTCTCCCCTCTAAGCCACTTGGTCCATTCTAGACCAGTAGCAATTACTGGTCTGAAAGCTGACCCAATTAGGGAAAGGATGGCGCGAGACACAGTTTCCACCTTACGATCATCTTTAAAGGACGGAGCATCCTCCAATAGGATAACCGTAGCTTTGTTCAATCTGGAGATTGGAAAATCCACCACAGATGGTACTATCCATCTCTTGAGGAGTGATTCCTCGAACGGATAACGCCTATTAATGCGTTTAGGAAATAGTAGGGGCTCGTCCTAGATGACCCCATACCTCCTTAGTTACATTACCGAAACACTTGGGTAAGGAAAATACTTTCGCCATCTTGGTGCGTTTCTTAGTACCAAATGGGATCTCAGTATCAGCTACTTTTGATGGTGTAACCTCCGAACAGATACAATTAGTGCGTTTACTAACGCTTCCTCCCGAGCTATGGTAGATGCCGAAACATCTTCCTCACTGTCTGAAGAGACAGTACCCGAGTCACCAACCCCAGATGAGGTACCTGCAACTGCAGGAATAGGCTCAGACTGAAGTTTCAGATGAAAATGGGGATAGGCGGGGGTCGCTTCCTTGCGCCCTGTCCCTGACAAGCCAATTCCACCCGGGATAGACAAAAAATTTCCAAAAACTGCTGACAATGACTCACTATTAAGTGGGGAACTGGAGGGTCCTGCAGCCACTTCGAGGGGATCAGGTGGAGATACATGTGGCAGGGTCCATGTTAATCCAGGACACTTTGCCGGTAAAAAAGAAAAAAACATTTTTTTTTTTTTTAAATAAAAAATACCTCTTTTAATTCACCAGCGCAATCGCGCCCCTCAGCGTACCTGCTTAGGACCCCCAGAGAGAGAGAGAGAGAGACCCCAAGGGCTCATCACCAGATGCAAAGAAGTTTCTTATTAAAACTGCTGTCAGCGTTGTCTTGTGCAGACTGGAAGTCTTGCACTAGATTTCCCGGGTGAAAGGAAGTGGCTCCGCCCCCTGTGTATGCCTTCCGGCGTTCCCAGCTGCTCCTCGAGGTTTGCTGGGCACATCAAACATGGCCGCCCCCATGCAGGAGACAATAGGCTACGAAAAAATGGCGGCCTGCGTGACCTGCGGGCGGCTTGTGTAGACAATGCAGACATGCGGTCTACAACAAAATGGCGGCGGACTGCCGATCTAGCGTGGCTCCTCCAGTACAGCGGCCTGCATGCTTTGAAAACAGCCGATGGCGGCCTGTCGGCCTGCGGGAGTATGGCGATCTAAGGTAGGCTATACCTCCTATGTGTTTACTATAGCAAATCGAACTCGGCTTCCCTGCTAGAGAACCCAAGACTTGCTGAAGTATCAGCTCCCAAACCAAGCCTGCTGGAGTGTCAGCTCCTAAACCAAGGTTGCTAGAGTGTCAGCTCCCAAACCGAGGTTTGTTTAAAGTGTTGGCTCCCAAACCAAGCCTGCTGGAGTGTCAGCTCCCAAACCAGATCACACTATCACAGGGGATATGTGAACATGTCATAGGCTACAAGGGGGAACTTTAATGTCAGAAAGGATCCGACCATACACAGAGGGGCCCGTACCCCAAAGACCCCACAAGGGGGAAGGGGGAACATTTACTCACCATACCGAACCGACAGGCACCCTCTCTTCACAATACCCTCTCCACCGAAGTGGGGGGTTGTTGACCAATACGGACGCCTTGACTCTCTGGTTCTTGGCGTCCAAGCGAGACGTTTAACTCGCAGGGTCAGTCCCCGTCCAATGGGACTATGTCGCGGCCGACCCAGCGCAGAGCTCTGGTCTGCACGCGCTCGTAGGTTGAACCGGGGTGACCACTGGATCTCAACATCCAGCCCGTCGCCCGGTCCCGCATACTTACTTGAATGTGTCGCGGCCGACCAAGCGCGATGCAATGGTCTGCGCGCGCTCGTAGGCCGGCTGGGGTGACCACTGGATCTCAACATCCAGCCCGTCGCCCAGATCCGGCGTGGTTTGCTTGAAGATCTCACAGGAAAACTGGAGACAAAAAAAAAACTACCTAAAAGAAAAAATCTTTCTAAAAAATCTTGCCAGGACCAGAGATCCCAGCAAGGAACTTAGGTCCTTACTCCTGACTAGACAGAAAAAAAACTGATTCTCTGTAGCAGACAGGAAGAGGATATACCCTCTGGGACTGCCCCTAGGGTGGAGCCAGAAGGTTTTTTCTTTCTGCCTAGTCCTACTCCTGCGGAGGCAGCATAACCCAATTGATGTGAATCAAAGAGGACTACGTCTGGCAATGAGCGACAGAGAAAAGGAAAATTAGCTTGAGCTAAAAGTAACTTTTTATTCACAAGAAAAAATGAACAAATGTCATTGTTTGCTGTTTGAAAGTTCGGTATGTTTGCAACATAACTTGTGTTTATTCAGCTGACACAAACTTTAGCTAAAATTAGTTTGACAATACCTCTATATCAGGCTGAAATGCAACATAGCTGAACTTTTTTTCCTTTTTTTTTTTTTTAGGAAGCATGACGGACAAATTTACTTCACCCGAATTCCTACCAAAATTTATCGAAATGTATAGGCAGATGCCATGTTTATGGAGAATAAAATCTAAAGATTATTCAGACAAAAATAAAAGACATGAGGCATTCACCAAACTTGTGGATCTATGTCAAACCATTAGTAGGTCTGCAGACCTTAACTATGTCCGTAATAAAATTGCAAACCTGCGTACAGTTTTTAAAAGGGAACTGAATAAAATACATGAAACCCAAAAATCTGGAGCAGGAACTGATGATGTATATGTTCCTCGACTCTGGTATTTCGAGAGTTTGAGATTCCTAACAGAACAGGTGGATGCCAGAACATCCATTTGTACCCTGTCTAACCTCCCTTCTCTACCATCCACCTCAGCATCTGGTGATAACCCCATGTCTCCTGAAATGGTGTTTGACGACAGGGAGGACATACTCCAGACACAGGTACCTTATGAATACATTTTTGGCCTTTAATTGTTATTCCTAAAAATAATCCATGCATGCTGTTTGCAGGTAACATTGATGCTTGGGTTTTAATGTGAATATGAACAGCATTTTAAAAAAACAAAAAAATATCCTTTTTATTTTAACAGACAAACACACAGGAAGAGGAGCCAACAGAGGACATTACAAATGAGCCAACTCCCATCATAACGAAGAGCACTCAAATTCCACCTGTGGCTAGACCTCAAAAGAGGAGGAGAATTGAGGATGACACCTCCTCTTTTCTTACCAAGGCAACTGCTGCTCTGGAGAAAAAGCCTGATGAAGCGGATGCTTTTGGGATTCTGACAGCCAACAAGCTCCGCAGAATGTCGGAGGAACAACGGCAATATGCAGAAAAGTTGATGCTGTAGACCATGCATAGAGGCATCCGAGGGGAATTGAGGAAAAATACCCGCATGACCGATTCTACTGCACCATCAGGGCCATTACAACAGCCCAATCCACCCCCAAATCCACACACTGGTCATGGATCTATGCAACATGGTGGTCAACGGCCATACATGCAGCCTGACCATCAACAGCCATCTTAGCCACACGAATATCATTATACCCAATTATAATTTCAAATCTATTCTTTCAAATTTTTTTTTTGTTTACATCTGTGTTTTAGTGAATTTTTGATGTAATTTTTTCTTCAAAATAAACTCCTGTGTGTTAATCAAGCAATATCGCCATCTTTATTCTTAAGTGCCATTGATTTGGTCAGTTCACTCTATCAAAATGTCTGTTTAGGAGAGCAGATTACCCGTTATAGTGAGGTGGGGGGGGGGGGGGGGTCTTCACTGATAATCTGCACATTGATTGTCAGTGCAGATCCATTGGGGATGGCCACAAGAAACAACTGAGTTATCTGTGATTGCTCACAATGCCTGTCAATGGTTCCTCATCAGTGCAACTTCCATGTTAAAAATAGTCATACAATACAAAATCATAACTAGCTATACCTCTATTTACAAAATTCAAACACAAACATAAATTAAAAGTATAGAACTTTTATTTATAAAATAAAGAACATTGGAACCAGCAGTGTTCATTTTTTTTGAATTTTTTAAAGGGTATTTTTTTTTTTTTAATATAAACTATAATTTGTCTATAAATCTTTGAGATAGGCACAACAGGTGCTTGTCTGTAGACTTTCCACCACTCAAACAACTTTACACTTTACCCAACATGTCTATGACGGTATTTATTTTGGTCATCACAACTTGGCATCGATCAATAATTGATCCAATCTCTGCCTTGCAGGCTATGAGCTCATTCATCAACAGGCGTGCACTGGAACCGGTGAAATGCTGTTCGGCATCAGTGGCCATTTCTACTTCAAAAAAAAAAAAAAAATAGGATGGTAAGGTTTGGTATCTGTGGCATGCATAAATCCAGAAACATTGGTGGTATTATCAGCTTACCAGTGCTTGTTACATTTATCAGATCCAAAACCACCACCTGGTCTTCTGGATTCTGTCTGGCTGCTCTGCTGGGTGTCACCAGTTGTGTCACTATGTTCTTTTGGATGTTTTTTTCTTTTATCTCCTGTTCAAAGATGAATAAGAAACATCAAAGCACACATGGTATGTTAAGTATATGTATGCTAAGTGGATGCATTAAAGTGCGTTACTGCATTGGCTCTACAAGCTCCTATCTATCTACCCTGTGTACTGTAAAAATAGGCCCACACAGAAGACACATTACACTTTACACACACTATACTAGTACGATTATTCGTTACAAACGAACTATATAACCATCCACAAAAAATATATATACCATGGTGCCTAAAAATATGTATATTAAAACCAAATATTATATACTCACTTTTCTTTAGACGTTTTTTTAATCTTCATAAACTGATCCTCCTCTCTCAATTTTAGATCCGACCACCGCTTGTGGAGTTGGTCCTTTGTCCTCCTCACCCCAAATTTACTATGCAGAACATGGACCACCTTCTCCAGTATCTTGTCTTTCCTGGCATTAGGCCTCGAATACGATCCCATTCTCCCATCATAATCCTTGCTGATCAGGATGTCCACCATCTCCACCATCTCATCAAAGGACATATTAGAAGCCTTTTTTTTGCTCCTAGGCCTTGAAGCCTGTCTCTCCTCCCTGTCAGAGCCGCATGACACATGTGTGTCCTCATCCATATCCACCATATTCATTCTGCCCACAACAGAAGGGAAAAGGGGCGGCCCATATATCATAGTAGGTGTACAAGATTATTGTACGAACACACGTTCCATGCAACGGAGCATTCGTCTAGGTTGCCACTTTTTGGGGTTAATTTAAAAACACGCTTAGGATATAAAGTCAACTTACACATTACATGTTCTTCCGATTTTACATTCGGTCGGTCTTTACGAAACACATTGGAAACATGTTTCGCAAGCAGTATACATTACCGCAAAAATAACCTGCACAGTGACTAATTATAGTGCAAAGCACAAACAATAGCAGGCAGCCTTTACATTTATTGATTTTATTATAAGTAACGTTGAAACGCTAAGATACATTGGGATAGCATACACACAATTTTCGGTTCGAATGTTTTCAAGGTAGTGTTTACTTTCTCACATCTACTTCCGGATTATTTGACTATTTCCGATCATGCGTGGTATTTGTCGAACAACTTTTAGCGTACGCATACTATACTGACGAGTCGATTATCGTTCGAGAAGATGTCGTACGACAGAAGTTTTCAGGTTTGTCCCTTCGGATTTTGTTGGAACAACTGTCATGATCGGCTGTCGATAGCTGTGTACTAACGATACGATTATCGTGAGACTAGGTCGAAAGCGAGGTTTGTCGTACGATAATCGGAACGTGTGTACGGGGCATAAGCCATCTCTTTTCATTGTAAGGCTCCATGTACACGGGACGTTAGAAAAAACGTCCTGCAAAGCTATTTCTGACGCCGGGAAAAAGCAGCTGTTAAACGTGCTTTCAGTAGCTTTTTCCATTTGCGTTATTGCATGTTTGGCCACGTTGCTTTTAGCAGCGTTTTTCTGCCTCCATTCAAAATCAATGGTTCCCTATGGGAGCCTATTGATTTGAATGGAAGGCGCACCGCAAGTCAGATCAGGATGATCAGACTTGCGGCGCGACCTGCACTGTGAGAATCTTGAGGGGGAACTCCACCCAAAAATGGGAAAAAAATTGCGTGGGGTTCCCCCCCAGGTTCCAAACCAGGCCCTTCGGGTCCGGCATGGAATTTGAGGGTAGCCCCATGCCGAAAAAACGGCGTGGGGTCCCCCCCAAAATCCATACCAGACCCTTATCCGAGCATGCAGCCCGGCAGGCCAGGAAAGGGGAGGGGACGAGCGAGCGGCCCCACCCCCCTGGACCACACCAGGCCACATGCCCTCAACATGGAGGGGGTGTTGGTGCTTTGGGGCAGGGGGAGCTCTGCACCCCCCACCTCAAAGCACCTTGCCCCCATGTTGATGAGGACAAGGGCCTCATCCCCACAACCCTGGCCGGTGGTTGTGGGGGTCTGCGGGCAGGGGGCTCATCGGAATCTGGCAGCCCCCTTTAACAAGGGGCCCCCCAGATCCCGGACCCCCTCCCTATGTGAATGGGTATGGGGTACACTGTACCCCTACTCATTCACCACATAAAAGGCAGTGTATGGAAATAACGACAGGAGACGTTTTGGAAAGTTTTATTAAAAATCTTCATCCGGCTCTTCTTGTCTTCTCCTCTCCGGGGTCTTCTCCTCTCCGGGGTCTTCTGTTCTTTTGCTGTCCCCTCTCCAGGGTCTTCTGCTGTCCTCTCTTCTTTTCTTCTCCTCTCCAGGGTCTTCTCCTCTCCGGGGTCTTCTGCTCTTTTGCTGTTGGCTGTCGGCTGTCGGCTCTTCTTCCTCCGGTCCTCCGACGACGACGTCTCCTTGATTATGACGATCTCCGGTCTCTGCAGCTTGTTATATAGCCATTAGGGCGTGGCCACGATGATGTCATCGGGAGGCCCCGCCCCTCGCGTCACAGATGACGTCATCTGTGACGCGAGGGGCGGGGCCTCCCGATGACGTCATCGTGGCCACGCCCTAATGGCTATATAACAAGCTGCAGAGACCGGAGATCGTCATAATCAAGGAGACGTCGTCGGAGGAGGACCGGAGGAAGAAGAGCCGACAGCCGACAGCCAACAGCAAAAGAGCAGAAGACCCCGGAGAGGAGAAGACCCCGGAGAGGAGAAGAAAAGAAGAGAGGACAGCAGAAGAGGGACAGCAAAAGAGCAGAAGACCCCGGAGTAGAGAAGAAAAGAAGAGGGGACAGCAGAAGACCCTGGAGAGGGGACAGCAAAAGAGCAGAAGACCCCGGAGAGGAGAAGACAAGAAGAGCCGGATGAAGATTTTTAATAAAACTTTCCAAAACGTCTCCTGTCGTTATTTCCATACACTGCCTTTTATGTGGTGAATGAGTAGGGGTACAGTGTACCCCATACCCATTCACATAGGGAGGGGGTCCGGGATCTGGGGGGCCCCTTGTTAAAGGGGGCTTCCAGATTCCGATGAGCCCCCTGCCCGCAGACCCCCACAACCACCGGCCAGGGTTGTGGGGATGAGGCCCTTGTCCTCATCAACATGGGGGCAAGGTGCTTTGAGGTGGGGGGTGCAGAGCTCCCCCTGCCCCAAAGCACCAACACCCCCCCCTGGTTGAGGGCATGTGGCCTGGTGTGGTCCAGGGGGGGTGGGGCCGCTCGCTCGTCCCCTCCCCTTTCCTGGCCTGCCGGGCTGCATGCTCGGATAAGGGTCTGGTATGGATTTTGGGGGGGACCCCACGCTGTTTTTTCGGCGTGGGGCTACCCTCAAATTCCATGCCGGACCCGAAGGGCCTGGTTTGGAACCTGGGGGGGAACCCCACGCAATTTTTTTCCCATTTTTGGGTGGAGTTCCCCCTCAAGATTCTCACAGTGCAGGTCGCGCCGCAAGTCGGATCATCCTGATCTGACTTGCGGTGCGCCTTCCATTCAAATCAATAGGCTCCCATAGGGAACCATTGATTTTGAATGGAAGAAAAAAAAACGTATAACGTGGCTGAACGTAGGTTCATCACGTTCAGTCACGTTTAGTCACGTTCGGCCGCGTTTCTGCGTTTGAAACGTCGGGAAACACACGTTCGAACGCAATATAATTGCGTTCTAAAAAAAGTCCCTGAACGCAACTGCCTGCAAATGACTGTAAACGACCATGTGTACATGGACAGATAAGATAACATGGAGCTGCGTTCAGGGACTTCTGAAAAAAACGCCCAACTGCTCCTAAACGGCCATTTCCAGCGTCCCGTGTACATGGAGCCTAAGGTGACTCATTGCCCAGGCTTTGCATATAAATGGTCATTGAAGTCAGATCCTGTGTCTCCAAGGCTATTTGGTTTCAATTTCCTGTTCGGTGTCACTGAGCAATTGTGCAAACCCTCATAAATTTATGTTTGCATGAGTACTTACTTCTAGCCGTTTTGTGTGTCTCTATGTGTCCATGTACACAAGACAGCTTGGATTTTACTCCCTGCTGTTCAGTGATCACAGCATCTTAGCCATGAAAGGGATTCTCAGTTCTAGGTAGCTGCCTGCTTGGGTGAGTCAGAGGACTGCAAGCTAACCCATCTCCACCTTTGGAGAATACAAGGCAGTTCAACCCCTCCAAGGGCCCTCGCCATTGTTGCATGTGTAGACATGCTGTGTTCTCCCAAAATAGTGCCATTCGGTATCCTTCCTGTCTTAAAATTACCTGCCTTCCTGTAGGCCCTAAACCCCAGTGCCGCAATATACTCCTGCCATTCTTGTAAAACTTGTATTATTGTCTCTGTACTTACCTGCTATTTTTGCTAAAGTCAGAATGACTCCAGACCCTTCCCAACCCCATGAATCCATTAATTCTCATATCTAGAAATTTTGCAGGAGGAATATGTGGCAGAATTCATTGAAAAATTAAACAGTGATTATGGTAATATTTTGCTCTCGTTTTGTTTGCCAACAGGTGCACCGACCCACCCATTCAAGCCTGGAGACAGAGTCCTGGTGAAGGCCCTCCATAAGCTGACGTCGCTAGACCCACCCTACGGACCTCCTGCGACAATTCAAGCAGTGACCAGAACAGCGGTATTGACAGACGACTCCCCGGTTTGGATCCACGCATCGAGACAGACGGAAGCCCCACCCCTGGACCCCACGACTGAGGACCGGAGATTGTGACGAGCACCAGACAAATTCCAGTTGGATCGAGACAGACGCAAGCTTAGCACTAGTAGCCACTATCTGGTTACTTGCAACATTTGCTCACCACCCGGAGAACCTCTCCTCATTTTGCCCTTCCTCACCCCAGGAAAGGAGAGAGACACGAGACATTCATGTCTCCACTTTACAGTTGAAGTCAAGCCTATTGGACACAAAGGACATTGTTTAACGTTGTAGCCGCCAGGGATTTAGTCTGACCGCTCTGGTGATACGAGGGTCGAAAGGGAATTTTTTTCCTCTCATTTAACGGGAGGTTTATTTTTGCCCTTTCCTGGCAAAAGGCTTTAGGAGATGTTGAAAATTCACATGCTATAGTCAACAGGTGGTATGTGCTGCAATGGTCTATTTGTAGTGACTTTATTGCCATAATATGGAGTTTGGATTTTTCAGGCCATAGATTCTTGCAAGCTATGACCCTCCCCATTGAACATGTCTGTTTTTGATTTGATAGAAATCTAAGAAGTTATATCCCTATGTGCACACAACCAAGTCACCAGCCTACATACACTTTAGAATATAATGTCACCTGTTTTGTGCAAGTCAGTTACCAATAATATGACATGCACTCATACAATAACACAACCCAGGTATGTCAAGAATGTCCAGCTCATTCATAGTTGGACATATATCCCAGGAGGGAACATAGTGCTATTCACAGACTCTAGGTGATCCCATCCTTATGAATAAAGTTGGGATCAAAGGTTGGGTTGAAAGGTTGTATCAACGTGCCTTACTGAAATATTATATTTTCATAATACATTTCAGCTCATGCCCATTCTGCAATGGAAAGTGGGCGCTTACAAATGACATTAACTAGCCATTTGACACACCTCATTCATACACCCTGGACATCAGACAGCTGTATTTTGCATATAGATGACAAGACGTTGACATGTTAAACACCTTTCCATTCATACATTTGGACACTTGACAAAATTAACTCTGCGCATAGAGATTACTGACACCACCTAAACACATTTGACAATTGCTTGCATGAACACATGACAGCTGAACACAGACAGAGCGGCTCTCCCACAAACACAATCTCCAACACACGACACCCCACACTTACACAGGTGTATAGGGAACACAAGGACCTTTTCATGTACTGTTTCTGTGAGATATGTTCTATTGTTAAATTGACAGATGAATTGTAACCAGTTTAAAGCAGTTTTTCCCGCTCAAACTTCCCTTAAATATGAGCGAAACTTGAAATAAATCAGATGTGTCTACACCTTGCTTAAGTGCGCTGTGTCCTCGCATCTACCGGCTGGAGAGAGGGAATTCACTATCCAGGGGGGTTAGCAACTGAAAGGCCGTATATCATCTTGTAAATTGCCCCCTGACGAGATTTGAGCTAACAGATGGTTACAGAGGACACTGAAAAGGCAACCGTGCTGAACGTCTTTTTCTCATCAGTCTTTACACAGGAAAAGGAGGGGTACACTTACCAAGACTATACGGTTAGTAGTAATACACAGGACTTGCCACTATGGCTAACAGAGGGTGAAATTAGGGAAAGGCTGGATAACATTAACACAAATAAATCACCAGGCCCGGATGGCGTACATCCGAGAGTACTCAAAGAACTCCGTAAGATTATATCTGGACCACTGTTCCTGATCTTTGCTGACAGTATTATGACAGGAAATGTACCAGGGGATTGGAGGAAAGCTAACGTGATACCGATATTCAAAAAAAGGGCAAAGGCATGTCCCGGGAAATTATAGGCCTGTCAGTCTGACATCGATAGTATGTAAACTTCTGGAGGGGATGATAAGGGACTATATCGTAGAGTTTGCTAAAGACAACAACATCATCAGCAGTAACCAGCACGGGTTTACAAATGGCCGTTCTTGTCAAACCAATCTCTTAACATTCTACGAGCAGGTGAGCTGTGAGCTAGATAGGGGGAGACCAGTGGATGTGGTGTACCTGGATTTTGCTAAGGCGTTTGATACAGTTCCCCACAAGCGCTTAATTTATAAAATAAGGTCTGCAGGCATCGACCGCAAGGTCTGCTCTTGGATACGAAACTGGCTAAAAGGGCGTGTCCAAAGGGTGGTAATAAATAGCGCATACTGAGACTGGTCTGAGGTGGTAAGTGGGGTCCCCCAAGGCTCAGTCCTGGGACCAACCTTGTTCAATTTATTCATAAACAGCATTGAGGACGGGATCAGAAGTTCTATATGAGTTTTTGCACATGATATAAAATTGGGCAGGTCAATAACTGCACAGCGTGAAGCAGATATCCTACAGAATGACCTGGACAAAATAACGGAGTGGGCAATGACATGGCAAATGAGGTTTAATGTGGAGAAGTGTAAGGTTTTGCACTTGGGGACTAAAAGCACAATACACTTTAGGGGGGGAACCTTTGGGGGAATCAAAAATGGAGAAAGATCTGGGAGTCTTGGTAGGGGATAGACTAGGCAATAGCATGCAATGTCAAGCAGCAGCTGCCAAAGCCGGCAGAATATTAGCATGCATAAAGGGATGTATTCCAGAGATAAAGCTATAATCCTTCCACTTTATAAACTCTGGTCCGACCACATCTGGAGTATTCTGTCCAGTTCTGGTCACCAGTCCTCAGGAGGGATGTGTTGGAGCTGGAGAAAGTCCAGTGAAGGGCAACTAAACTAATTAGGGGATAGGAGGACCTTAATTATGAAGAGCGTCTGCAATCGCTTGATTTATTCTCCCTCGAGAAGATTTGCCCGAGAGGGAACATGATAGCAATTTATAAATATCTCAATGGTGATCTCAGCATAGAAAAAAAAAAGCTATTCAGTCCGAAGGATTGCATGAGGACTAGAGGGCATAAAATGCGATTAGAGGAGACGCGTTTTAACCTCAGGCAACATGGGGGGTTCTTTACTGTTAGGGCTACAAGATTGTGGAATTCTCTACCACAAGAGGTGGTTTCTGCAGGACGTATGGTGGCTTTCAAAAGACTCTTAGACATACATCTCAAGAATCAGAACATTCAGGGGTATGAGAGATGATTACGGCCACACACACCTACACAGGTTGAACTAGATGGACTATTGTCTTTATTCAACCTCACCTACTATGTAACTATGTAACAAATTAATAAACAAATACAATTTTAATATATAGATATAAATGTATCCCCCCCTTTTTTTGGGGGGTGTGGGGTTTTTCTTTTTTACTCCCCCTATGGTTAGGAATATCAAATATTATATGGTAAATCATCCCGAGGTTAACCAAAATTTATATGTATTTTTATTTTCATTCTAATTTTTATTTTTATTAATTTTTTATTTTAATTTAATTTTAATTTTTATGTTCATTGAAATACCTTCTATTACGGTTCATATGATATCTTATTATAGTTGCTAATAATGTAGATCTAACTTGTTTTACCATGTTTAACCTAAGGATTTGATACCATCATTTATTATTATGATGATATAGTAGATTTTAAATATGTACCATTCTATAAGATATGCTTTGGCATGAGTAATGGTTTATTCTATTTTATATCAATCAAATGTGGATACTAGGTTGCCTGCAAGTCCCTTCCCCTCTCTCAATGGTTTACATTATGTATTTGGCCCTTTAAATTTATTTTGATGATAATTGCGGCTGGATTGCATATAAAAGGAAGTAGAAAGGTAGGAAGGGCAGGACTTGAAGACGGAGGCTCCGCCTCCGTAATGCGTAGTCATGGCAACCATTCTGCAGTGCTGCATCCCTTCAGACACCCTCCCATACATGTGGGAAAATTGGAGGTAAATGGCGCTGTCAGACATATAAATTAGGGAATATAAATATATCAATGGGTACACTGATGACATGAAATAAATAAGTAAAAGTGTCGGATCATAAATTAGAACGTGATATAATGGATCATTATAAAGTGTAAAATGTATATGTAAGACTAAATTATTATATGTTTAAAAAGTTAATAAAGGTCTATCGTGAATAAATAATAAATATTAGTGCAAATATAAGTGATAAAATGGATTCGGTATGTGACAATAAAAAATTATATAAATCTGATCCAATTCTGAAACACATTAATAAAATCAATACATAAAGTGGTATATTGCATAAATACAGTAGCTAGAATAATTAGATAAATATTAGACAATTAAGGTGCTAATAATCAAGTGCATCAGTGTGCTGGTAAGCCAAAAAGTATAAGCAATATGTGAACGATCAATTCATAAACAGTGTCCCAGCAAATTGTATAAAGTGTCCATAGAAATAACCATAAAAGTAACCATAAAGATTCTGGTGCCACAAATAATCAAATATAAATAAGTCCCAAGATGTAGAGGGAGAAGAGATTATCAGGAGAAGGTGGATTCCAGAGGTTCCAAAAATGGTGGGGGTGCTCAGTAAAGGAATAAGTGCTCCCCTCCTATTGCTCCCGCACTCACCAGATGATGGTACCCCCACAGGGGTAAACAGCGTTTGGGGTGACTCTCAAGGGTCCCTCCGAAGGCTGGTTAATAATCCACTTAATCCCGACCTCTTATAGTGTATTCTTCTCCAGGGAAAATTGGTAGGTAATGACTCCTCATAAGTACTCCGATATAAATGAGAGAGATCCGGATGAAGGAAGAAAAAAAGGAACTCCAATAGTGAAGTATTGTAATACAAAGGTGCTTTATTAAACATAAATTACAATACTCACATTCAATATAGAAGAAAAAGTGCATGTATGTCCTAGGGACAGCAACACCCTCGTGTAGCGGTTGTTCCGGGACGCGGTGCGTTCCACCGGCCGGATGTGTGTCTCAGTCAACAGGAAGCGGAACTGACGTGACCACGCTCTACGCGTTTCGTCATCAATGACGTCATCAGGAGCAGCGTATGGTCACGTCAGGTCCGCCTATTGTTATACTTCCTGGTTGCCGGGCAACAACAATTGTAACCTCCATGGACGCCAATAGGAAGATTTCCCGCGGCGCGTCATGAGTTGCCGGGCAAACACATGCCTAATACTTGTAAAGAGACAAACGAACATAAATACGATTGGTTAAAATATAAAGCGTCATCTGTTACTAAGTGGAATTGAGATGTTTAACACTAAAGAAAAGACTACGATATGTAGAGACTGTTATACTTTTAAATAAATAGTGGAAATTGAACGGTGAATAAATCCTATTATTTCAAAGTTAAAAGTTTATATAGAAGAAATTTAAAAACAGCTTTATTAAGTCTGGGACCTCTTAGCAATAAATTAGTGGAGGTTTATATAAATATAATTAGAATTGGGTCCATAAAAGTGCATACGTGCACTTTATATTACACTAATGACATAAGAGAAATTTAAAATTATTATTAAAAAGAATTTTAAATTAAAATGTATAAAATTAATAAGGAGATTTTTGATTAGAAAGACCATAAATAGTATGTTTGGAGGTGTTTTTTGAAAGATACATTTTCATCATATCTATGAAAAAGATGTATTTAAGTATTTACATATAAATGTGGACCATCTACAGAAATTATTGTAATATATAGACCCCCTACATAAATAAATATTAATATTTTGAAAATAACTAGTGTACGAGGGGTGTTTTTTTATAATGAATTCCTGTCAGTCTATCAGATTTCCTCAATGTAGGTGTCCACATTCACATATCATTACTTTATATTCAAACAGGTGTATAAGATAATAATCATGTTTTAAAAAATGTTTTAAAAAATGGCATTAAGTATACATGTAAAAGGATCAATATGGAGTAGGTGTTGTCTAAAATTGGATGCTCTATAGATTTGAGGGTAGGTAAAAGGTGCATATATATGTATCTTATATGTGAATTTAATCTAGGGAGCTATGGGAACCATGGTTTAGAGGGGTCTCGCTGTGGATTATGTATCTGATATAAAGCAGTTTAGGTCTATATCCAAATTGAGTCCCCCCGGCTGGAGGGACTCAAGCTGGTAAATCCAGCGTGTTTCATTCTGTGAGATTTTGCGAGTTTTATTTTCTCCCCTCCAGTGTTCCTTAATAGTGTCAATAGCATAAAAAACAAGACCTTTTGGATTTTTATTATGTACGTCACGGAAATGTCTTGATAGGCTATGTTTCGGGAAACCTCTTTTTATGTTCCCTATGTGTTCTCTGATTCTTACTAGCAGAGGCCTAGTAGTTCTACCCACATACTGCAGTTTACACGGACATTCGATCACATAGGTGACGTGTGTGGTCTGGCACGTGATTAAATCTCTTATCTGAAAAGTTCTTCTGTTTACCGTAGATTTAAAGTGTGTAGTCTCTTTTTTGTGCAGGATTGTTTTTGCATGCTAGACATTTCCGGCATCGGACAAATCCTTTCAATTCAGGGAATATTCTGACTTGTTTGGGTGGGTCTACCACGTTAAGTACAAGTTCGTTTCTTAGGGTAGGTGCTTTTCGGTAAATAAACCTTGGTTTTCTTGGTAAAATATTCGCTAAAGTTTTATCAGATTTTAAAATAGGCCAGTATTTCTTAAAAATCTTCTCCACTGACCTATATTGTTAAAACCGGTGATAAAAGCACAATTAAAAACATCTTCATTATTCTTGTCCTTTTTTCTTAATAAATTCTCCCTTGGTAAATCTCGGATCTTATTTTTAGTTGCTTCCAATACTGATCTTTTATATCCTTTTTCCTCAAATCTTTTAGTAAGCTTTTCTGCTTGTATCTCGTAATCTTCTAATTCAGTACAATTCCGTCTGATCCTCATGTATTGGCCTTTCGGTATATTCTGGATCCATTTAGGGTGATGACAGCTGGCTGTAGGAATATATCCATTCTTATCTGTTGGCTTAAAAAAAGTCTTTGTATGTACATCATCCCTAACTTTAAAAATCTCCAAATCTAAAAACTCAATTTTTTCTGTATTAAAATTTGAAGTAAAATTGATTCCATAAGGGTTGCCATTTAATTGGTGTATAAACATTTCCAAAGTTTCCAGTGGTCCATCCCATACCATAATCAGATCATCGATATAGCGACGGTAGAATAGCAGTTCTGGTGGGTTCTTCTCATATATCATTCTCTCCTCTAACATATTCATGAAGATATTAGCGACACTGGGGGCATATCTTGCCCCCATAGCAACGCATTTTGTTTGTACGTAGAAAGTTTTGTCGTACCAAAAATAATTTTTTGCCATAGCTAGTTGTAGGCCTTCTAAAATATAATTTATTTGGACATGTTTCAGGTCAGTCTCTTCATGTAGCGCCTTCTTAACACTGTCCAGGCCATCCTTTTGGTCTATGCTCGTATATAGTGAGTTTGCATCAATTGTCGCTAGAATACATGACTCCCCAATTTTTACTTGCTGTAAATCTGTTAATAGCTGGGTGCTGTCTTTTAGATAAGATTTTCCTTTGCATACCAAAGGTTGCAGGAATTTATCTAGGTATTCTCCTAGTCTGGAGAAGAGAGATCCAATTCCGCTAATAATAGGTCTTCCTGGGGGGTTTTCTACCCTTTTATGTATCTTTGGGAGATGGTAAATTACTGGAGTTTTTGCTGATTTTGGTAACCAGTACCTGGCTTCCTTCTCAGTAAGTATTCCTAGGTCTTGGCCCTTCTTAATATACATCTCAAGTTTCTTACGATATTCTTTCCTGGGATTTTTCTTCAACCGTTTGTATGTATCTGGATCACTTAAAAGATTTTTAATTTCATCTTCATAATCACGTTTATTTAAAATTACTAAACCTCCACCCTTGTCAGCTGGGCGTATCACAACTTCTTTTTTCTTTTCAATGCTCTCAATGATTTCCCATATCTTGTTTTCTTTGTTATTACGTATTTTCAGATTTTTCAAATCATATTCTACCATCTTTTTAAAGGCATGTATACATTCGTTGTGGGGTGTGTTAGGATTAAAAATAGATTTGTTTCTCAATTCCATATGTTTAAAATGGGTATTTTTAGTAGATTTGGAATGTCCTTTTGAATTAAAAAATGTCTTTACGTTCAATTTCCTTAAAAACTTTTGAATACATCCCCATGCCCAGAGGCTACTGAGTGGAACGTTACACGAGGCTCCAGGTGCACTTGCGCAATTGAGACAGCCGGCTCACAGACGCTCGGCGGGGAGAAGCAGGAGAAATAGAAGGTGGTAGCGGCGTCCTAAGCTGACGATAGCTGTTGTGCGCATCGTAAGCCATCTAGGAGAGGGAGGAGGATAAGGCCCTTGCAGATTTGCCCATCATAAAGAGAGAAAACGTGAGTGCAATTGTCGTATAGTGTATGGTGTGTCTTCTATTAAAACATTATTACCCGAGGTCGGCTTGCGCTTTTTTCCTCCTACTTTTGCAGCTTCAATTCATATCAAGTCCGCCACCCAGTGGATTCTAGAAGAAGGAGCTGCAACGACCACGATCTTTTACATGCATACTGCAAGCAACTAGGGCTGTATAGAGGATCAGCGCCCCTTTACTGGTGATATCTCACTAATTGTGTGCAGATTTTTGTTGGATAATAGTTAACACTGGCTTGTTATTCAGACAATAATAATAATAATATGAATTTTAGTACTAGTGTTGTACAGACAAGTTACTATGCATCAAGAATGCCCATTTAAATGTCAAGAAGACATGTTAAAATATAAAAGTGTTCTAAAGTAAAAGTTTTTCTTCTCTATTTTTTTTCCCTTTCTTTCTCTATTTACAGAGTAGCCATGCATCTAGATCTAGCAGAGCTGGTTCATCTTCAGCTGAAGCCATTGTTCAGCCAACAAAGAGAAAGAGGCATTCCAGCGTCGGGCTTCATATGGACCCTCATCTCACCGGGCCAAAGAAATCAATCATGCCATAGCATATTATATTGCTAAGGACATGATACCAATCCACACTTTAGCAAAACCAGGATTTCAGAAACTGATGAAGACCACAGTTCCACTTTACAAAATTCCCTCAGATAAGTTTCTCAAAAACAGAATTACCCATAATGTACAACAGTCTAAAAGAGGAAGTTGGCAAGCGTATAGCCCAGGGAAAATGGTATGCAGCAACTACTGACCTGTGCACCAGCAGTGGAGGAAGCGGACATCCATACATTAGCTTCACCATCCACTACCTCTTAGACTGGAAACACAGTTCTTTCCAAAAGACCACACTGCTGACAATAATCAGAGAGTTTTTTGATAACATGTTGCAAGAGTGGGGCATCAACAAAGAGTGTCTTGTCAGTGTTACAACGGATAATGCCACAAGTATAAAAAAGGCCTTTGAGAGTGACACCACCTTCCCCTGGTGGTTTGGATGTTTTGGCCACAACTTGAATCTAAAGCTCTGAAAAATCAGAGGGTGGACACAGCAATCAGAGCTTGTTGACATATGGTGCAGGGATTTTCAAGAAGCTGGAAGAGAAGAAGAAGAGAGCTCAGAAATAAACAAGAGGCCCTAAACATCCCTCAGAGGGCGCTCATCCATGATGTAGTCACTCGATGGGGGTCAACTCAGAAAATGCTGCAGAGGTTTATAGAATCAACAGCAGGCAGTCTGCTCTACTGGCAACTGAGAGAGGGGCATAGCATTTGATGCCAAAGGATGCAGATATTGCAGTCATTGAGCAAGTCTTAAAACATCCTTGATCCACTCAGTGCTTTCACTGATGCTTTGGCTTCAGAGAGCAGAGTAAGCCTGTCTGCCAGGAAGCCACTGTTATGTCACATCATCTCAGAAATTCTTGATGTGAAAAATGAAGACAGTGCCCTTACCAAAGGCCTAAAGGTGTTAATGAAGACAGATCTTGAATCCAGGTACAGCGATTATGCAAAAAAGGTGTTGGACTTGATAAGCTTTGTTGATCCACGGATTAAGGGAAGCTTTTCGGAGGACGTTGAAGCCACAGTCAACTTCTGCACTGAGGAAGCCTCGAAACTGACAGAGATGACATTGATAATGACAACACCGGGTGAGGGAGCTGCCCAGACAGAGCAAACCAGCACAACCTCCCCGATCCCCACCTCTGAAAAACGGCGCCAAAGCCTGGCCACCCTCCTCAACAAAATCACCTCCACAAGGCAACAGAGGGCAGAGGAGGGTGAAGGCAGCAGCACCCTGAGCCTGAAGTCAAAGATTGAAGCAGAGGTAAAAGTGTATCTTTCTGTGCCAGTAATTAAATCAGAGGCAGATCCATTGCAGTGGTGGAGTCTGCATTTTGAAGAGCTACCTCATCTAGCTACCATTGCTCAGAAGTTCCTCTGCATACCCGCCACAAGTGTTCCTGCAGAGAGGGTATTTAGTGCCAGTGGACACATCCTCTCACCTCATGCAAAGCTCAAGCCAGAAAAAGTGAACATGCTCACATTTTTGCACTTTAATCTGAAGGACTAAAACATGAAAGCACAGAAGGAATACCAGGCCAGAAGATATCAGGAATCTGTTGAAAATGTTTACTGTTGTGTTGACACTTTATAGTTCTTTTACTTTTAAATATATTTAAAAGCAGTTTACAACAAACTGTTTGATACAATTGCCACTTTATACATTATTACTGTGTGTTGTTTTCTTTACATTTATTTGTATTTTATTGTTTGAGGTACTCTAATTATTTAAAATAATTAAAGTGGTTATTAAAAGGAAAAACACTGAAGTTGGTTTATTTTTTCAATCTTTATTTCTCATATAATTGAATACGGTGATAATACCGTATACCATGGCAAAACCTAAATCAATTAATCGCAGCATGGAAAACTGATACCATCACATGCCTAGTAGGTAGGCAGACAAATCGCAAGTGCAGCCTCATGACGTCAAACGAGGATATAGTATGCAACCGGACAAAATTACGGAGGTTTGTATGCCAATGCTAGAAGTCTGGCCAACAAGATGGGAGAGCAGGAGCTGCTAATGTATGAGGAGGATTTTGATTTTGTGAGAATTTCAGAGACTTGGTTTGACAGGTCTCATGACTGGCTGCCGATCATTCAGGGGTATTCCCTATATCGCAGAAATAGGGAAGGTAAAAAAGGGGGAGGGGTATGCCTGTATATCAAGAACAATGTGCAGGTAAGAATGAGGGAGGATATCACGAATGGAACGAAGGAGGAGGTAGAATCCCTATGGGTAGAACTTCAAAAGGGAAGACACTATGTTGTAAGTAATATTGGGCGTATGCTATAGGCCCCCAAACCAGAGAGAGGAGGGGGGGGGGAGGTTATTTATATATTGATAATTTATTTCCCTCTATATATAATACATATATACATCTGTATTTTTTTCCCTTCTCAGGTTACACACTACGCGGATACAGAATAGTCACATTGAATCCTACATATACACCGGCAGCGCCAATCACTTCCTCTTCTCTTTATATATCTATTATATAACCCCTCCCAGGGTTATATCTTGAAGTGGGCTGCAGCCAATCTCTCTATTATCTCTTTTATTGCTTAATTTCTTTATTTGTTATCCTAAGCGCAGATTTCTGATCTAAGGGGTTAACTTTATTAACTCGCGCACTGCAATTAGAAGGGGATGAGCACTGCACTAGGCTGTGAATCCGTTCTACTACTGACATTTATGCAGGGGAGAAACAGTTTTTTTTTTTTTACAGCACAGCACATAACATAACCTTCCTCCAAAGCAAACACCACGTGAAGGCACTGAAGGGAGGAGGTGGGTGGAGCGATGCAGCAATCGGCGTAGAGGAGAATGAGATCCTCCTACACTGTCACTGTGCATTCTGGGTCCCTCTCCCCCGGGACGACAAGCTGTAAATCACAATGAAGGCAACGCATCGGATCGCGGCGGACAGGGAAGTCAATGACTCACTTCTTTCACAGATCAGCGGCCATACATTTTCGGCTTTTTTAACCCCCTATCGGCCGAAATGAAATAGTAGCATTTTCGGCCGAAAATATCGGCGGCCGAAATTTCGGTGCATCCCTAATATAAATAGTAAGAAAGTGAGACCAGAACACATTGGTCCCATAAAAGATGATGAATGGAATCTTGCCACAAAAGGAACAGAGAGCAGGCGAAAGTGCTAAATAAATTCTGCTCATCAGTCTTCACAAAATAATTGGGGGCTACACTAACCCAGCTTTTAATTTTAAAATTAATAATACACCACAGGAAGCACCGTCATGGTTAACCGAATACTGACTCAGAACTAAACTTGAAAAACTTAACATAAATAAGTCACCGGGACCAGATGAGTTACACCTGAGGGTCCTTAAAGCATTCAGCCAGGTGATAGCCAGACCATTGTTCTTAATTTTTATGGATAGTCTACTGACGGTACTGGTGCCAGCTGAAGAGAGAAGGACGGACGGCTGATGTAAACAGGACCTGAGCCGTTGGATTTGATCGGTGCAGCGTCGAACTGACGGCTGTATATTGTACAACGCTGTTATTCTCTCTGCAAATGTGTGAGTAGTTTTTCATTGGGTAGGGTGTGTTTTGTTAAAATAAAATACGGAATTACGCTACGAGTCCCCGCTATTGTGTTTATTCAAATGTTACCAATATTAGCGAATTTTAACTGGAGACACGGACCTGGGGGAGTTGATCTACAGCTGATATAATTTGAGGAGGAGGATTTACCTTGCTTTTACAGGAGCAGATTTATCATCCTTGTGGCGAGTGTCCAGTCTGACGGGTGGTGGCACGGGTGGATGTTTTGAAGCACATTGGTGTACAAGAGGACTGTATTCCATCTTTGATCACTGCTTTGAAGGAAATTGCTGGCTGTTTATGTCCATCTGCTGGTTATCATTGCACTATTTAGGCACCACTCACATATAGTGCATGCTGCTCTATCTCCACATTATTATCATTACCTATTTTTATGTCACTGCATTTTATACAGATTGCTTTTAGCACTGCTAGTGTTATCAATTAATTTTAGCCAATAGAATTAGTTACACCTTCACTTATTACTTTTGAGTTTATAGCAGCAGCTTGTTATTAGCGTTATGCTATTTTTATCGATATACCCTTCAACAGTGGTGTATTTTATCATTTATTTATTTGTTAAGCGCTGGGTGAGTGGGTTACTGTTGTATCTTACATTTTGTTCCTACTCCCGCTTTTATATTAACCTTCTATGAAGAAGTAAGCAGCCATCTAGATAAAAGAAGGCCTGTGGATGTGGTCTATCTGGACTTTGCAAAGGCATTGGAAGACCCAGCTGTCATGGTACACGTGGGTACCAATGACATAGGTAGAGGAAGACGGAGAGTCCTAAATGATTTCAGGGACTTAGGCGCTAAGTTGAGGACTAGGACCTCCAAGGTAGTATTTTCCGAAATACTACCTGTACCTCGAGCCACACCAGAGAGGCAGCGGGAGATTAGGGAAGTTAACGAGTGGCTGAGGAGCTGGTGTAGTAAGGAGGGTTTCGGGTTCCTGGAGAACTGGGCCGTCTTCTCAGTCGGTCACCGGCTCTTTGGTAGGGACGGATTGCACCTAAATGGGGTGGGTGCAGCCGTACTGGGTGAGAGGATGGCCAAAAAGTTAGAGGGGCTTTTAAACTAGGGAATGGGGGGGGGGAGGATACAGATGTAGAATTAACCAGTGGAAAGAAAGTTTCAGAGGGCAGAAATGGGGGCATTAGCGGTAGGGTGTTCGGAGCTCCTATACCCAGGGTGGGTACGGGGAAAAATCAAGAGAGCAGCCTAAAAACATCAAAATTACGAGGCTTATATACCAATGCCAGAAGCCTGGCCAACAAGATGGGAGAGCTGGAGCTGCTGATGTTTGAGGAGGACTTCGATTTTGTGGGGATAACTGAGACTTGGTTTGACAGCTCCCATGACTGGATGGCGACCATTCAGGGGTATTCCCTTTATCGCAGAGATAGAGAAGGTAAAAAAGGGGGAGGGGTATGTCTGTGTATTAAGAACAGCATACAGGTAAATATGAGGGATGATATTAATAATGGAGCTATGGATGAGGCAGAATCCCTATGGGTAGAGCTTCAAAGGGATGGCACGGCGGGGAAGTTAATATTGGGCGTATGCTATAGACCCCCCAACCAGAGGGAGGAGGGTGAGGCGGCCCTCCTTTTACAGATAGGATTGGCAGCAAGGATGGGAAATGTCATTATAATGGGGGACTTTAATTATCCAGATATAGACTGGGCAGAAGGAACCGCGCACTCAGCCAAGGCTAGGCAGTTCCTAAATGTTTTGCAGGACAATTTTATGGGTCAGATGGTGAATGCACCGACAAGAAACAATGCGGTACTTGACCTACTGATTACCAACAATGCAGACCTGATCACGGATATAGAAATACGGGACAACTTAGGAAACAGTGACCATAGGTCAATAAGTTTCAGTATTAATTACAGTAATAGGAAGCTGAGGGGTAATATAAGGACACTGAATTTCAAAAGAGCCAATTTCCCAAAGCTGCGCTAGCTGCTGGAAAATATCAATTGGGATAGAACCCTGGAAACAAAGAACACGGAGGAAAAATGGGAGTGCTTCAAGAGCATACTAAACAGGGGGATTGGCCAGTGCATTCCAAAGGGAAATAAATTTAAAAGAGCAAAAATAAACCCTGGATGGCTAAACTCCAACATAAAAATGTATATTAGTGCTAAAGAAAAGGCCTTCAAAAATACAAGACTGAGGGGTCATTGGCAGCATTTAAGCATTACAAAGAGTGTAATAAGAAATGTAAAGACGAAATCAGGGCGGCTAAAATAGAACACGAGAGACATATAGCGGAGGAGAGTAAAAAGAACCCTAAGAAGTTCTTTAAGTATATAAACAGTAAGAAAGCGAGGCCAGAACACATTGGCCCCGTAAAAGATGATAAGGGAAATATGGCCACTGAGGACAGAGAAAAGGCGGAAGTGTTAAATAATTTCTTCTCTTCAGTCTTCACAAAAGAATCGGGGGGCTACACGAACCCAGCTTGTAAGGCCAATAAAACACCTCAGAAAGTGCCGCCATGGTTAACAGAAGATAGACTTAGAGCTAAACTAGAGAAACTTAACATAAATAAATCCCCGGGACCGGATGGCTTGCACCCGAGGGTTCTTAATGAGCTCAGCCAGGTGATTGCCAGACCAATATTCTTGATCTTTAAGGATAGTTTACAGACGGGTATGGTGCCAGCTGATTGGAAAAAAGCCAACGTGGTACCAATATTTAAGAAGGGGCCGAGATATATCCCGGGTAACTATAGGCCGGTCAGTAGTCTGCAAAATTTTGGAGGGGATGTTAAGGGACCACATACAAGACTTTAGTAATGAAACTGGTATTATAAGTAGTAATCAGCATGGATTCATGAAAAATCGTTCTTGCCAAACCAATCTATTAACCTTCTACGATGAAGTGAGCAGCCACCTAGATAAAGGTAAGCCTGTGGATGTGGTGTATCTTGACTTTGCAAAGGCCTTTGACACCGTTCCCCACAAACGATTACTGTACAAACTAAGGAAGGTAGGTATGGACCATAAGGTGAGTACCTGGATAGAGAACTGGCTCCAGGGGAGAGTACAGAGGGTGGTGATTAATGGGGAGTACTCGGATTGGGCGGGTGTGGAAAGTGGGGTCCCCCAGGGTTCTGTCCTGGGACCAATCCTGTTTAATTTATTCATAAATGATCTAGAGGAGGGGATATCTAGTACAATCTCAGTATTTGCAGATGATACTAAATTAGGCATGCCAATATCTTCTATGCAGGATGTGGAAACCTTGCAAGCAGACCTGAACAAAATAACGGGGTGGGCAACTACATGGCAGATGAGGTTTAATGTTGAAAAATGTAAAGTAATGCACCTGGGTGCCAGAAACCAGAAAGCAAGCTACTCACTAGGGGGGGAACCTCTGGGTGAGTCTAGGATGGAAAAGGACTTGGGGGTACTGGTAGACAACAAGCTTGGCAGTGGCATGCAATGCCAAGCCGCCGCAACCAAAGCCAACAGAATACTGGGATGTATAAAAAAGGGGATTCACTCCAGAAATAAAGAGATTATTCTCCCACTCTACAAGACTCTGGTCCGGCCACATCTGGAGTATGCTGTCCAGTTCTGGGCACCGGTCCTCAGGAAGGATGTGCTGGAACTGGAGAAAGTCCAGAGAAGGGCAACAAAAATAATTAGGGGAATGGAGGACATCAGCTATGAGGAAAGACTACAAGCACTGAACCTTTTCTCTCTGGAGAAAAGACGATTGAGGGGGGATATGATATCAATGTACAAATACTGTACTGGTGACCCGAGCATAAGGAACAAACTATTCAGAGAAAGGAGGTACAATAAGACACGTGGCCACTCACTAAAACTAGAGGAAAGGCGGTTTAACCTTAAAGTGCGTAAGGGGTTCTTCACTGTAAGAGCAGTAAGGATGTGGAATTCTCTTCCACAAGCAGTCGTATCAGCAGGGAGCATCGATAGTTTCAAAAAACTAGTAGATGGACACCTTAAAGACCACAACATACAGGGGTATACAATGTACGATTAAAAGCAAACACACACACGCATTCATAGGTTGAACTGGATGGACTGATGTCTTTTTTCAACCTTACTAACTATGTAACTATGTAACTAATTTGATACAGTTTCCCACAAATGCTTACTGTACAAACTAAGGTACGTAGGTATGGACCATAGGGTAAGTACCTGGATTGAAAAGTGGCTCCAGGGGCGAGTCCAGAGGGTGGTGATAAATGGGGAGTACTCAGATTGGTCAGGTGTGGAAAGTGGGCTCCCCACAAGGATCTGTCCTGGGACCAATCCTGTTTAATTTATTCATAAACGACCTAGAGGATGGGATAACCAGCACAATCTCGGTATTTGCGGACGATGCTAAGCAGCCCGATATCTTCCATACAGAACGTGGTAACCTTACAAGGAGACCTGAACAAAATAATGGGGTGGGCAACTACATGGCAGATGAGGTTTAATGTAAAAAAATGTAAGGTAATGCACTTGAGTGTCAGAAATACGAACGCAAGTTACTCGCTAGTGGGTGAACCCAAGATAGAAAAGGACCTGGGGGTCCTACTAGACAACAGGCTTCGCAATGGCATGCAATGCCAAGCTGCTGCAAGCAAAGCAAACAGAATACTGGCATGTATAAAAAAAAAAAAAAAAAAAAAAAAAAAATGGATTTTTGTAAGATCTTACCGTAAAATCCTTTTCTCTTAAGCTCATTGTGACGGTGCTAACCGTCACTATGTGTGACGGATCACCTTGTCCCTGGATTGTAAACCCCTTTGTGTAATTTTCCTATGAGTTTGGGACATTGCACTTTTATTGCATTTTATTTCCTCTTTATTCATCCTCTGAACAAAGGAAGATGGCAGGACTCATGCCATTGAGTAAATGTAATGTAATGTAATGTTACAGCCCATCCCCCCCCCCCCCTCATCCTGCTCCTGTGTCTAAGTGTGTGGATTCATGATACAGACAATAGCCTGAGCTGGGCTGGAGACATCTCTCCGCAGGGGGTGTGTATTAAGACTTGCAGTTTCAAATGTACAGTTCTCATTGGTTGTTGGTTGGTCCTTATCTCATCCCCCCCCCCCTGCAAGGCTAAGGGGAGTGCCCCTTAGCTGTATGTAACTGTATGTCTTGGAATGTAATAAACAGTTCCTGTTTTTACCCTCAACTCGGAGCTTTGTCTAATTTTTGGTGGGGGGATTTATTATACAGAAAGCCGTTTGATTGTTTGGGGCTATCTTTGGATGATTATTTGTATGCTGGCGTGCTACAGGGGTAATTCGTACATGCTGCAAAGGTGGTACATCCACTAAACGGCGGTTTCATTCTTTTTTACGCTGAGGTTCGTAACAATTGGTGGCAAGCGACGGGAAGAGTCCCACCGCCCAGAACAGCTACCGATGCAGTATGAGGAGCTGAAACGGATTACCCTCAAAAAGTTATTGCAACGTAGAGGACGACCAGCAGGTAATTTAAAGAAACGAGAGATTATTGCTCAATTGTTGGAGATGGATGCAGCACAAGAAAGGGAGAGAGCTAATGTGACCGGCATCTTGGATTTAACACCCGAGGAAATACAATTTAACCGGGCAGTGCAAATAAGGCTGGCACATTTTGGCCCCAACCCTACAGCTGATATTGTGGAACGAGTGCAAGCAGCGGTAACAGCCCAACTGCAAGGAAGAGGAGCTGCAGCAGCGGAGGCACCCCATAATAATGTGGGAAGAAAGAAGGTACCTTTTGCTGCGTTTAAAACTTTTGTGGAATCTGAGGGGGAGATTGATGGATTTTTGGCAGACTTTGAAAGGCAGTGTACCTTACACAGGGTGCCCACGGACGAATGGGTCACCATCCTCTCTGGGAAATTGTCCGGCCGGGCCAGCGATGCTTTTCGGGCCATCCCAGAGGAGGACATTATAGATTACCAGGCCGTTAAAGATGCCCTGTTGGCCAGGTATGCAGTAACACCAGAAGTATACCGGCGGAGGTTCAGAGAGACCCCCAAGCAAGCCAGTGACTCCTATATGGAGTGGGCATGCAGAGTACACCGTGCAGCAACCCACTGGATGGCAGGATGCCAAGCTGTATCTGGGGAGGAGATCTTACAAGTGTTTATGTTGGAACATTGCTTCAACAAGTTACCTGCCGGGGTCAGAGAATGGGTCCGGGACCGTAAACCCTCCACTTTCCCGGAAGCCGCTCGATTGGCAGATGAATATACAGACGCTCGTAAGCTGTATGATAATGTGCCCAAAGCTCCTGCCAGGGTGGAATACCGACAAGCAGCACCCACCAATACTACTATTTACCAGGCTCCAGCACACCGCACCCCGGCTTTGCCTGAAACCGATAGCTATGCCCAGCCACCCCGTTTTAACTCCAGGGATTATTCGCAACCCATCCGGTGCTTTGGATGCAAACAGCTTGGGCACAAAAGGCCGGAGTGCCCGTTGAACACAGCCAACCAGGCGCAGTCATGGAGACGGCCAGCCGGCGGAAATCTACGCAACTACCAGCCTGCTGCTCACTGCATTGAGCAGGAGGAATGTCGGGGTGTCCTCCATGAAGCAGACCCGGTCCAAGCCGTCCACTATTACCATGGCCACAGGCAGCAACAACCTAGCCTCAGACCAATGCTCAAGCCCCGGATTACCAATCTTGGACCACCCTTACCACAGAGAGGGGGGGACTCCTCCAACTCGCAGGCACGCAGATACCAATCCCGCAGTGGGGTACAGTGCTACAGGTGCAAGCAGGTTGGGCACTACCAACGAGACTGTACCCAGAGCAGGGACCAAGCTGCATGGATCCGACCAGGGTCACCCCCTCCAGTAAAGACAACGGTCCCCTACTATCACGCAGAGGCTCCCCCAGTCATACCAATATTCAAACCCACCGAGATGCAATTGGGTACCCTTCACGAAGCTGACCCAGTGAAAGCCGCTACAGAGAACCGCCAGCACCATTGCCAATCTGTCCAGTTAAACGGAAAGCCTGTGCGAGGTCTCCGAGACACGGGAGCCACTCTCACTTTGGTCAAGCGACATTTGGTCCCAGATGCCGCCCGAACTGGGGGTTCAGTAGTGGTACGGGTAGCAGGGGGAGGGGTGCACCAGATACCCACTGCGAGGGTCCACTTGAATTGGGGTGCTGGGTCAGGTATGATTGATGTGGGGTTGATACAGGAGCTCCCCACCGATGTCTTACTGGGGAACGACCTAGGCCACTTGACCTCAGCGTTCCTGCCAGTCCAGATCCTGGGCCCACATCACGGAGACCTACTTACATTCTGAGGTCCAGATGCTTGAATGTTTGGATGGAGTGCGGTCATATGGGATAGGTTTTGGTTTGGGAGGGGAGGGCCATGGCAGATTTACTTGGAACTCCCTGGATTGACTCTTTGGGACTTGTTACCTGACTAATTCAGGCACAGACCAGTTGGAGGTCTGGTACCTGGATTAGTCTACCTTTGGGGGGAAGAGATGTGACGGTGCTAACCGTCACTATATGTGACGGATCACCTTGTCCCTTGATTGTAAACCCCTTTGTGTAATTTTCCTATGAGTTTGGGACATTGCACTTTTATTGCATTTTATTTCCTCTTTATTCATCCTCTGAACAAAGGAAGATGGCAGGACTCATGCCATTGAGTAAATGTAATGTAATGTAATGTTACAGCCCATCCCCCCCCCCCTCATCCTGCTCCTGTGTCTAAGTGTGTGGATTCATGATACAGACAATAGCCTGAGCTGGGCTGGAGACATCTCTCCGCAGGGGGTGTGTATTAAGACTTGCAGTTTCAAATGTACAGTTCTCATTGGTTGTTGGTTGGTCCTTATCTCATCCCCCCCCCCCTGCAAGGCTAAGGGGAGTGCCCCTTAGCTGTATGTAACTGTATGTCTTGGAATGTAATAAACAGTTCCTGTTTTTACCCTCAACTCGGAGCTTTGTCTAGTTTTTGGAGGGGGATTTATTATACAGAAAGCCGTTTGATTGTTTGGGGCTATCTTTGGATGATTATTTGTATGCTGGCGTGCTACAGGGGTAATTCGTACATGCTGCAAAGGTGGTACATCCACTAAACGGCGGTTTCATTCTTTTTTACGCTGAGGTTCGTAACACTCATTGACAGACGTAGTCTTCTTGATTCTCAAGAGCTGGGTTATGTTGTCTCCGCAGGAGTAGGACTAGGCAGAAAGGCAAAACGTTCTGGCTCCACCTTAGGGGCAGTCCCTGAGGGTATATCCTCCCTCTCTCTGCTACAGGGAATCAGTTCTGTTCTAAAGCAGTAACAGAGAATTTAACCCAACCCAACTCAATGATAGAGGGGCGGGTACTACGTCTGTCAATGAGCTTAAGAGAAAAGGATTTTACGGTAAGATCTTACAAAAATCCATTTTTCTCTATCGCTCATTGACAGACGTAGTCTTCTTGATTCTCAAGAGCTGGGACATCCAGAAGCAGTGCCACAAATGAGTGGTGGGATTGACAAAAATCAAAATCCAATCTAGAAGGCCCAACCGGTGCCAAACTAGAAGTTTTAAAGGCTCATTATAAACAAAGAATGAGACTCAAAAGAAAAATTTCCAACGGAAAAAACCCTCGAGGCAGACCACTGGTCTCCTCAAATGGCGGCCTGCAAAACCTTGCGGCCAAACACGGCATCAGATGATGCCATTACATCAACTTTATAATGTTTTGTAAAGGTATGCACCGACGACCAGGTAGCCGCCTTGCACACCTGGACCACTGACGCCTGATGGCGAAAGGCCCATGACGCACTAAGCGCCCGAGTGGAGTGCGCCTTAACAGGGAACGGGGGCTCCCGACCCTTAATAGAATAAGCCTGTACCACCGTCTGTCTGATCCATTTGGAAATGGTCGCGGCAGATGCAGGCAACCCCTTTTTGGGTCCATCCGGGATCACAAAAAGTGAATCCGTCTTGCAAAAACGAGTCTGTCGTTTTCAAGTATACCCTGATCGCCCGGACCACATCCAAGGAGTGTAAAGCAAACTCCCGAGGATGACCGGGCTTAGGACACAGGGAAGGTAATACAATTTCTTCATTCAGATGAAATTCTGAGACCACTTTTGGTAGGAAGGATGGATTCGGACGAAGAACCACCTTATCTCTATGAACCACCAGATATGGGGAACGACAAGATAATGCGGCCAGTTCTGACACCCTGCGTGCAGAAGTAATAGCCACCAAGAAGGCCACCTTCTGGGACAACGTAGGTAGAGGAATCTCCCTAATATCTTCAAAGGGAGGTTTCTGAAGAACCGACAATACTAAATTAAGATCCCAGGGTGGTAACGGCGCGCGCACTGGCGGAGCCAGATGTCGCACCCCCTGGATGAAATTCCGCACCAAGGAATGAGTAGCCAAAGGCTTCTGAAAGAAGATAGCTAATGCTGAGACCTGACCCTTGATAGTGCTCAAGGCCAGTTTCTGCTCAACCCCTTGTTGCAGAAAAGCTAATATTCGACTAACCGAATAAGACCGTGGACGGAACCCCAAAGGTTCACACCATGCAATGTAGGACTTCCATGTGCGATGATAAATCTTTCTGGAAGTCGCTTTCCTTGCTTCAACTAGAGTAGGAATAACTGAAGCTGACAATCCCTTGTCCTTCAGCACCTGGGTCTCAATAGCCAGGCCGTTAAAGCCAGCGATCGTAAAGCAGGATGGAAGATCGGTCCCTGAGACAGTAGGTCCTCCCTGAGAGGAAGTCTCCACGGGACGTCCGCCACCAGTCTGACCACGTCGGCGTACCAAGCTCGACGAGGCCAGTCCGGAGCTACCAGAATTACTGGAATTCCTTCCTCCTCTATCCTGCGAAGAAGTCTTGGCAGTAACGCGAGAGGAGAGAAGGCATACATTAGCTGGTATTGCCCCCACGGGGCGATCAGTGCGTCTGCGGTCTCTGCTAGAGGGTCGCGGGAGCGAGCCACGAATCTCTGTACTTTCCTGTTGAATCGTGATGCCAACAGATCCACATCCGGGGTGCCCCACCGTAGGCACAACTGGTGGAAAACTTCTGGATGGAGGGACCATTCCCCCTGATCCAGAGTCTGACGGCTGAGATAATCTGCCTGCCAATTCTCCACCCCCGGAATGAACACCGCAGAGATAGCTGGAACAAATCGTTCCGCCCAGCGAAGAATGCAAGCCACTTCTTTGGCCGCTCGGACACTCTTGGTGCCCCCCTGGTGATTGACATAAGCCACGGCCGTGGCATTGTCCGACTGGATCCGAACCGGGCTGCCCTGGAGCTGCTCGGTCCAGTGAATCAGACAAAGTCTGATCGCTCTCAGTTCCAATGCATTTATCGGCCACCTGGATTCTTCCAGGGACCAAAGTCCCTGGACAGATAACTGACCGAGAATTCCTCCCCATCCGGATAGACTGGCATCCGTGGTCACTATCGTCCAATATATTGGCAGAAATGACTTTCCCTGGCTGAGCATCGGAGACCGAAGCCACCAGACCAGAGACTCTCTGGTCTGTTTGCTCAATCGGATCTGATTGTCCAGGGATTCCGGATTCCGATTCCATCTGAGAAGAATCTCTTGCTGAAGAATTCGGGTATGGGACTGGGCAAATGGGACTGCTTCGAAGGAAGCCACCATCAACCCCAGAAACCTCATGCAAGTTCGAAGAGAAGACCAGCTGTTGGATAGTAACAACTGGACTGCTAATTGAATCTTCCGGAGTTTCCCTACCGGAAGAAAAACTCTTGTCCTGACTGTGTCTAGAATTAGACCCAGATATTCGAGCCTCTGGGTGGGAACCAAAAATGACTTTTGCTGGTTCACCAGCCACCTGAATTCCTGTAAAGAAATCATAGTAATTTCTATGTTTTGTAGCAAGGTCTGAGGAGACTCTGCATGAAGCAGAAGATCGTCTAGGTAACCAAGAATCAATTTGGCGCAGTAGTGCCAACATTGGGGCCAACACCTTTGTGAAGACCCGAGGAGCCGTGGCGAGACCGAAAGGTAACGCCACAAACTGATAGTGGTTCTCTTCTACGGAAAAGCGTAGAAACCGCTGATGTCCTGCGAAAAATGGGAATGTGAAGATATGCGTCCTTGATGTCTATGGATGCTAGGACATCCCCTGGATGCAGGAAGGCTGCTACTGTGCGAATGGACTCCATTCTGAATTTTCTTATGTTGACAAAAGAATTGAGTGCCCTTAAGTCCAGAATTGGACGCACTTTGCCCTCTTTCCTGGGTATTGTAAATAGGTTTGAATAAAACCCCTGAAAACGTTCTGTCCAAGGAACGTGGACTACCACTCCTTGTTGTAGTAAATCCGTGACTGCTCTCCGCAGATCTTCTAAACAATCCGGGGATAGTCGGATATTGGAAGAATCGCGCCGGTGGGAGAGATCGAAACTCGATCTTGTACCCTGACCTTATGACTTCGCAAACCCACTTGTCCGGGATTCTGGAAAGCCATGGATCCGAGAACCGGCGAAGACGTCCCCCCACCCCAGTTATGGGTGGGGGCGCACCTTCAGGCTTTGGACGATTTATCTTCAGGTCTGGAGGGGGCGGGCTTTTGCTTGCCCGACCAACGTCCCCTGAAGCCTCCTGAAGGAGCTTTGGAGGACTTAATTTTTTCACCTGCGGGACGAAAAAACCTCTTGTGAGCAGAAAAAGAAGGCCCTCGTTTTTGACGAGTTCCTTTACCTTTAACATTTTGCGGTAAAAAGGTGCTCTTTCCACCCGTGAGATCCTTAATGATCTCATCTAAGTTGGCTCCAAATAGACGCTCTCCTAAAAAGGGGATATTGGCCAATGCTTTTTTGGAACCTTGGTCGGCTAACCAACCTTTTAGCCACAGTGTACGCCTGAGAACCACCGCTGAGACTGATGCTCGCGCCAATAATGGAGTGGCGTCTAACGCCGCATCACACACAAACTGTAACCCCTGTATCATTTGTTCCAACAAATCTGATACCGCCTGAGGGACCTCTTCTATGTCCCGGCGTAACCACTTGGTCCATTCAGTTACAGCCTGCGAAACCAGACCAATAGCAATTATTGGTCTGAAAGCTGATCCAATCAAGGTAAACATGGTGCGAGACATAGCTTCTATCTTGCGATCCACTGGATCTTTAAAAGACGGAGCGTCTTCTAGAGGAATAACCGTGGCTTTATTCAATCTAGCAATTGGTGAATCCACAACAGGTGGTTCTGTCCATTTCTTAATGAGGGTTTCCTCAAACGGATAACGCCTGTTAATGCGTTTAGAAATAGTAGAAGTGCGTTTTGGCAGACTCCATTCTTCTTTGATTGGATTGCCAAAACATTTGGGCAATGGAAAAACCTTCGCCACTTTGATGCGTCTTTTAGTCCCGAAAGGGATTTCAGTTTCAGCTATTTCCGACGGAATACCCTGTAATCTTAAGGTTTCTTGAACAGATACAATGAGTGCGTTTACCAACGCTTCCTCTTTGGCTATGGCTGATGCCGAAACATCCTCCTCACTGTCTGAAGAGACAGTACACGAGACACCAATCCCAGATGAGGTACCTGCAACTGCAGAAATAGGCTCAGAGTCTGAATCCGAGGTTTCAGATAATAAGGGGTTAGGCGGGGGTCGCTTTCCTGCGCCCTGTCCCTGACAAGCCACTTCCACCCGGGACACAAAAGTTTCCATAATAGCTGACAATGATTCAATCGTCAGTGGGGTGCTGGAGGATCCTGCAGACCCCTCGAGGGGATCCGGAGGAGATACATGAGTGGCAGGGTCCATGTTAATTCAGGACACCTTTGCCAGAAAAAAACAAAAAAAAAAAAAAAAACGTTTTTTTTATGTTTCTCCCCCTAGCGCAATAGCGCCCCTCAGAGTACCTGCTTCTCGATCCCCACAGAGAGAGAGAGGGACCCCAAGGCTCACCAACCGATGCAGTGAAGTTTCCAACCAACTGCAGTCAGCGTCTGTCTTTTACAGACTGGAAGGAGCTGTTGCTTTTTCCCCGGGTAGAAGGACGTGGCTCCGCCCCCTGTGTACGCCTTCCGGCGTTCCCAGCTCTCCACGAGGTAGCTGGGCTCATGAAACATGGCCGCCCCCATACAAGAGACATTAGACTCCAAAAACATGGCGGCCGGCGTGACCTGAGGACATACATGCACCTGGTCTACGGCAAAATGGCGGGGACCGCCGAAATCGTTTTTTCCCAGCACATCCACCTGCATCTCTGCTAAGTGGCGATTTATTGATCTACAGGAGATACACTACAAATAAGGTAGGATTATACCTCCTATGTCTGCTGTAATGCTACAGTCTGCTGGGTAGTGTTAGCTCTCAAACCAAGTCCACTTCCCACAAACACATACTGTATTTACAAGGGGGACTTTTAGTGTCAGATATATACTGACCATGTATGGAGGGGCCCATAATTCATACTGCCTCATAACGAGGAAAGAAAAAAGGGAACGTTTACTCACCATACCGAACCGACAGGCACCCTCTCTTCACAATACCCTCTCCACCGGGGTGGGGGGTTGTGGACCACTCCGGACGCCTCGACTCTCTGGTTCCTGGCGTCCAAGCGAGACTGTTAACTCGCAAGGTCAGTCCCTCCACTGGGACTCTGTCGCGGCCGACCCAGCGCGGAGCTCTGGTCTGCACGCGCTCGTAGGCAGAAACCGGGGTGACCACTGGATCTCAACATCCAGCCCGTCGCCCGGCCCCGCATACTTACTTGAATGTGTCGCGGCCGACCAAGCGCAATGCAATGGTCTGCGCGCGCTCGTAGGCCGGCTGGGGTGACCACTAGTGTCGCCCAGTCCGGCGTTTTTGCTTGAAGATCTCACAGGAAAAAAAAACACTGGAGAAAAACTACCTAAAAAAATATTTTTTCTAAAGAAAAAATCTTGCCAGGACCAAAAAGATCCCAGCAAGGAACTTAGGTCCTTACTCCTGACTAAACAGAAAAAAGCAGAGAGAGGGAGGATATACCCTCAGGGACTGCCCCTAAGGTGGAGCCAGAACGTTTTGTCTTTCTGCCTAGTCCTACTCCTGCGGAGACAACATAACCCAGCTCTTGAGAATCAAGAAGACTACGTCTGTCAATGAGCGATAGAGAAAGGTGGATTTACTCCAGAGATAAACCGATTATTCTCCCACTCTACAAAACTCTGTTCCGGCCACTTCTGGGCATCGGTCCCCAGAAAGAATGTGCTGGAACTGAGAGAGTTCACAGAAGGGCAACAAAGATATTAGGGGAATGGAGGACATCAGCTATGAGGAAAGACTACAAGCATTGAACTTCTCTCTGGAGAAAAGACTCTTGAGAGGGGATATGAGATCAATGTACAAATAACATACTGGTGACATTAGCATTAGGAACAAACTTTTCAGAGAAAGGGAATTCAGTAAGCTACGAGGCCACTCACTAAAACTAGAACCTAACAAGCTATATTATATATATATACATATATACACACACATACATACACTAGACATTAAGCCCGTTAAATTAACGGGCGCTAGAACATATGTGGTCAAACATTTGTAAAAACAGACTTAGTAGTAAGTCCACGCGAGCGCGCACCCGCCGCGCGCCCACCCACACCAACCGCTTCCAACAGTTTTGCCTGGCTTCCCTGAAGTCTCTGCGCTCCAAGTCCCAACGGCTGTCCGTGGGGCACATGCGCAGTAGCGCAATCCCACGCACACAGGGACTGGACGCCGAGACACTTGTGTAATGATATTGTGCGTTGGCACTCTAGTTTGTCAGGCCGCCATTTTGTTCAAACACTGTCGCAAGCATCCATCTTGTGGTACGAGCTTAGTTGACAGTGTTGGAAATGTTCATTCTTACCAGCATCATCCCCCCAGCCTTTTGGCACTGTAATGACCCCCTGGGTCACTATATGCCAGGTTCCTGCTAAGCTGACATTTTTCACACCTTTAACATACACAAGCAGACTGACCGCCCAGACATTCCGTCTCCTCTCCCATGGAGTTAATTGGTAATCTGAACACAGCATATGGGCTCCTAGGTCTAGGACACAGCTAACCCCAAACTTCTCAATTTCATACCCAAGCAAGATATGTCTCTAGAAAGTAGATATTTGGGTGCCCCATAAAATACCGATCAAATTAATACCAAACATGAACCCCCTCATGCCTAGTAAAGACAAGCTAGCGATCAGAGGCCTTACAGGGCAGAGGTTAGTCCGAAATACCCCATGTTTAGTGTCTAAAGATAGGACATTCCAAACCGGACCATAAGATATTGGTTTCAAGCATGTAAACCGTTTCAATTGTCAAGATATGAGTGCTTTTATTAATCTGTCAAACGGGGAGGTCCCGTAGCAGTTTAGAAGACTCAGAGCCTATTGGCTAAGTACTTCTGGTGACACCCCCTGGAGAGTCAGAGAAAAGGACAGGAACTGATAGAGAGCTCAGTTCTCATCCTAAGATCGACGGCATAACACCGCCCCAAGGAGAACCAAACATACCTGTTCAACTCTGAAACTTAAGGTAATACCAGGACTGTTTTAATGCAAGTATTTTCATTCTTTCATTTCTAAATTGCTGTATATTGTGTCTCCATTTCCTTGTAACCCATTTTTCTGTAAATATTTTTATTCGCACCAATTTTTCACCTTTCTATAATTAAACCTTATTTTGAAAAGTGTTAAACTTTGTCTCTAAGCTCTTAAACGCAACTTGACCCAAACGAGCCTGCCTCCTGAAGTGCGCTACTGTGTGTTATGGACAGTTATTTTAAAGTCATAATTGATATTTGTACTGTTTAGGCTAACCTATCTGAAACATTCTGGTCAGGTGACAGTGTGTGTTACAGACGGTTATTCTAAAGTCATAATTGATATTTGTGAAATCAGGAGCGTCCGCTAAGCTCAAACGTAGCGGTGGTGGCAGTGAAAGGGTTAATCGTTTAATTAACCCGAAGACAATTACGCAAGTGACGGCAGGGTGTGAGATTGCTTGGTCTTTGGTCACGAGGTGGATGAGAAGGCCAGGGGTCTGATACCCGCCACAACTTGTACTTTATATGTATAGATTATTTAGTATATATATATATATATATATATATATATATATATATATATATATATATATATATATATATATATATATATATATATATATTATATATATGGGGGGGGAGGGGATTGTAGTGTGTTGGGGAAGGGAGGGGATTGTAGTGTATGGGGGAGGGGTTCTACAGTGCATGGGGGGATGGGTTCTACAGTGTATGGGGGGATGGGTTCTACAGTGTATGGGGGAGGGAGGGGATTGAAGCGTGGGTGGGGGGAGGGAGGGGATTGTAGTGTGTTGTGGGGAGGGGATTGTAGTGTATGGGGAGGGGATTGTAGTGTATGAGGGGGGGGGGAGAGAGGGAATTGTAGTATATGGGGGGGGAGGGGATTGTAGTGTGTGTGGGGGGGGAGATTGTAGTGTATGGGGGAGGGAGGGGATTGTAGTGTATAGGGGGGGGGAGATTATAGTGTATGGGGGGGGGGGTTCTACAGCACATGGGGGGATGGGTTCTACAGTGTATGGGGGAGGGAGGGGATAGTAGTGTGGGGGGGGTAGGGAGGGGATTGTAGTGTATGGGGGAGGGGGGGATTATAGTGTATGGGGAGGGAGGGGATTGTAGTGAATGGGGGGGGAGGGAGGGGATTGTTACATAGTAGGTGAGGTTGAATAAAGACAATAGTCCATCCAGTTCAACCTGTGTAGGTGTGTGTGGCTGTAATCATCTCACATACCCCTGAATGTTCTGATCCTTGAGAGGTACGTCTAATAGTCTTTTGAAAGCCACCATACTACCCGCAGAAACCACCTCTTGTGGTAGAGAATTCCACAATCTTGTAGCCCTAACAGTAAAGAACCCCCCACGCTGCCTGAGATTAAAACGCTTCTCCTCTAATCGCATTGTATGCCCCGAGTCCTCATGCAATCCCTTCGACTAACAACTTTTTTTCTAAGCTGAGATCCCCATTGAGATATTTAAAAATTGCTATCATGTCCCCCCTCAAGCGTCTCTTCTCCAGGGAGAATAAATCAAGCGTTTGCAGACGCTCTTCATAATCAAGGTCCTCCAATCCCCTAATCAGTTTAGTTGCCCTTCTCTGGACTCTCTCCAGCTCCAACACATTCCTCCTGAGGACCGGCGACCAGAACTGGACAGAATACTCCAGATGGGGTCAGACCAGAGTTTTATAGAGTGGAAGGATTATAGACTTATCTCTGGAATACATCCCTTTCTTTATGCATGCTAATATTCTGCTAGCCTTGGCAGCTGCCGCTTGACATTGCATGCTGTTGCCTAGTCTATCATCAACCAAGACTCTCAGATCTTTCTCCATTTTTGATTCCCCCAAGGGTTCCCCTCCTAATGTGTATTGTGCTTTTATGTTTCTAGTCCCCAAGTGCAAAACCTTACACTTCTCCACGTTAAACCTCATTTGCCAAGTCGTTGCCCACTCTGTTATTTTGTCCAGGTCATTTTGTAGGATATCTGCTTCATGCTGTGCAGTTATTGCCCTGCCCAATTTTGTGTCATCTGCAAAAACTGATATCGAACTACTGATCCTGACCTCAATGCTATTTATGAATAAATTGAACAAGGTTGGTCCCAGGACTGAGCCTTGGGGGACCCCGCTTATTACCTCAGACCAGTCTGAGTATGCGCCGTTTATTACCACCCTTTGGACCCGCCCTTTTAGCCAGTTCCGTATCCAAGAGCAAACCCCGCTGTCGATACCTGCAGACCTTATTTTATAAATTAAGCGCTTATGGGGAACTGTATCAAACGCCTTAGCGAAATCTAGGTACACCACATCCACTGGTCTGCCCCTATCTAGCTCACAGCTCACCTCCTCGAAGAATGTTAAGAGATTGGTTTGACAAGAACGCCCATTTGTAAACCCATGCTGGTTACTGCTGATAATGTTGTTGTCTTTAGCAAACTCTACGATATAGTCCCTTATCATCCCCTCCAGAAGTTTACATACTACTGATGTCAAACTGACAGGCCTATAATTTCCCGGTATATGCCTCTGACCCTTTTTGAATATCGGAATCACGTTTGCTTTCCTCCACTCCCCTGGTACATCTCCTGTCCTAATACTGTCAAGCAAAGATCAGGAACAGTGGTCTGGATATAACCTTACTGAGTTCCTTGAGTACTCTCGGATTTGTACGCCATCCGGGCCTGGTGATTTGTTTGTGTTAAGTTTATCCAGCCTTTCCCTGATTTCACCCTCTGTTAGCCATAGTGGCAAGTCCTGTGTATTACTACTAACCATACAGTCATGGTTAGTGTACCCCTCCTTTTCCTGTGTAAATACTGACGAGAAAAAAGCATTCAGCACGGTTGCTTTTTTAGTGTCCTCTGTAACCATCCTCCCATCATCGTTAATTATGTGTGCAATATCCTCTGCCCTAGTTTTTTTGCTGTTGATATATTTAAAGAACTTCTTTGATTTTTTTTTTACTATCCTCCACTATTTGTCTCTCAAAGTCTATTTTAGCCATCTTGATTTCGTGTTTACGCTTCATATTTGCCTCCTTGTATTGGTCGAAAGCCAATACTGTGCCCTCTGATTTACATTTTCTGAAAGCCAATTTTTTTCCCCTAATAAGTTTTTTTAACGCTACGGTTTAGCCAGCCAGCTTTGGCTTGGTCTCTTCTAAATTTATTTCCCGTAGGAATGCACTGCAAGATGCATTTGCTTAATATGTTCCTAAAGCATTCCCATTTCTCCTCTGTGGTCAGTGATCCCAAGGTTTGGTCCCAGTTAACCCTTTCCATCAATGAGTACAGTTTTGGAAAGTTTGCCCTTCTGAAGTTAAGGGTTCTTATGTTCCCCACTTGCCTTGCTATATTGTTATTTACGCTAAATTTGATCATCCTGTGATCGCTAGAGCCCAGGTAGTCCTGGACTTCTACCTCCGAGATTATGTCTGGGTCATTAGTGATCAATAGATCCAGGATTGCGTTTTCTCTAGTAGGAGAATCCACCAGCTGTGACATGTAATTATCCTGTAAGGTTTCCATGAATAGACGGGCCTTATGTGAGTGTGTAGTCCCCTCTCCCCAGTCAATGTCGGGATAATTGAAGTCCCCCAATATGACTGATCCTAGCTTTGCCACTTTACCCAAAAGTGCTAAAAATTCCAGCTCAATCTCCTCCCCTTGTTTAGGTGGCCTATAGCACACCCCCACAATTACTTTTCCCTTTTCTCCTTCCCTGTGGAGTTCTACCCATACGGATTCTAACTCCATACTCATCCCTTCCATAATGTCACTCCTCTCAATCACCCTTACATTATTCTTGACGTAGAGACATATCCCTCCCCCTCTTTTTCCTACCCTGTCCTTCCGTTACACTGAATACCCTTGTATATTTGCCAGCCAGTCATGTGAGGGGTCGAACCAAGTCTCCGTTATTCCCACAAGGTCTATGTCCTCCTCATGTACTAACATTTCCAGCTCATCCATTTTATTAGCTAGGCTCCTGGCATTAGCATATACCCCTCCTAGTTTTACGGAAGTTAAACGCGATTGGTGGTTTTGTTTATTCCTGTTTGGTCTGCGGTTTTCCCGCACAGACCTACCGATTGACGTTGTGGACCTACTGTCGCTGCTGACCCTACAACTGTCTTCAGTCCTTTGCTCCCTCCTAACTGACTCTACTTCTGAGCCCTCCCCCCGTCTCCTAGTTTAAAAGCTCCTCCAACTTGGTGGCCATCTTTCTCCCCACTACACATTGTAGTGTATGGGGGAGGGAGGGGATTGTAGTGTATGGAGGGGATTGTAGTGTATGGGGGGATTGAACGATAAATGTCGGGTTGGAGATTGGTGTGGGGGAGGGGAGATGTGAGGGTGGGAAATCAGAGAGGAGGGGGGAGGGGAGCTCCTCACACACACAGAACAGAACAGTGGATCATCCAATAGGAAAAGACCCCCAAATCCACCACCACCTCCCCGCCCAGGAAAATTGCTGTCACGGGCGAACCAATGGTAGTGGAGACCCCAAAATTGTACCGCAGGTGGCCAAGACGCTCCCCCTACAGCTGATAAAAATTTGGGGTTTCGGGGATGAAAGGGCACGGAGCAGTGACCCCGAGAACCTGGCCACCCCCCGCCATAGACTCCAATGTTAAACCTGGTCACCTCGCGGTTAGGTCACGGTCCCTTTAGGGAGGGGAGGGGATTGTAGTGTATGTGGAAGGGAGGGGATTGTAGTGTATGGGGGGATGGAGGGGATTGTAGTGTATGGGGGGGGAGGGAATTGAAGCGTGGGGGGGGGGGGGGGAGTGGATTGTAGTGTGTTGGGGAAGGGAGGGGATTGTAGTGTATTGGGAGGGGATTGTAGTGTATGGGGGAGGGGTTCTACAGTGTATGGGGGAGAGAGGGGATTGAAGCGTGAGGGGGATTGTAGTGTATGAGGGAGGGAGGGGATTGTAGTGTATGGGGGGGGATTGAACGATAAATGTCGGGTTGGAGATTGGTGTGGGGGAGGGGAGATGTGAGGGTGGGAAATCAGAGAGGAGGGGGGAGGGGAGCTCCTCACACACACAGAACAGAACAGTGGATCATCCAATAGGAAAAGACCCCCAAATCCACCACCACCTCCCCGCCCAGGAAAATTGCTGTCACGGGCGAACCAATGGTAGTGGAGACCCCAAAATTGTACCGCAGGTGGCCAAGACGCTCCCCCTACAGCTGATAAAAATTTGGGGTTTCGGGGATGAAAGGGCACGGAGCAGTGACCCCGAGAACCTGGCCACCCCCCGCCATAGACTCCAATGTTAAACCTGGTCACCTCGCGGTTAGGTCACGGTCCCTTTAGGGAGGGGAGGGGATTGTAGTGTATGTGGAAGGGAGGGGATTGTAGTGTATGGGGGGATGGAGGGGATTGTAGTGTATGGGGGGGGAGGGAATTGAAGCGTGGGGGGGGGGGGGGGAGTGGATTGTAGTGTGTTGGGGAAGGGAGGGGATTGTAGTGTATTGGGAGGGGATTGTAGTGTATGGGGGAGGGGTTCTACAGTGTATGGGGGAGAGAGGGGATTGAAGCGTGAGGGGGATTGTAGTGTATGAGGGAGGGAGGGGATTGTAGTGTATGGGGGGGGATTGAACGATAAATGTCGGGTTGGAGATTGGTGTGGGGGAGGGGAGATGTGAGGGCAGGAAATCAGAGAGGAGGGGAGCTCCTCACACACACAGAACAGTGGATCATTCAATAGGAAAAGACACCCAAATACACCACCACCTCCCCTCCCGGGAAAATTGCTGTCACGGGCAAACCAAAGGTGCTGGGGACCCCAAAAATTGTACCGCAGGTGGCCAAGACACTCCCCTATAACTGAGAAAAATGTTGGGGTTCGGGGATGAAAGGGCGCGGAGCAGTGACCCCGAGAACCGGGCCGTGACCTAACCACGAGGTGACCAGGTTTAACATTGGAGTCTATGGCGGAGTAGAGGCCCGGTTCTCGGGGTCACTGTTCCGCGCCCTTTCATCCCCGAACCCCGAAATTTTTCTCAGCTGTAGGGGAGTGTCTTGGCCACCTGCGGTACAATTTTGGGGTCTCCAGCACCTTGTTTGCCCGTGACACCAATTTTCCCGCAGCGGTATTCTCTGCGACCAAACGGCTGTTCGTTCAGCACATGCGCAGTAGCTCATTTCCACGGACACAGGGAAAAGCAGGGAAAGCGGACGCAGGGACACTTGCGTTTTATTAATATAGATACAAAATATGGAGTAAAACAATAGCAGGACAGGAGACAAGGAAAGCAGAGAGCCAGGTACATGAAGCAGGGTAAAGGGGAACAGGACTCAGGATGCAGGTTTCAGGATCAGGCTCAGACAGGGACACGGCTAGCAGAGAAAATACTGAAGCACTGAACTTCAGTGAAGGGAGTGCTTATATTCCCTGAGCAGTCCTCCTCAGGTGCAGCCTAATTAAAAGTACAGTCAAGCTGCGGAGAGACACCCACTGGTGGGCCCTGGAACTGCGCTCTTCGGTTCCAGGAACAGCAGTGCCACCAGCAGGTGACCCACGTAATGACACTGATCCTGACATCCACAAGCAGAGGTATCAGCAGGCAGCATCGATAGTTTAAAAAAACTATTAGATGGGCACCTTAAAGACCACGACATACAATGTACGGTTAACATGCACACATCATAGGTCATAGATTGAACTGGTGTCTTTTTTTTTTTTCAACCCCCACTAAGTGACATGTGCTAGGGGTGCAACTAGCACCCCAGCATATAATTGTAAATATCCTAGCATGTGCAGTGTTTCCAACTTCTGCCATCATGACCACTTCAATTAAGTGGTCATGGTGGTTAGAGTGTTCCTTTAATATCTCTCAGAAGAAGTAAACCTCTGTATACTGATTGCATTTCATTTGATCATCCTCTAGTTGTGTTAAATTGGGGGGTGGGGGGTGCGCGGCATGCCACCTCCCTGAAATGAGAGTTTGCCACCTCCCTGAAATGTGTTTTTGCAGGTGGGATATCTGAATATGTAGCAAAATACACAGGGCTTGACAAATCCAAGGCGCCAAGTCGCAATTGCGACTAGAAATTGCGTCCTGGCACCTGGCTTTTCTCACCCCATTTACTGTTGGCACCAGGCATGAGCACAGAATGCAAATGATTGGGCACGACACATGGCAGTCGCTGGGATTCTCAAATCCCTCCTCCTTCGACCCCATTGGCCATCTCCTTATGGTCTTTTTTCCTTTAAGGAGGGGCCGCCCCCTGCTGGTTGGACGGGCCGCGGGATTCCCACCTATAATTGGCCTCGGCTGTTGTCAGTCAGGCAAGACAAGGCATCTGGTGGCTGGGCTAAACGTGGCTCTTGCTGCCTTCCCTTTTGGCTTGGCAGGCTGGTCTGGATAGCGGCGGCTCGGTACCCTGTTAGTGGCTGACTTCAGTCGTCATCGCCAGTGGTGAAGGCGTCTTCCCGAGCCTAGAACATGGACCTGTGTGAGAGGCGGCATCCCAGGGAGAGGTTTGGCTGGTGTTGGCTGCACTCAGTGCTCCCCTCATATCTGCTCACCTAACCGCCCCCCCCCCCCCCCAGGCTCCTCATTGTTTTCAAGGTGAGGAGAAGCGCCTGGCCTGGGCAGCTGTCAGAGCTCCTCTCCAATCTCATCCATCCTACTGTAGTTCTTGCTGGCTCCCCGTGTGTATATGTCCTTCCTGGGAGACTGGTCTTTAGCTGGTCTCTCCCAGGCTAGAAAAGGTGGCTGTGATATGGAAGGGCCAGGCTGTCCTTTACTTGCTGAATCCTGGGTCAGAGCAGGCAGCAGCAGTGTGTCCCTGGAAGCAGCCCATGTCCCTGGGGGATGTAGTTCTAGTCCTGATTTAGGACAATGATGTTTCATGTGTGATGTGCGATCGGAGATCAGGAGGAAACCAGAGTGTCAGTACTAGATAAAAAAGAGGAGCTCCACCACCAAAAAAACACCTCTAGTGACTCCAAAAAACATGGCTGCCAGTGAAAATCAATGGGAATCCACCGCAAAATGTCCGCCGATCTTTTGTCAGCACATGGGCTACAAGAAAATGGCAGCCCCGTGCGGCCTGCTGAGCTTCTGGGGACCCTCGAGGGGGGCGGGATACTGGGCGGGATCGACAGGATGGGGCCCTGGTAGTGACAGGTAAGTTTCCCCCCCCCGCGCACAATCGATCATCCAGTCGCGAATGGTGCACCCCCCACACCCACTGTCGGCCTAACTCCTGGTCCCAACCTCTGGGTGTAGGTTCAAGAGCCTCATAGCCACAGTTAGTGAGGGGGGAGGGGGAACAGGAAAGGGGGATTGCATGACAGGACAAAAGGTGATACCCGGGGGTCCGACCCTCCTAAGGAGGGACCCACGTCCACCCCAAAACCTGCCAGGGGAGTAGGGGGGGGGGGGGCAATTACTCACCAAACCTGGAACAGGCGGGCGCCATCTCCAGACAGAACTCCTCTCCACTGAAGTGGAGGGCTGTCTGCCAATAGGAATGATGCGACTCGAGCCTAGACCTGGCCGTGTGCGATCTGGCGAGACATTTAACTCGCAGGGCCAGTCCCCGTCCAGTGGGACTGTCACAGCCGACCTAGCGTGGAGCTGGAGTCTGCCTGCGCTCGCTGGATCTATAGATCTATATATCCAGCCCGTCACCCGGATCCGACTTAGTTGCTTGTAGATCTTACAGGAAAATCCGGAGAAAAAAAAAAACAAAACTAGAAAAAAACTTTTTGCCAGGACCACAGATCTCAGCAAGGAACTAGGTCCGACTCATGACTGGGCAGATTAAAACGGACATCCTATTGCAGAGAGAAGGGATATACCCCCTGGAACTTCCCATAGGCGTAGCCAGAACTTTTTGTCTGCCTAGTGTCCTACTCCTGTAGGGGGCAGTATAACCCTGTTATGAAGAACAGAGACTGTGTCCCTCAATGAACGATAGAGGAAAAAAAAAAAAAAAAAAAAAAGGACTCAAATCCATCTGGTTCAACCAATAGAATAAATAAATATAACAATCATCAAATTGAAAACCTCCATATACAGAATCTTTTAACCACAGTCCATCCGGAGGAAGGCAAAAAAAAATCCATAAAGCATGGTCAAATTTGCTCTAGCATAGGAAAACATTCCTGCCTGATCCCCCGGAGCAATCAGACATTCCCTGGATTAACAGCCTCTGATGTGCTTACCTTTCCAGTTATATTTTGTGCATTTAGGAAAGCATTCAGCTCTTTTTTAAAAGGACAAGTCCACTTGAAATAAAATAATAAATGCACATATTTTTGCAGTTAAAAAAAAAAAAAATAAAAATGTGCATTTATTTCTTTTTGCAGTTAAAAAAATGTGCATTTTTTTATTTTATTAGGAGCCTGTAAAGCATTCCACCCGCAATCATCAGATCACAGGTGCAATCTCAGGCTTCTGCAGACTGTTACTTCCTCTGGGTGGCAGGTACTGAATGACAGAAGAATCAATGAAGCAGTTATTTGAGAACTAAAAGCCCTCAGCCGTAGTTGTAGTTCTCCCATTCACAGAACATTGTTAATGAATGACACAGTCGGTGGAGCCCCGCATGGCCACACTTTTTACACCCTGTATACGGATGCAACATGAACGTGAGCTGCAGTACCTGTAGCTGCTGACTTATTTTTTTTCAAAACTGCTGTAATTTCCACTGTACTTGCCACTTCAAGAGAAAATAAATCCAGTTCAGTTAATCTTTCCTCATAGCTAAACTTCTCTCATTTAGGCCTCTTTCACACTAGCTGTCCGAATGGGTCCACCTGTCAGCTTTTCAGGTGGACCCGATCGGATCCCCCATTCTCCTCAATGAAGCGTTGGGTGTACAGACATCCCAACCTGCAAAAACTCATTTCAGGGAGGTGGCAAAGTCATTTCAGGGAGGTGAGCCCCCCCCACGCACGCCTGCGCCGCACCCCCCCCCCCACTTCCAATTTAATACTACCAGAGAATAATAAAATGAAATGTAATCAGTATACCTGGTCACTGGTGCTGGACACTGATGCTGGTACTGGACACTGGTGCTGGTACTGGTCACTGGTACTGGTCACTGGTGCTTGTACTGGCCTGGTCACTGGTGCTCGTACTGGTCTCTGGTACTGGCCTGGTCACTGGTGCTGGTACTGGCCTGTTCACTGGTGCTGGTACTGGCCTGGACACTGGTGCTGGTACTGGTCACTGGTGCTGGTACTGGCCGCTGGTGCTGGTCACTGGTGCTGGTCACGGGTGCTGTCCACGGGTGCTGTCCACGGGTGCTGGTCATTTGCTGGTACTGGTCTCAGGTGCTGGCTCTCTGGTGCTGCTCTCAGTCACAGTCACTGTGTCTGTCACAGAGTGGGGTGTCACGATGATTGGTCCCGCGCCAAAATGCCTCCTGGAGTATAAGATGTGGCTGTAGTAGAGAGCAAAGCCTCTGCTTGCTCTCTGCAGCTCCTCCCACAGGCGGAGTGCATGACTCATATCACTCCGCCTGTGAGCCAGATCTATTTCGGCTCCGACGTGATTTCTCTGTGCAGGCTCAGCTTGCTGACAGCTGACACACTGACTCTTCTGCCTGCATCGATGAGTCATCTGACTCACTTGACTCACACACACAGCCGGGATATTGCCCTGAGCTCGCGGGTGTCCGTGAGCTCAGGGCGGAAAGCGGGAGTCTCCCGCGACTTGCGGGAGACTTGAGATGTCTGGGTGTAAATTGATATATGTCTGTGGTAGTCACTGTCACTGAAGGACAGACACTATATGTCTTAAAAGAATGAAGGGGCTTTTTCACTTAGGATAGTAATATTCATGAACAATATCCCCCAGGAAATATACAAGGATAAATTGTTTCATATATTTCCAGAGGAATATTGTGCATAACTATTACTGTCCTAAGTAAAAAAGCCCCTTCATTCTTTTAACACAAACCACACATAAGGCCTAATTCACTGTACTACTAATTCGCCTTCACCAGCCTTTTGCCGCTATGGCGAATTTCAATGTCTGAAAATGGAATTCACAGTACGGCCGGCGGAAAATAACACCTATTGTAAAATTCATTAAGATCCAATAACGTCAGGGCGAGAGTTAAAAACAGGCCAGCTAAAAGCTTGACTATTTTTGTCAAAAACATTGTTTAAGGCCCCTTTCACACTTATGCGACGCAATTTTACAGCGATTTTGCCGCGATTTCGCGTTGCGATTTTGAAAGCAATGGCAAGGCTATATGCCTCAAAACGCATTAAAATCGTGGCAAAGTAGTGCAGGAACTACTTTGAAGTCGGTGCGACTTCAAAACGCACTGATATGAATGGGGCTCATTAAAAATAATGGAAAACGACTTGTCATGCGATTTTGCGGTCCAAATGGGGCCTAAGACCCCAAAAAAGCCCAAATGACTGTGGGAGATTTGGGATATCATTTGGAGATTAATGGCTTTTAAACTGTGTCAAAAAGTGAAATATAAAGGAGGGATTTCTTCAAAAGTGTAAAAACTAAAAATAGCTCCTCAAGTCCAGAGCTGGAAGAAGGCACATGTGCGCATGCGCAACGCCAACCTTGCTTCAAATTTAACGTTTTGAAAAACGTAAGCACACGATATAATGAATTAGCATGTCAAAATCGGGTTTTCGCCCACGTAAATTGGCGCGCACTGGCAAAGATGGAAAAATTGCATGGTGTCACTGTACATAGTTCATACTCCTAGCAATTGCTCCATTAGTAAACACCATCATATTCCCCAGATTTTTGGGGTTTTCCTGCTCAAGCATTTTTCACTGGAACAATGATATATAGCTTCTATATAGAAAAACACATTATTTATGGTTGGCAACAAATCGTAATAGAGTAAATACATATGCCCAATCCTTTGCATTTTGTACTGCAGCTGCACCCCCTAACTGGATATTTCGGCACATTTAGTCAAAAAAATAAATATATGTATAGCTCTCAATACAGATATATCTCTATATAATCGATTTTTGTTATTTGTTTATTTTTGGGGGGTTGTTTCCATGAAGAGTTTGGGAATGCAAATGCCTATGCCCTAAACAATTTCAAAAGTATTGATGGTAACATTTTGAGGGTTCTAGACCTCGAATTGTTGCCCACTGAGAGAGGTGTTGAGGGATTCGAACCCACAAACGAAGGGCTGGAAAGGCAGACTCCCTAATCATTGTGCTATTTGTCAGTCATGATATTTCCAATTGTATTAATGTATATGAGTGATGGGCATGAGTTTGTGCTTGGTCATATGCATTAGCATCACCCAACTCAACCTGAAACCAAAAAGAAATGTTGCACAAAAAGTAGATATATATGTATATCTATATCTCAATCTCTCTCCAAATATATGTAATGTTTTTGTTCACACACATCCATACATTATATATAAATAATCACACACACACACAAACACACAAACACACACAAACAGTACAGACCAAAAGTTTGGACACACCTTCTCATTCAAAGAGTTTTCTTTATTTCTCATGACTATGAAAATTGTAGTCACCTCTTAAATTGTTTTCACTTCACAGGTGAGCCCTGTCAGGTTTAGGCTCCTTTCACACAGTGTGTCCGTTAAACGGACTCCGCTTTTCTCAGCGGGGGATCGAGCAGCAGGATGACAGCTGTGTCTCCGTGCTGTGTGCGGAGACACAGCTGTCAGTTCCCCATGCATCTCTATGGGGGAAATCGGATGGGAACGGACTGTCGATCCGTTCTCATCCGATCCGCTGGACGGATGGAAAATATGGTTTCCATCCGTCCAGATTTATCGGATCGGATGTCAGCGGACATGTCTCCACTGACATCCGATGCCCCATAGAGATGCATGGGGGGGACCGTTCAGATCCACCAAAAAAACGAACAGGCGGATCTGAACGGTCCGCCTGTGTGAATGGGGCCTTAATAAGTATGATTTCTTGTCTTATAAATGGGGTTGGGACCATCAGTTGTGTTGTGCAGAAGTCAGGTGGATACACAGCTGATAGTCCTTCTGAATAGACTGTTAGAATTTGTATTATGGCAAGAAAAAAGCAGCCAAGTACAGGAGTGGCCATCAGAAATGAAGGTCAGTCAGTCCGAAAAATTGGGAAAACTTTGAAAGTGTCCCCAAGTGCAGTCACAAAAACCATCAAGCACTACAAAGAAACTGGCTTACATGCGGACCGCCCCAGGAAAGGAAGACCAAGAGTCACCTCTGCTGCGGAGGATAAGTTCATCCGAGTCACCAGCCTCAGAAATCGCAGTTTAACAGCAGCTCAGATTAGAGACCAGGTCAATGGCACACGGAGTTCTAGCAGCAGACACATCTCTAGAACAACTGTTAAGAGGAGACTGTGTGAATCAGGCCTTCATGGTAGAATATCTCCTAGGAAACCACTGCTAAAGAAAGGCAACATGCAGAAGAGACTTGTTCAGGCTAAAGAACACAAAGAATGGACATTAGACCAGTGGAAATCTGTGCTTTGGTCTGATGAGTCCAAATTTGAGATCTTTGGTTCCAAACACCGTGTCTTTGTGCGACGCAGAAAAGGTGAACGGATGGACTCTACATGCCTGGTTCCCACCGTGAAGCATGGAAGAGGAGGTGTGATGGTGTGGGGTGCTTTGCTGGTGACACTGTTGGGGATTTATTCAAAATTGAAGGCATACTGAACCAGCATGGCTACCACAGCATCTTGCAGCGGCATGCTGTTCCATCCGGTTTGCGTTTAGTTGGACCATCATTTATTTTTCAACAGGACAATGACCCCAAACACACCTCCAGGATGTGTAAGGGCTATTTGACCAAGAAGGAGAGTGATGGGGTGCTGCGTAAGATGACCTGGCCTCCACAGTCACCGGACCTGAACCCAATCGAGATGGTTTTGGGTGAGCTGGACCACAGAGTGAAGGCAAAAGGGCCAACAAGTGCTAAGCATTTCTGGGAACTCCTTGAAGACTGTTGGAAGACCATTTCAGGTGACTCATTGAAGTGTGACTCTACAATTTTCATAGTCATGAAAATAAAGAAAACTCTTTGAATGAGAAGGTGTGTCCAAACTTTTGGTCTGTACTGTACGTGTGTGTATATATATAACACACACACATATATACATACATACACACACACACACACAGTGCCTTGCAGAAGTATTCGGCCCCCTTGAACTTTGCGACCTTTTGCCACATTTCAGGCTTCAAACAAAGATATAAAACTAATTTTTTGTGAAGAATCAACAACAAGTGGGACACAATCATGAAGTGGAACGAAATTTAGTGGATATTTCAAACTTTGTTAAATAAAAAACTGAAAAATTTGGCGTGCAAAACTATTCAGCCCCTTTACTTTCAGTGCAGCCAACTCTCTCCAAAAGTTCAGTGAAGATCTCTGAATGATCCAATGTTGACCTAATGACTAATGATGATAAATAGAATCCACCTGTGTGTAATCAAGTCTCCGTATAAATGCACTTGCACTTTGATAGTCTCAGAGGTCTGTTTAAAGCGCAGAGAGCATCATGAAGAACAAGGAACACACCAGGCAGGCCCGAGATACTGTTGGAGAAGTTTAAAGCCAGATTTGGATACAAAAAGATTTCCCAAGCTTTAAACATCCCAAGGAGCACTGTGCAAGCGATAATATTAAAATGGGAGTCCGAAGACCTGGCCGTCCCTCTAAACTTTCAGCTCATACAAGGAGAAGACTGATCAGAGATGCAGCCCAGAGGCCCATGATCACTCTGGATGAACTGCAGAGATCTACAGCTGAGGTGGGAGACTCTGTCCATAGGACAACAATGAGTCGTATTACTGCACAAATCTGGCCTTTATGGAAGAGTGGCAAGAAGAAAGCCATTTCTTAAAGATATCCATAAAAAAAGTGTTGTTTAAAGTTTGCCACAAGCCACCTGGGAGACACACCAAACATGTGGAAGAAGGTGCTCTGGTCAGATGAAACCAAAAATCGAACTTTTTGGCAACAATGCAAAATGTTATGTTTGGCGTAAAAGCAGCACAGCTCATCACCCTGAATACACCATCCCCACTGTCAAACATGGTGGTGGCAGCATCATGGTTTGGGCCTGCTTTTCTTCAGCAGGGACAGGGAAGATGGTTAAAATTGATGGGAAGATGGATGGAGCCAAATACAGGACCATTCTGGAAGAAAACCTGATGGAGTCTGCAAAAGACCCGAGACTGGGACAGAGATTTGTCTTCCAACAAGACAATGATCCAAAACAAAGCAAAATCTACAATGGAATGGTTCACAAATAAACATATCCAGGAGTTAGAATGGCCAAGTCAAAGTCCAGACCTGAATCCAATTGAGAATCTGTGGAAAGAACTGAAAACTGCTGTTCACAAACGCTCTCCATCCAACCTCACTGATCTCAAGCTGTTTTGCAAGGAGGAATGGGCAAAAATTTCAGTCTCTCGATGTGCAAAACTGATAGAGACATACCCCAAGCGACTTACAACTGTAATCGCAGCAATAGTTGGCGCTACAAAGTATTAACTTAAGGGGGCTGAATAATTTTGCCTGCCCAAATTTTCAGTTTTTTTATTTGTTAAAGTTTGAAATATCCAATAAATTTCGTTCCACTTCATGATTGTGTCCCACTTGTTGATTCTTCACAAAAAATTACAGTTTTAGATCTTTATGTTTGAAGCCTGAAATGTGGCAAAAGGTCGCAAAGTTCAGGGGGGCCGAATACTTTCGCAAGGCACTGTATCTTTCTTGAAACACCCAACATAACCCTAAAAAGATATGTATATAGATATATGTCCCAAAAATGTATTGGTTCCCAAAATATCGCAAACAATGAAAAATCTATCTATACATTCGATCTATCTATCTATCTATCTATCTATCTATCCATCCATCTATCCATCTAATGAGTAGAATTTAGAAATTCAAAACAAGCTTCACATTGATCTTCACAAACACATACATATATACATACATACATACATATAAACACAAAATATATTGACCCTTTTCAACATTCTATCCGAAAAATATATGCGAGAAGTAAACAAATTATATAAAAATATAGATATGCATACGTACATACATAAACACTGCAAGCACTTGGGCCCCTTTCACACAGACGGACCGTTCAGATCCGCCTGTCAGTTTTTTTGGGGGATCTGAACGGTCCCCCCATGCATTCCTATGGGGCATCGGATATCAGCGGAGACATGTCCGCTGACACCCGATCCGATCTGTCAAATCTGGACGGATAGAAACCCTATTTTCCATCCGTCCAGTGGATGGGATCGGATGAGAACGGTCCGTTCCCTTCCGATTTCCCCCATAGAGATGCATGGGGAACTGACAGCTGTGTCTCCGCACACAGCGTGGAGACACAGCTGTCATCCTCCTGCTCAGCGGGGGATCGGCGGATCGATCCCCCGCTGAGAAAAACTGACTCTGTCCATCGGACGGATTGTGTGAAAGGAGCCTTATGGTCTACATGTCTTTCAGTTTCAGGACTATAAAATAGCTTCGCACATGTCTATCACTACAAACACAGCAGCCAATTCGTGCACCTGTGATGTATGTGATTTAATTGCAAAACCTGGCCTGCTCATGTCTCAGAAGGATTGGATTTGAGAAACACTCCAAAAAACAAGGCTATTAGTCCTGGTTGACACTATAGCGATGCCATAACACTGCAAATCTACTGCGTGTTAATGGATCGCATTCGCAGCACAGGCAGTTCACACTGGCATATGCGATTCGCTGGGGGTGTCAATTTCAAGTTTGCGACACCCCCAGATTAGATCGCATATCACAGTGGGATCTGCCAGTTTGCACATGAATCAGATGGCACTGGTGTGAACCACTTTGCGATCCAATTCTGCTGTGGAACTTAAGGGTGCTGTGTGAGTTCACTGCGATTTGGGTTGCAAATTCTGCAAGACAAACTGTATGGGTGAAGTTGCACCACACAGACATTGCATGTGATTTTAGAAGCATTGCTATCCAAATCACATGCTATGTCGGTCATCGCAATAGTGAGAACCGGCACTAATAGCCACTCCGACTCTGCAAGAACTTGCTCAACTTGCTTTTACCACTATGTTGGTAAAATATGTAGAGGGTCCAATACCAGACACATAGTTGCTTGGTGTTCATCAAATTCTCCAAACATTGTAAGGCGCCTTTCACACAGGCGGACCGTTCAGATCCACCTGTCCGTTTTTTTTTTTTGGCGGATCTGAACGGTCCCCCCATGCATCTCTATGGGGGATCGGATGTCAGCGGAGACATGTCCGCTGACATCCGATCCGATAAATCTGGACGGATGGAAACCCTAATTTTCCATCCGTCCAGCGGATCGGATGAGAACGGATCGACAGTCCGTTCCCATCTGATTTCCCCCCATAGAGATGCATGGGGAACTGACAGCTGTGTCTCTGCACACAGCACGGAGACACAGCTGTGATCCTGCTGCTCAGCGGGGGATCGGCGGCTCGATCCCCCGCTGAGAAAAACAGAATCCGTCCGACGGACGGATAGTGTGAAAGGGGCCTAAACGAAAGGTTTTAAAGGGGAAATTCATACAAGTGTTGTCATTGTTGGGATTTGAAACCATGACCTTAGTGACTCTGGGTAAGTTGCTAAGCAGTTAGCCATTATGCAGAATCCAGTTGTTTGGTGAACAGAAAGGGGTGGCATGAGGTAAAAATGCACATATAGCTAAGGTACTCAACATTGTAGGGAACCTAGGAAGAAGACTATTAAAGTGTGAAGTTTTAATGTCGAGCTCTGTAGTGTAGTGGTTAGAATTGCGTGCTATGCACCGTGCAACAATGAGTTCAAATCCAAACAAGGGAGATAATTAAATAGCTGTGCATGATGTCACTTTGCAAAAGCTTCACAGGGTATGTGCTATCTTGTTATCTGCGTGTACTTATTTTAGAGCAAGAAAAATGATCCAATCTGTCAGGGTAAAACAAATAAAATCTCTCTCCCCAACACAACTCAGGTGGGGATGGTGAGACTTGAACCTACGGCTGAGTGAGATGAATGAATCAGAGTCACATAAGCATGACAATTTGAGAAGCCGCGATTGCCATTCAGCTTTAATTGACGTCGCCCAATGCGGAATTCACTGTTGGTGTAACGCTCTCCAATTCGCCACGGCGCGAGTTCATTGATTTTAATGTGGAGAGAAAAAAAAAAACAGCCAGAGCAGAGTTAGGCTGGAGATTTAATGAATTAGGCCCATAGTGTCTGTCTTTCATCCCCAGTGATGATGACTACCGTCACAATGTCCATATCCAATACGATCCAATAAAAACAGATAGATTGGGATAGGTTCCTCTCTTCCATCTAAATGACTAGATCAGATGGCAGCCAGATGTAAACGGACAGGTGGTCCATTTACATCCAACTGCCAATAGAGGAGAGCAGGCTGTGTCTGTGTCCACTCTGCATAAGCAGAGCTGACACAGACCAGCCATCCGCCTGCTCAACAGGGATCATCCGCTGAACAAGCGGACTTCTGGACAGGACTGAGTGAGTGGCAGTAATTTTACAAAGTATGAATACAAGGAAAATTAGACTGACAGGAATAATGCACAGTGTTCAAACAACCAGCTATCCGTTCCCATCGGTGAAAGATCTGTGATAATTGGTTACTACGGATTACAGCAGTTTGATTTATCAAGGCCCACACAAGTCAAATGTGGTTCAGTTACAGGCAGAGTAACGTATCAAAAACCACCTTTAGGAAGAATAACCTGCTGGAAAAATGTAATATTCTACCTCGATAAACGTGTGCCCATAAAAATATGTAAATAACATGCAGGAATTTATTGGCTCTCAAAGAGCTCAGTTTGATTGAAACCAAGCCATAGCAGCATGAAGCTATCCTATAGCAATCTGCTAGTGTGGGCATGTTGTCAGCCTGATGTAATCCTGCCTTGAGGGACCAATGCCAAATGAGGAGTGTCCCTCATACTCAGGGTCAAACCTTATTTCAGGAACACAGCAAATGGCTCTCTTGCCCTTGCTTCATACCTGACACATTTGACATAAATGCTCTCCAATCTTCTCATTCATGAAGTAGAGAGAATGAATGAAAGTGCAATTATTATCTTTTTTTATTCTCTCCTCTGTCTCTTTCCTGCAGTTAAGATTAACAGCTGCAATGCAAAAGGTAGCTTAGAGATGCCAGTGATGGCCCATGATGACCTTGAGCGAGACATCATACTGGGCTATGTCTACTGTGTGTTATGCACAAAATAACTAACTGCACTTAGCGAGGGTGTGGAAAGTGGGAACACATCATGACCATTACATACTGAAAGGCAAATTTCAAGGTGAACAGTCTAATGCAACTATGCACACATTTCAGATAGGGTTGTGCAAAAATGGATGGAGACACTATAGGCTTGGCTTTGTAGGAGGAGGTGGGTGTAGACTTTTAAATATGTAGAACACTTCCAATACACAGGACCTCCACATGCTTAGCAGTCCTTACATCGTGGAGACCTGCAAACAAACAATTCAATCTAGGTGAATGATGCAAAGTGTATCCATTCAGACAATAGTGGGTCCCTCTTACACTGCACATAGTGAAATCAGGCCATAGGCTGGTACACCTGCTCACTTGTCATTATGCAATCTAATCAAAAAGCACACATGCATCTGTCACATAGTATGTAGTCATATGTTTTGCTTCCATCAGAAACCCAAACCCATGCACATTAAATATACAAAGGTCGACCGGCAGATGTGGCCTCCTCTATCCTCAGCTACTTCAGGGTGATTAGAGGTCAGTGAAACATGCCCAGCACATACACATCGCTCCAACTGCTGGCCGAACACTGACATTCCCTCCAGACTGTGTAGAAAACGGGCTCTCCGTTCCCATAAGAAGCGGAATGCGGATTCTTACCTTTCTATTCCAGAGACGGAGGACCTCGCAGCTTTAGATGTCACTGTCAGTGCAAGAGGAGGCGGAGAAGGGGAAGGCGGAGCGCTAAGGAAAAACCTAGGAAAGCGGCAGCGTGACGTCACGAACACACCGGAACGTGATAGGTCGTGTAGAATGATGCCTCCCGTCGAAATGCATCCAACTTACTGCGCATGCTCAGTAAGTGACGTCACTCCAGCTGACTGCTCCGATCAGCTGTGCTGGCGGTGACGACACTGACATGCGCAGTTTGTCGGATGCATTATCCGATGGTAGACAGAGAGCGGAGGGGAGAGAATGTGAGATTCTGCCTCGCTCTCTGTACTAGCTATCGGGACGGAACGGATTACAGTGTATTCTTATTAGAGAAATGGCGGGAATATTGTCTGATTAGAGAACAGTCACACAGCTCTTATCGGGGCACATTAACCACTTTACCACCGGAGGATTTTCCTGCTTTACGTCCAGGCCACTTTTTGCGACTCGGCACTGTGCGACTTTAACTGACAATTGCGCGGTCATGCAACGCCGTACCCAAACAAAATTTAAGTCCTTTTTTCCCCACAAACAGAGCTTTCTTTTGGTGGTATTTGATCACTTCCGGTGACGCTACGTCATAACCCAGATGGTGCGAGCCCCGGTGCGCATGCGCACAAGACATTTTCAAGGTCCGATGAAATTCTGAGACTTAGCGAACAGCTGACTGAGAGGAGGAGGGGCTGAGGTGGGAAGGAGTTACCGCCACTAGTGCATTCATTACGCACCCTCTAAGTCAGCTCTATAGCTCCATATATATATATATATATATATATATATATATATATATTCACTTCCTTCCCGCCTCCTCTAAGTCAGCTCTGCAACATGTTGTAACATTTTCCCGCAGCGGTTTGTGCCTCTCCCCTCAGCCCCTCCTCCTCTCAGTTAGCTGTTCGCTAAGTCTCAGAATTTCATCTGACCTTGAAAATGTCTTGTGCGCATGCGCACCAGGGCTCGCACCAGCTGGGTTATGACGTAGCGTCCCCGGAAGTGACGAGGTGTGGAATTTTCATGCGTCCAAAAAAATTTTAGAACACCGGAACGTGATAGGTCGTGTAGAATAATGCCTCCCGTCGAAATGCATCCAACTTACTGCGCATGCTCAGTAAGTGACGTCACTCCAGCTGACTGCTCCGATCAGCTGTGCTGGCGGTGACGACACTGACATGCGCAGTTTGTCGGATGCATTATCCGACGGTAGACAGAGAGCGGAGGGGAGAGAATGTGAGATTCTGCCTCGCTCTCTGTACTATCTATCGGGACGGAACGGATTACAGTGTATTCTTATTAGAGAAATGGCGGGAATATTGTCTGATTAGAGAACAGTCACAATGTACAATGTACAAACAGCAAGCAGGTACTTCCCTTTGTGAAGACACTTGGACACTCAGGTTGAGTAGTGTTATTTAGTGTTAGGTTCTGCAAGTAACGCAGGATGCCTTGTCGTTGGCCTTGCAGCTTCTGCATGCATTTGCAAATATGTGTTAACTAAACTCCTGCTTTTAACTTATATTGTTAGACAGGTTTATTTTGGTTTGTTAGCAGACTGGTGGGTAAGTATTTCAAACTAGGGACCGGCTGTTTTTCACACACCTTAATTTATCCCATCTTGCTTTTCAATTGACTATTCACAGGGAGGGAGACACTGAGCAGTGCTCGCCAGTTCTCACATAAAGTCACAAATTGCCCATTTCTTGCATCTTACTAGGGATGGAGACGCTTGCTTTACAGGCGGGTGTCTCACTCAAAGTCCCCATTTGCCTATAACATCTTTACTAAAGGGATGGGGGTGTGTGTCTCCCAGCTGATCACATTTAGTTTGCACCCCATGGTTTTTTATACAGCCATGCGTTTTTCATTGCCAGTCATGGATTGGAGCAGGTGGGGGAGGATTGGGCGGTCTCCAATCCCATCTGTTTCCCATCCATCTATTAGCAAGCATGTACTTCCCTTTGTGAAGACACTTGGACACTCAGGTTGAGTAGTGTTATTTAGTTTTAGGTTCTGCAAGCAACGCAGGATGCCTTGTCGTTGGCCTTGCAGCTTCCGCATGCATTTGCAAATATGTGTTAACTAAACTCCTGCTTTTAACTTATATTGTTAGACAGGTTTATTTTGGTTTGTTAGCAGACTGGTGGGTAAGTATTTCAAACTAGGGACCGGCTGTTTTTCACACACCTTCATTTATCCCATCTTGCTTTTCAATTGACTATTCACAGGGATGGAGACACTGAGCAGTGCTCGCCAGTTCTCACATAAAGTCCCAAATTGCCCATTTCTTGCATCTTACTAGGGATGTAGACGCTTGCTTTACAGGCGGGTGTCTCACTCAAAGTCCCCATTTGCCTATAACATCTTTACTAAAGGGATGGGGGTGTGTGTCTCCCAGCTGATCACATTTAGTTTGCACCCCATGGTTTTTTTATACAGCCATGCGTTTTTCATTGCCAGTCATGGATTGGAGCAGTTGGGGGAGGATTGGGCGGTCTCCAATCCCATCTGTTTCCCATCCATCTATTAGCAAGCATGTACTTCCCTTTGTGAAGACACTTGGACACTCAGGTTGAGTAGTGTTATTTAGTTTTAGGTTCTGCAAGCAACGCAGGATGCCTTGTCGTTGGCCTTGCAGCTTCCGCATGCATTTGCAAATATGTGTTAACTAAACTCCTGCTTTTAACTTATATTGTTAGACAGGTTTATTTTGGTTTGTTAGCAGACTGGTGGGTAAGTATTTCAAACTAGGGACCGGCTGTTTTTCACACACCTTCTTTTATCCCATCTTGCTTTTCAATTGACTATTCACAGGGATGGAGACACTGAGCAGTGCTCGCCAGTTCTCACATAAAGTTCAAAATTGCCCATTTCTTGCAGAGAACAGTCACACAGCTCTTATCGGGGCACATTAACCACTTTACCACCGGAGGATTTTCCTGCTTTACGTCCAGGCCACTTTTTGCCATTCGGCACTGTGCGACTTTAACTGACAATTGCGCGGTCATGCAACGCCGTACCCAAACTAAATTTATGTCCTTTTTTTCCCATAAACAGAGCTTTCTTTAGGTGGTATTTGATCACCTCTGCGCTTTTCATTTTTTGCGATATTAATAAAAAAAGAGCGACAATTTTGAAAAAATAACAATATTTTTCTACTTTGACAGTTAAAAAATATCCAATATATTCAATTTTTGTCATATATTTAGGCCAAAATGTATTTAGCTACATGTCTTTGACAAAAAAATTCTCAATGAGCATATTTTTAACCGCTTTAAGACCGGAAGATTTTACCCCATTCCTGACCAGGCCATATTTTGTGATTCAGCACTGCATTATTTAACTGACAATTGCATGGTTGTGCGATGCTGTACCCAAATTCAATTTATGTCCTTTTTTCCCCCCACAAATAGAGCTTTCTTTTGGGGGTATTTGATCACTTGTGCGATTTTTACTTGTTGCGCTATAAACAAAAAAAGTGCGACAATTTTGAAAAAATAACAATATTTTTCACATTTTTTTTGTATGAAATTCCCCCCAAAAAAATGTAAAAATCAAAATTTTTTAAAATTTTAGGCCAATTTGTTATCTGCTACATATTTCTGGTAAAAAAAAAAAAATCGCAATAAGCGTATTTTAATTGGTTTGCGCAAAAGTTATTGCGTTTACTAACTACGGGAAATTTATGTCATTTTTATTGTTTTTTTTTTTTTTAACTAGTATTGGCGGCGATTTGCGATTTTTTTTTTTTTTTTTTTTTTTTTGCTGGACTGCGACATTGCGGCGGACAGATCGGACCCCTAACTGACATTTTTGACACTTTTGGGGGACCAGTGACATTACTACAGTAATCAGTGCTATACATGTACTGTTACTGTAATAATGACACTGGCAGGGAAGGGGTTAATTTTATTGGTGATCTAGGGGTTAATTGTATGCCTGGTGCTTACTGACGTGTGTGGGGGGAGGGGACTGAGTGACACAGGCACAGATCGCAGGTTCAGCTATGCTGAATCCTGTAATCTGGGACTGTCTGTCACATAGGAGATCCGCCCGCTTTATTTACACAAGAGGGCGGATCTCATCACTCGATCCCCAACGATCGGGGAAGAGCGGCGGTGATCACCGCCTCTCCTCCCCTGGCCCGACTCCCGCTGTGTCTGAATACAGCAGGAACGAGCCTCCGGCGGCACACGCGCGCGCCGCCAACAAAGGGAGGAGTCTACGTCGCTGGACGATAATGAGCCACTTTGCCACAGTACGCTCCATGTGAGCGGTCGGCAAGTGGTTAAAGGGGAACAGTGACGGGAATAATAAAGGGACACTCTGACTGCAATATCCCCATATGTCCCTAGGTGATTCAATATCCAGCAGGTGGTGCTGTGGAGCGTCCAGCAGGTGGTGCTGTGGAGCAGAGGAGCAGAGCGCGGGATCAGAGGCTGTCAGGGCGTGCAGGAGAGAGAAGTGTGTTGTGCGTGACCGACCGACCGACCGACCGGCCGACCGCGTGTGAGTAACCCCCCCCCCCAGAAGCGAGCGGTACAGTAAACCCCCCCCCCCCTTTTTTTTTTTTGCGGCGGGCGGCGAGTGGTGCGGCCCCCCCCCCCCCTGACAGAGAGGGAGCAGAGGAGACTAGCGGAGCAAAGGCTGACCGGGAAGTGACAGAGGGAGGCGGGTGCAGAGCGGAGACTGACCGTCTGAGGGAAAAAAAAAAAAAAGCCAGGAACTGCTAGAGTCAGACTTAAAGGGACATACACTAGGTAAGTAAGACTGGTGACTGAGATTGTACACTGACTGAGGGTGTAGTGTAGTACCTGAGTACCTGTGAGTACCTGTTACTACCTGAGTATCTGCGAGTACCTGAGTATCTGTGAGTATCTGTGAGTACCTGTGAGTACCTGAGAATCTGTGAGTACCTGTGAGTATCTGTGAGTACCTGAGTACCTGTGAGTACCTGAGTATCTGGGAGTATCTGTGAGTACCTGAGTATCTGGGAGTATCTGTGAGTACCTGAGTATCTGGGAGTACCTGTGAGTACCTGAGTACCTGTGAGTACCTGAGTATCTGTGAGTACCTGAGTATCTGTGAGTATCTGTGAGTACCTGAGTATCTGTGAGTACCTGTGAGTACCTGAGAATCTGTGAGTACCTGTGAGTATCTGTGAGTACCTGAGTACTGTGAGTACCTGAGTACCTGAGTATCTGTGAGTACCTGAGTATCTGTGAGTATCTGTGAGTACCTGAGTATCTGTGAGTATCTGTGAGTACCTGAGTATCTGTGAGTACCTGAGTACCTGAGTATCTGGGAGTACCTGTGAGTACCTGAGTATCTGGGAGTACCTGTGAGTACCTGAGTATCTGGGAGTACCTGTGAGTACCTGAGTATCTGGGAGTACCTGTGAGTACCTGAGTATCTGGGAGTACCTGTGAGTACCTGAGTATCTGGGAGTATCTGTGAGTACCTGAGTATCTGTGAGTACCTGTGAGTACCTGAGTATCTGTGAGTACCTGAGTATCTGGGAGTACCTGTTACTACCTGAGCGTTGTGCGTCTGACCGGGCTGTGCGACTCGGGGTTGTGCGTCTGACCGGGCTGTGCGACTCGGGGTTGTGCGTCTGACCGGGCTGTGCGATCGGGGTTGTGCGTCTGACCGGGCTGTGCGACTCAGTGTTGTGCGTCTGACCGGGCTGTGAGACTCAGTGTTGTGCGTCTGACCGGGCTGTGCGACTCGGTGTTGTGCGTCTGACCGGGCTGTGCGACTTAGTGTTGTGCGTCTGACCGGGCTGTGCGACTCAGCATTGTGCGTCTGACCGGGCTGTGCGACTCAGCGTGGTGCGTCTGACCGGGCTGTGCGACTCAGTGTTGTGCGTCTGACCGGGCTGTGCGACTTGGTGTTGTGCGTCTGACCAGGCTGTGCGACTCAGCGTTGTGCGTCTGACCGGGCTGTGCGACTCAGCGTTGTGCATCTGACTGGGCTGTGCGACTCGGTGTTGTGCATCTGACCGGGCTGTGCGACTCGGTGTTGTGCGTCTGACCGGGCTGTGCGACTTAGTGTTGTGCGTCTGACCGGGCTGTGCGACTTAGTGTTGTGCGTCTGACTGGGCTGTGCGACTTAGTGTTGTGCGTCTGACCGGGCTGTGCGACTTAGTGTTGTGCGTCTGACCGGGCTGTGCGACTTAGTGTTGTGCGTCTGACTGGGCTGTGCGACTTAGTGTTGTGCGTCTGACCGGGCTGTGCGACTGAGGGTTGTGCGTCTGACCGGGCGGTGCGACTCAGTGTTGTGCGTCTGACCTGGCTGTGAGATTGTGAGTGTTGTGCAACTGAGTGTCAAGTGAGTGGAGCGGAATACCAGAGGGTGAGAAGGTAGCGTTAGGAAGCCAGGAAATAGCCACATAGGATAGGCTTAAATTACTGAATCCCCATTAGATTAGATAGTAGGTACAATGCCCGGCGGGTGTGGAGATGCGACTCGGTGTACATCTTGTGATATGTATGCGTTCCTCGGTCATGTGATCGAAGGCGAATACAAATGTGCAAAATGTGAGCACGTTGCTTCCCTGGAAGCTCAGGTCCTGAATCTAGGGAAGCAGCTGGCAACACTGAGACGAATGTCCATGCCGGAGGAGAGCCAGGATTGTACCAATCAGGTGCAGGCAGGGGTCTGCACAGAGGTGGGCGGAGTATCGGAGGTGCAGGCATCAGAGCAGAGTAGAGGGGTGACAGTTAGGAGGGGTAGAAGGGAACAAGGCAAGGAGGCTGATCCTGGGCTGGAGCACCCCAATAGATACGCCCCGTTGTGTGATGTTGGGGAAACCAGTCAGGGACCAGCATTGCTGGAGCAGAGCGACGCCCCTAGCTGCCAGGGGAAGAACTCCTCCAGTGAGGCTGGGAGAAAGGGAAAGGAAAGACAGGTGCTGGTGGTAGGGGACTCAATTATTAGAAGGGCAGACAGTGTAATCTGTGACCAAGACCGTGTGCGCCGAACAGTCTGTTGTTTGCCGGGCGCTCGGGTTCGGCACATAGCGGATCGGGTGGACAGATTATTGGGTGGGGCTGGGGAAGACCCAGCTGTCATGGTACACGTGGGTACCAATGACATAGGCAGAGGAAGACGGAGAGTCCTAAACGATTTCAGGGACTTAGGCGCTAAGTTGAGGACTAGGACCTCCAAGGTAATATTTTCCGAAATACTACCTGTACCTCGAGCCACACCAGAGAGGCAGCGGGAGATTAGGGAAGTTAACGAGTGGCTGAGGAGCTGGTGTAGTAAGGAGGGTTTCGGGTTCCTGGAGAACTGGGCCGACTTCTCAGTCGGTCACCGGCTCTTTGGTAGGGACGGATTGCACCTAAATGGGGTGGGTGCAGCCGTACTGGGTGCGAGGATGGCCGAAAAGTTAGAGGGGCTTTTAAACTAGGGAATGGGGGGGAGGGTACAGATGTAGAATTACCCAGTGGAAAGCAAGTTTCAGAGGGCAGAAATGGGGGCATTAGCGATAGGGTGTGCGGAGCTCCTATACCCAGGGTGGGTACGGGGAAAAATCAAGAGAGCAGCCTAAAAACATCAAAAGAGGATAAATATAACCGATCAAAATTACGAGGTTTGTATACCAATGCCAGAAGCCTGGCCAACAAGATGGGAGAGCTGGAGCTGCTGATATTTGAGGAGGACTTAGATTTTGTGGGGATAACTGAGACTTGGTTTGACAGCTCTCATGACTGGATGGCGTCCATTCAGGGGTATTCCCTTTATCGCAGAGATAGAGAAAGTAAAAAAGGGGGAGGGGTATGTTTGTATATTAAGAACAGTATACAGGTAAATATGAGGGATGATATTAATAATGGAGCTATGGACGAGGCAGAATCCCTATGGGTAGAGCTTCAAAGGGAAGGCACGGCGGGGAAGGTAATATTGAGCGTATGCTATAGGCCCCCCAACCAGAGGGAGGAGGGTGAGGCGGACCTCATGTTACAGATAGGATTGGCAGCAAGGATGGGAAATGTCATTATAATGGGGGACTTTAATTATCCAGATATAGACTGGGCAGAAGGAACCGCACACTCAGCCAAGGCTCGGCAGTTCCTAAATGTTTTGCAGGACAATTTCATGGGTCAGATGGTGAATGCACCGACAAGAAGCAATGCGGTACTTGACCTACTGATTACCAACAATACAGACCTGATCACGGATATAGAAATACGGGACAACTTAGGGAACAGTGACCATAGGTCAATTGGTTTCAGTATTAATTACAGTAATAGGAAACACAAGGGTAATATAAGGACGCTGAATTTCACAAGAGCCAATTTCCCTAAACTGCGCTCGCTGCTAGAAAATATCAAATGGGATAGAACCCTGGGAACAAAGAACACGGAGGAAAAATGGGAGTGCTTCAAGAGCATACTTAACAAGGGAGTGGGCCAGTGCATTCCACAGGGAAATAAATTTAAAAGAGCAAAACTAAACCCTGGGTGGCTAAACTCCAACATTAAAATGTATATTAGAGCTAAAGAAAAGGCCTTCAAAAAATACAAGACTGAGGGGTCATTGGCAGCATTTAAGCACTACAAAGAGTGTAATAAGAAATGTAAAGATGAAATCAGGGCGGCTAAAATAGAACACGAGAGACATATAGCGGAGGAGAGCAAAAAGAACCCCAAGAAGTTCTTTAAGTATATAAACAGTAAGAAAGCCAGGCCAGAGCACATTGGCCCCATAAAAGATGATAAAGGAAAAATGGCCACTGAGGACAGAGAAAAGGCGGAAGTGTTAAATAATTTCTTTTCTTCAGTCTTCACAAAGGAATCGGGGGGCTACACGAAACCCGCTTGTAAGGCCGAACTAAATAATACACCTCAGGAAGTGCCGCCATGGCTAACAGAGGATAGACTTAGAGCTAAACTAGAGAAACTTAACATAAATAAATCCCCGGGACCGGATGGCTTGCACCCGAGGGTTCTTAATGAGCTCAGCCAGGTGATTGCCAGACCATTATTCTTGATCTTTAAGGATAGTTTACAGACGGGTATGGTGCCAGCTGATTGGAAAAAAGCCAACGTGGTACCAATATTTAAAAAGGGGCCGAGATATATCCCGGGTAACTATAGGCCGGTCAGCCTAACATCAGTAGTCTGCAAAATTTTGGAGGGGATGATAAGGGACCACATACAAGACTTTAGTAATGAAAATGGTATTATAAGTAGAAATCAGCATGGATTCATGAAAAATCGTTCGTGCCAAACCAATCTGTTAACCTTCTACGATGAAGTGAGCTGCCACCTAGATAAAGGTAAGCCTGTGGATGTGGTGTATCTGGACTTCGCAAAGGCCTTTGACACCGTTCCTCACAAACGCTTACTGTACAAACTAAGGAAGGTAGGTATGGATCATAAGGTGAGTACCTGGATAGAGACCTGGCTCCAGGGGAGAGTCCAGAGGGTGGTGATTAATGGGGAGTACTCGGATTGGGCGGGTGTGGAAAGTGGGGTCCCCCAGGGTTCTGTCCTGGGACCAATCCTGTTTAATTTATTCATAAATGATCTAGAGGAGGGGATATCTAGTACAATCTCAGTATTTGCAGATGATACTAAATTAGGCATGCCAATATCTTCTATGCAGGATGTGGAAATCTTGCAAGCAGACCTGAACAAAATAACGGGGTGGGCAACCACATGGCAGATGAGGTTTAATGTAGAAAAATGTAAAGTAATGCACTTGGGTGCCAGAAACCAGAAAGCAAGCTATTCACTAGGGGGTGAACCTCTGGGTGAGTCTAGGATGGAAAAGGACTTGGGGGTACTGGTAGACAACAGGCTTGGCAGTGGCATGCAATGCCAAGCCGCCGCAAGCAAAGCCAACAGAATACTGGGATGTATAAAAAGGGGGATTCACTCCAGAAATAAAGAGATTATTCTCCCGCTCTACAAGACTCTGGTCCGGCCACATCTGGAGTATGCTGTCCAGTTCTGGGCACCGGTCCGCAGGAAGGATGTGCTGGAACTGGAGAAAGTCCAGAGGAGGGCAACAAAAATAATTAGGGGAATGGAGGACATCGGCTATGAGGAAAGACTACAAGCACTGAACCTATTCTCTCTGGAGAAGAGACGATTGAGGGGGGATATGATATCAATGTACAAATACTGTACTGGCGACCCTAGCATAAGGAACAAACTATTCAGAGAAAGGGAATACAATAAGACACGTGGCCACTCACTAAAACTTGAGGAAAGGCGGTTTAACCTTAAAGTGCGTAAGGGGTTCTTCACTGTAAGAGCGGTAAGGATGTGGAATTCTCTTCCACAAGCAGTCGTATCAGCGGGGAGCATAGATAGTTTCAAAAAACTATTAGATGTACACCTTAAAGACCACAACATACAGGGGTACACAATGTACGGTTAAAAGCAAACACACACGCATCATGGGTTGAACTGGATGGACTTGTGTCTTTTTTCAACCTCACTAACTATGTAACTATGTAATATTAAAGGGGCACTCTGACCACAATATTAAAGGGGCTCTCTGACTGCAATATTAAAGGGGCACTCTGACCGGGACACATAAAGGGGCACTCTGACCGCAATATTAAAGGGGCACTCTGACGACAATATTAAAGGGGACCTCTGACCGCAATTTAAAAGGGGACCTCAGACCGCAATATTAAAGGGGACCTCAGACCGCAATATTAAAGGGGCACTCTGACCGCAATATTAAAGGGGCACTCTGACTGGAATAATAAAGGAGAACTCTGAGAGGGACACATAAAGGGGCACTCTGATGGGGACACACTGGATGTAAAGGGGCACTCTGACGGGGACACACTGGATGTAAAGGGACACTCTGACGGGGACACACTGGATGTAAAGGGGCATTCTGACGAGGACTCACTGGACGTAAAGGGGCACTCTGACGAGGACACACTGGACGTAAAGGGGCACTCTGACGAGGACACACTGGATGTAAAGGGGAACTCTGATGGGGACACAGTGGATATAAAGTAGCACTCTGATGGGGACATGGATGTAAAGGAGGGACTTTGACAGGGACACACTGGATGTAAAGGAGAACTCTGATGGGGACACGGACACAGGCTGAATGACAGCGGGGGACATGGGCTGCATGACGGCGGGGACACAGGGTGGATGACGGCAGGGACAGGGGCTGAATGACGGCGGGGACACAGGCTGAATGATGGAGGGGATACAGGCCGAATGACGGTGGGGACACAGGCCGAATGGCCGCGGGGACACAGGCTGCATGATGAGGGACACACTGATGTTGTACAGATGAGGCACAAATGAGCACTGAGGAGGCACGCATGGGCATGAATGAGGCACAGATGGGCATGAATGAGGCAAAGGTGGGCATTAATGCGGCACAGGTGAGCATGAATGGGGCACATATTGGCATGAATGGGGCACAGATGGGCATGGATGAGGTAGGGGTGGTGCCGATCGGTGAGTACAGCGTGCGAGGAGAGAGCTGAACCAGACATGCAGCGGTCTGTTGACAAATGATCGCTCCTTCATTGGATAGAGCGATTACATGGTAAAGGGCCGCTGGCGTTGGCCCTTTAACACAATCCGCGGGAAGCGCAATTCTGGGAGGACATCTCTATACGCCCTCCCAGAATAAGCTGACCGCGCTGTAGCCATCATTGGGCTATGCCCCAGTCGGCAAGTAGTTAATCCCCATAGTCTTCGCTATGCGATAGTACCCATGAAGCGGGGCTTTGCATTACCTATGTTCCACAATATTTGGCCAAGCTCGATCACCATACCAGTCCATGTGAAAATTAGGCATTGCCCCCAAAAAATTTGTGTGGCTATAAGTTTGCCAAGTATGGTGCCTTGAACCCCCGTGCTTTGGGCCCTACATTTATAGTAGCTTGGCCTGCTTTGTTAATCTATAGCAGGGTCTTAGTCTGGAGATTTGAGGGGCTACAGCTTGGACCCCAAATGAGTCCGGGGGGGGGGCATATTTGGCACAGAGGTAGGGGGTCCTTCCAGTGGTGGGATTCAAAAATTTTAGTAACCAGTTCCGACTTTCAATGCACAGTGACAAGCGTGCCCCCTTTCAATGCACAGTGATCAGCGTGCCCCCTTTCAATGCACAGTGACCAGCGTGCTCCCTTTCAATGCACAGTGACCAGCGTGCCCCCCTTTCAATGCACAGTGACCAGCGTGCCCCCCTTCAATGCAGTGACCAGCGTGCCCCCTTTCAATGCACAGTGACCAGCGTGCCCCCCTTTCAATGCACAGTGACCAGCATGCCCCCCTTTCAATGCACAGTGACCAGCGTGCCCCCATTTCAATGCACAGTGACCAGCGTGCCCCCCTTTCAATGCACAGTGACCAGTGTGCCCCCCTTTCAATGCACAGTGACCAGCGTGCCCCCTTTCAATGCACAGTGACCAGCGTGCCCCCTTTCAATGCACAGTGACCAGCGTGCCCCTTTCAATGCACAGTGACCAGCGTGCCCCCCTTTCAATGCAGAGACCAGCGTGCGGCGTGCCCCCTTCAATGCAGAAATCATCATTCGTGCCCCCTTCAATGCAGAGATCATCATTCGTGCCCACTTCAATGCAGAGATCATCATTCATGCCCCCTTCAATGCAGAGACCAGGCCAGCGTGCTGCGTGCTCCCTTCAATGCAGAGATCATCGTGCCCCTTTCAATGCAGAGTGAACAGAGTGCCAACTTGCCAAGCCCCCCAGACCAGTGCGCTTGACTTACCTGTTGTAGCGCCTTCTTCTCTTCAGTCTCCGCGTCTCCTTGAGTCTTCTCATGTCCCGCCTCCTCCTCGGCCAATGGCATTGGCCGAGGAGGAGGAGAATCCGTGCGACAATAGATGCTGCACCCCGGGTCCACCCTTTCCTACTAGAGCCAAATAGGCGGGGAGTCGCGGGGACTGTCTGGGAGGCGGCGGCCTGGAGGAGGAGAAGGGGTGACGTCACTGGTTGCTAGACGCTAAGCGGCTCTAGCCTAGCAACCAGTGCAGTGTGTGGGCTAAGGCCACTTCCCTGCAGCGCCGACAGAGGAGGGAGCAGCAGAGCAGTCATCAGAAGGATGATTTTTATATTACAGATGGTCAATCAAACTTACAACACACGGCGGTTCTGCGAACTTGCAAAAAGTTAGTAACCGGTTCTATGGAACCGGTACGAAACAGCTGAATCCCACCACTGGGTCCTTCCTTTACCACCCCAAACATCTTGGGGTTTGTAAGCCCAAAATCTCCTGGTCAAGTTTTTCTAGGGCCCCTTGAGAGTATGTGGCCCCTGGGCCGTATGGCACAGCAGGGAGTGCTGGATACGCAGGAATCCCTTAACCATTCTGCAGTGGTCAGCTAAAGTCTACCCCAATGCAGGTCCCTGTGAAAATTAAGCATTGGTCCCAAACAAATGTATGTGGCGTCTGGGGATCATATAGTATCCCTGTGCCAAACTTGGCGAGTCCAGGGGCCCAAATTTGGCACAGAGGTAGGGAAGGTCTTCCTTTACCACCTCTACAATTAAGAGGTTGCTAGCCTTAAGTTTTATGGTCAGCTTTTTAGGGGGCCCCTTATCAAAGGTTATCAATCACCTTTGATAACGTCTCCTTGGACGAAACGCCGTTAGGTCACGGCGTGCTGACGTCATCTCCGGAAGCTTATCAAGAGAACGGATGCGCCTTCCCGTCCGGCCGGCGGCTTTACATCCTTCGCTACTTTTTCTTCTTTGTTTGTAAGTACACTACCTTATGTGAATAAATCTGTTGGAAGTTTTTACACTATTGGCGCCTTCTCTTTCCTTTATTGGCTGGTCTGGCGTTGTACCCTGAGAACCACAGCGGCTCAGCTTGCGGCATTAGGGGGTCCGAGAGGCCACCTAGGCACAACAAGTGGTACATCGTGGTATTTATCAGTGATTTGCCCGGATTGTCATTGGGACCCTGAGGTTACCTCTCCATTGGGAAAATATACCAAGTGTTATCGAGCATTTTTCTTATGGTCTGGTAAGAGGCTTTATACGCTCTTGGGTGGCTTGCTGATATTGGTGCATGTGGATTCAATGTTCTGCTGACTTTTCATTTCCATCTGGTAAGAGGCCTTATGTCTGGTGGTGGTTCACCTTTCCTATACTTGGATAGAATATACCTATACAGATCTATCTGGTAAGAGGCTCTACGTTTGGTGGCGGTCCTTTTTTCCTCCATTTTGATTACATGCCCTTTTACTAGTTATTTTTGGTAAGCGGCTGCACAATTGGTGAAGGATTTCACAGTACTTGTAGTCCTACACAGTTATAATATTGACATTTTTGTACGGTATCACGCTATGGATTACTATTTTTCCTCCACATGATACACGACCATTAGATCGGGAGTTCCTTGTGCTAGAATTCCATTGGATCACCTGGGCACGTGAACTCATCTCATCACATGAATTCTGCAATTTAAAATTGCCGTTCTGGTAAGCACAATTCCTACGGGATCTTTTGGAAGCAGCACAAGATTCTCATACATCACTAGTCACCTTAGGATATTTGGGACTTTAAACAGTTGGACATTTATTTGTTTGTTTTTTTCAATTTAGCGCGACTTATACAATACATACAGATACTGTTGAATAGCTAAGAGTCCAGCTATTCCTGTAATACCCAGCACTCCCCGCTCCATGGTACGGGCCAAGGGCCACAAACTCTCAAGGACCCTGGAAATAGTTGACCAGGAAATTTTGGGGTAGCGACTCCAAAATGTTTGGTAAAGGGAGACCTCCCCTACCTCCGTGCCAAATATGGCCCCCCAGACTCATTCGGGGCCAGAGCTGCAGTCCCTCAAATTTCCAGACTACGACCATGCCAAAGTTTAACATAGCGGGTCAAGCTACTATAAATTTAGGGCACTTAACCACGAGGGTTAAGGGCACCATACTTGGCAAACTTATACTAGAGGACATCTAGGAGCCACACAAATTTTCTGTGGCCAATGATTAATTTTTACATGGGCTGCCATGGGGATCGACTTTGGCCAAATAGTGCAGAACATAGTTATCCGTGAAGTAGGGCTTTGCATTACTTAAGACTATGGGGATTAGTATGGTACTCAGCACTCCCCGCTTTGTGGTATTGACTGGCAGCCATATGCTCCTAAGTGACCCCATAAAAATTTGACAAAGATATTTTGGGCTAATGACTCCAACATTTTTGGGATGGTAATGGTAAACCTCCCCTACCTCCCTGTCAACTTTGGAACCCCCGGACATGTTCAGGGCCTGAGCTTTGTCCTTGCAAATGTGCCAATGCCAAGCTTGCCATACTGCACCAAGCTGACCTAACCCCCGGGGGATAGGGGCATCAAATTTGGCACAGGGATACTAGAGGCCCCCAGAGATAGACCTCTCCTATATCTGTGCCAAATTTGGGACCCTGGCCCCTCATAGTTCGCCTACTGTGACTTCACCTATAGTAATGTAGCACCCTCCTAGGTAGGTGCTAGGAAAAGTATATGTGTGGCCCTGTCTGCTTATCAGGGGGTCCTGATCAGTTAGTTAGGCTGTCCTGTTTTCCCAGGTGTGGTCTGTAGAGTCTGGAGAGTCTCCCCACTGTATACAATGAGGGCTCTTGTTGGACGGTGGAGGAAACCTGGCCAATAGCGCACCAGGGTTTATAGCTGTCCCAGTGGGCGGAGTTCACCGCAATGCACCCTGGGATTGGGAATAAACCTGGCGGGAGCATGTGACAGAGTGTCTTTGGGGGAAGTAGAGTTCCAGGAGGAGGCTGACAGCTGTCACTCCTCCTGTCAGAGAGTGAAGGTGTCCTGGGCGGTTGGCCTAGGTACCGGAGGTTGAGCTGGGCTGCAGAAAAGGGATCCAGAGTGTTGCTGACCGAGTGGAGCTGCTGGGCAGAAGTTTTCAGGAAAAACAGTGTTGTGAGTACTCAAAATCTTCCCAGGGGTCTGCCTAGGAGAGGGGGCCACTCCGGAAGATCAAAGGGATCCAGGAGCCAGCTAACCGGTAGTTGTGGCATAAAAAGGGGGTGCCAAGTGTTAAGCCCTGAAGACAAGGGAGTGAACGGGGGTGCCAGTGTGGGCCCTGAAGCATTCAGCAGTGCAGCAAAAGTGTATGAGTAGCTACCTCAGGAAGGAGTACCTAAGGCAGCTAAGAGAGGACTTCTTTAGTTGAAGCTCAGTTACAAGAATAGGTCAGCAGCACTAACCAGCCTCAAGTCAGCGTTGGCGGGCATTCAGTCAGCTTCAAGCCAGCGTCAAACAGTACTATTTAAGTGTCTCCGCCAAATTGTGCATAGTTGAGCCAGAGGAGTATCCCACTCATCCCTTCTCCCATCCAAGTTACCAAATAAATATAAAAAATAAAAAGATACTGGACTGGTCATTGTCTCCCTGCTCATACTTGGAGAACATGCCTTCATGTGCTGTTGTTGCTAGCGGTAACCCAGGGGGGACCCATATCCAGCAAAACAGCTGGGAATTGTGCTACAGTAACATGATGGGCCTATCATGCTACAGCCACTGTGTAGATTTTGAGAGTCTGATCGATATAACTTCTGACAGTCAACTAAGCCAAAAATTTAAAGAGGTTTCTCTTATTGCTTTTTGGGGTGATTTACGCAAAAAATTCCCAGAATTGTCCAAGTGGGCAATCAAGGTTCTGTTGCCATTCGCCAGCACACACTTATGTGAAACTGGATTCTCGCTTTACTCTGCAACAAAAACAAAGTATCAAAATCGACTTGCCGCAACTTTAGGCATGCAAATACAATTGTCAATAATTAAACCAGATATAAAAATAATTTGCCAGCAAAAGAGAACATTACACTCTACTCATTGAAAGGTTTACGCTGCGCTGCACCACGCCACACTACCCTACGGCACACATTTTTTTTGTTGGGGTTCCAAAGTTTTGCTATACCATGTCAAAGGGTTCCAAGGGAAAAATTAATTGGGAAACTTTGCCTTAGTGCATTCTCTACAATTCTGCCTGCAATTTCAAATCATGTCAAGAATCGCATTTGGGTGCCCCAAACATGACAAATAGAATCGCGGGATGCCTGTCACCCAAAAGTAGCTATTGTACTTATTTTTTTACCACCAGGCACTGCGTTGATTTAATGGACTCCCAGTGGGCGGAGTTCACCGCAATGCACCCTGGGATTGGGAATAAACCTGGCGGGAGCATGTGACAGAGTGTCTTTGGGGGAAGTAGAGTTCCAGGAGGAGGCTGACAGCTGTCACTCCTCCTGTCAGAGAGTGAAGGTGTCCTGGGCGGTTGGCCTAGGTACCGGAGGTTGAGCTGGGCTGCAGAAAAGGGATCCAGAGTGTTGCTGACCGAGTGGAGCTGCTGGGCAGAAGAAAAATTAATTGGGAAACTTTGCCTTAGTGCATTCTCTACAATCCTGCCTGCAATTTCAAATCATGTCAAGAATCGCATTTGGGTGCCCCAAACATTGTGACAAATAGAATCGCGGGATGCCTGTCACCCAAAAGTAGCTATTGTACTTATTTTGGACAACAGACATCCCGCAATTCTATTTGCGCGATTTGTCGGGCGGCAAAATCGCGCAGTGTTTGTGGTGCCATTGGAAGGATGGGAATCGCATGGGTGTCCCACGATCCTGGAACGCCAAGATGTGCATGGAGCCTGTTTCCCAGAACAGTTAAATTAACCACTTCAGGACCGGAAATTTTTCCCCCTTAATGACCAGGCCATTTTTTTACCACCAGGCACTGCGTTGATTTAATGGACTCCCAGTGGGCGGAGTTCACCGCAATGCACCCTGGGATTGACCAGGCCATTTTTTTACCACCAGGCACTGCGTTGATTTAATGGACAATTGCGCAGTTTTGCGATGCTATACCCAAAATGCCATCTGTGAAAAAGCTGAAGTTAAAGAGAGGATGGCTTCTACAAATGGATAATGATCCTAAACACACCTCAAAATCCACGGGGGATTACATCAAGAGGCGTAAACTGAAGGTTTTGCCATGGCCTTCACAATCTCCTGACCTCAATGTGACGGTACTAACCATCACTATGAGTGAAAGACAGATAAGTAATGGTTTGGATTGCTTCAATATTTGTCAGCAAAATCTTCTGTAACATGGGGGACAATTAGCTCAGCGATAGATGCATTTCTCCAGTGATTCACTGCAGTCAGGTATACATTTTAAGGGCATGGCAGCCCAGTTTTATTAAATGGCAAACGTAAACAATAAGGAAAGTCCATAACATAGTTTCCCACGCAGGGGTTCTTCGCCAGTAAATACAAAACAAAATACTAGCCCACCTGGCTCTCTCGCTCTTGTGCAGTTTTTCCTCAGCAGTACCTCTGCACTTTATGCTGGTCCCCAGACCATGGACTCCTCAAAGCTAACCGCTTCACTGTGGCCTTGGTCCTCAGGCCGTCTCCTGTCTCACGCACGCGCACACACACACACACACACACATGTGCTCCGGCTGCCACCTGCAGCCACTGACTCCCGGAGAGTATCGGAGTCCTCCTGACTCCCCACGAACAGACCTCCTGTCTGCTGGCTGAAACAGTCTCCAACTGGGAGCCCAGAACCATGGTCAGGTTACAACTAAAATCCCAGCACACATCTGACCAATTATGCTGGCTATACTGAATAGCTGGACCCAGGATTGGAGATTCCATCCCACCCGGATCACTTAGAAATATCCAAGCTCCAGGTCCCAAACTGGACTTTTTAAAACACTGAGGAAACTGAAAAGCCAGTTTCCTCTTCATGTTACAAGCTCCCTCGAGCCCCTCAACCTGCCTGGTTGAGAATTCTGGGTCATATTCACATTTTAGACCTTGGCAGGGCAACGCTCTGCCACATATCCCCCCCCCTGTTTCGACCCCGGAGGGGGCGTAACACACTGGCCTAACCTCTTTACATTGGCACCTCTGCGCCAGCCATCACCCACAAGGGCCAAACCCAGTCTTATCGGGCGACTTTCCCTATGTCCCCCTGCGACACTGACTTGGGTACTACAAAGACACCCCTGTGACTTATTCCAAGTGTGCTTCCAAAAGCGCCATCTGCCCATTTTCCTTGGGGCCACCCTAGTCCTTTTACCATCAGGGAGTTTACAAGTCTTGGTACCTTTTTTACCCCTTGGCTGACTACTGACCATTAAGTGTCGGGTATCTTTAAAGTTACATGGAGCTCCCCTGATTTTATAACTTGGGAGGTTCCTGGACCTCTGAAAATCTTTCCCAGAATTACCCTCTCTAACCTGTAGGGGGCCTAATTCTACTGCACCCAAGATTAGCAGCAACCATGTCACCTTGACCATCAGGTCTACCCTTATTTTTGTGGTCACCCATGGTAACCAAAACATTTACCAGTGCGTTGAACTTTTCCTCATTGTCAAAACCATCAACACATTTATCATAACGAACTTCAGTGTTTGGCAGGGCAGTGTCTGGAGAGCAATCGCACAGAGCAGAGTGATCGCATTCCACAGCGACGTCACTATTCGCCAACTTCACTGGCACATGACCCTCTTCCAGCAACTGTCCTGACACTAAATCATCATTGCATAATTTCATATTCAGATTGTTAAACCCAATCACATCATTTGTACTTGTGCCATCAGGCACTTTCACCAACACTAAATTGTTTTGCAGCATGTCACTCATTACCACATCATTAGACCCTTTGTGGACTGTGGACACGACCTCTGCTGTGCGTTCGCCCTTACTTGGCGTTTCCATCCAGACTTCTGTCTTGTCCAACAGTACTCCAGAGTGACTCTCATACCGAACAATATTGGGAGGCAATCTGGCAATGCACTGTGAGACAACTTTCAACATGACCAACCAGAAAGGCTTTACTTCACTCCCATATTGACCACCTTTGTCCAGTACAGCCTGTAATACCCAGCTCCAATTAGCGGTACTCCGCAGTACCAGCTCTCCTGAACGTGGAAGAGACAGTGAAGTATACACTGGCTGTACCTTCCAGTACTCTAATATTTCTCTCAGCAGGTTTGTCCAAACAAAGCACCATGATTCTACACATAAGACCTTCCTGGGGTCCTTCATGTTCCTGGGGACGTGGAGAGACTCATTTACTGGTGCCTTAGAGGTGGTGCTTCTTAAAAGGGGTTCCTCCCCGCTGGAGGGATCCAATATAATAATCCGGTGCTCTCCCAGAGCACAGCCAGATGCGAGATTCACCACAAAACTCTCAGGCTCAGAGTCAATGATCTGTTCCAGGTAGTCTCTATGACTATCAGCTTGGTATATGCCTACATTTAACACAGCAGAAATTGTGTCCACCTCATTTTTGTGCATAACAGCCTCATCTAACATTATGACAATCTTTTTACCCCAACTTTCCCAATCCATTGTATGTGTGCTCCATTCAGTGGTACTCCTCAGCACGCATCCATCTGCCCAAGGAGACACATCAGAACAGATTAGCCCAGTTGCATACTCATTACACAATTCTTTGTGAATCATGTCTGACTTTGGTAATACATGACTCCCCACAGCAGGCTGCAATACACCACATCCACCACCCTGCTCAGGTGGCGCTTCACAAACCTTTGCATTTTCCACAGGTTGTATTAACCCACCATTTACCTGCACACTTTCAGGATTAGTAGATTGCTCTAATACCTTTTTATTAAATGCTGTAGTTTCACTCTTCCCCTCCAGAGTGACATCACGGTTGTCCAGGGGAACCTCCGGCTCCAACATATGAAGTTCCCCGGAGTTTTCTAGGGACAACTGTGCTGTCTTAACATCAGTTGCTATGGGCAACGGCCCACACTTGATTACAGATTTTGCTTGGCTCGAACCTGGGGTTTTCCCAACAGCACTATATTTTGTATTATCATTAACATTGACCACATTTTCACCTCTTGCTGGCTGTCCTAGCCCACTACCAACTTGAGACTGGCAGACATTAAATACCTAACTATTTCTCTTTTGAGAACCACAGACAGGTTTGAATTTAACCCCTGCCTCCCCACTGAACAGGGTACTGCACAAGGAAAAGTCACTTTCAATAGCACCCTTAGTGGTCCCACTAACTGGGGTCATTCTCAAATCATATACAGTCTCATAACCAGTCTGTTCAAACATGAAACCAGCAGTTCCAGCCGATTCATTAAAGACAGTCTTACCCCCCACAGTAGTAGGGGTCACCATGTTCATTTGAGTGCGATGTCTCATGAACCAGTCCTCTGCTGCACTTTCACTGGCCAACTCCCTCTGGTGGCCACAGGATGAATTTACAGCTGGCATTTCCAACTGTTTCGCACCCCCTGCAGGCACAACAGGAGACTCCTTGTTGCTATGGGTGACAGCAAACACATTTGCATCGGAACTTGGGCTTGCAGACAACGCCTTTTGCCCAGCAACATTATCTCCAGCAGTCTTCCATATTGTGGGACAAGAAAAAATGCCATGCCCAAGTTGACCACATTCCAGGCATGGTACTTGGTGACTTTCTCCTGTTGCTAAGGGAGATGGCACTCTCCCAACATGCCGAAACTCACTGGCATCCCTGTGGACATGGTGGGCCATCTCACCTCTGTAGCTCCTCCTTCCGATTGGCACATTTTTTTCTGTTGCTATGGGAAACGGCATTCTCCCAGCTGCATTTTGTTGGCTCTCCCAAACATGATGACGTCTCTCTCCACGAAGCATCTGTGTTTTCAACTTGCCATAATCCTCTGCAGGCAATCTCTTTCTCATGCGGTCCACAGCCTTGACATCACAGGCGTTGCTATGGGCAACCACACTCCTTTCAAACTTCTGGTAAGCTTGTCGGTCACTCCTTGCACTCAGAGCAGGCTTCCCAAACACAGATACAGCCATTTGCTTTGTTTGATAAGTTTGCACTGGAGTCTGGGACAAAGGGCACTTGGAGACAGCATGCCCCCACTCACTGCACCGGAAACATCGCTCTTCCCTCCGTGTCTTATCCAGACTTCCCACAGCCGAGAACACTGCACCTTCATAGCTGGTCTATTTGCACCAGTGTTGCTAGAGACAACAGCCTCTCTCCTCAGCAAACTCTGTATAGGCATGTATGGGGCTCGTTCAGGTGGTAACAACCCCTCCAGCCAAAGAGCTCTGTCTATCATCTCAGCCATCTTTGCTTCTTTTTTGAGTTTTTACCGACCTATCTTCAGTCACTCCACAATAATTTTTTTAAAGTCCAGCAAAAAATTTTAGAGCACTGTCTCTTTAAAGCAAGTAGCTTTTCTCTGGCAGGTTCTGCTCACCTGCACACACAGATTGTGCAGTCTGATTCACCAAACACAGTTCAGAGGAACTTCCTTCTTCCTTCCAGGTATGACACCTACAACACGCAATGCCTTTTGCCTGGCAGCACTTCTGCACACAGCCAACCGTTCCTGCCCTGAATTCACTGTGGAGCAAGGACCCGGATTCCACCGTCAGCTTGCCCGCATCCCCCACCAATTGTAACATGGGGACAATTAGCTCAGCGATAGATGCATTTCTCCAGTGATTCACTGCAGTCAGGTATACATTTTAAGGGCATGGCAGCCCACTTTTATTAAAAGGCAAACGTAAACAATAAGGAAAGTCCATAACATAGTTTCCCACGCAGGAGTTCTTCGCCAGTAAATACAAAACAAAATACTAGCCCACTCTCTCGCTATTGTGCAGTTTTTACTCAGCAGTACCTCTGCACTTTATGCTGGTCCCCAGACCATGGACTCCTCGAAGCTAACCGCTTCACTGTGGCCTTGGTCCTCAGGCCGTCTCCTGTCTCACGCACGCGCACACACACATGTGCTCCGGCTGCCACCTGCAGCCACTGACTCCCGGAGAGTATCGGAGTCCTCCTGACTCCCCATGAACAGACCTCCTGTCTGCTGGCTGAAACAGTCTCCAACTGGGAGCCCAGAACCATGGTCAGGTTACTACTAAAAGCCCAGCACACACCTGACCAATTATGCTGGCTATACTGAATAGCTGGACCCAGGATTGGAGATTCCATCCCACCTGGATCACTTAGAAATCTCCAAGCTCCAGGTCCCAAACTGGACTTTTTAAAACACTGAGGAAACTGAAAAGCCAGTTTCCTCTTCATGTTACAAGCTCCCTGGAGCCCCTCAACCTGCCTGGTTGAGAATTCTGGGTCATATTCACATTTTAGACCTTGGCAGGGCAACGCTCTGCCACACTTCATATAGAAATATGAAGATTTAATACCACCTTACACGGTGTATTCCATGCTTGGCTGTGAGAGAGACATAAAGACTGTCATTCGCAGACTTCCCTATTGTTTGTGTATTGGGAGGGAATGTGGATTGCCCTGTCTCATTGTTAAGTGTTAAGGACCTCACATTGTTCTGTCTGTCTGACTTAACAGAAACTTATTATGGGATGTATATAGGTATGTGGATTGGATGCTAAGGGGGAGGGGGATTGTCTCACATTGTATATTGTTGTGTATACTTTATGAGAGTGTAAAACTCTGTTCCTATTGGATTGTGAATATCACATCCAGTCTTCAACAAGGTCCACCTAGGCAGTAACCTTGTGGGTGAAAACTGTATATAAGTCTCTTTCTTGTTTAATAAAGTGGTTCTAGAGTTACTTCACCCTCAATCTAGAGTCCTGTCTCTTATTGGTGGAACATGCTACAAGGGATTGCTATGGTCTTTCATACTCTCTTAGAGAATCACTAAGCTTTTGTAAGAGCTTGTGTAAGAGCTTGTTCACCCACAGGAACCTGGAGCCTTGTCGGAGGTCCAGGGTGGGTAGGAGACGGCGAGACCCTAACCAAGCTGCAGCGGTCCGTGGGGTCTGAAGTGGTTACGGTGTCTGGTGGAGTGCTTGGAGCATCTGTCAATGGAGGTGCCTGGTCAGGGTGCTGGTTGTTCCGTTACATTAGTCGTGGGGTCTGAAGTGGTTACGGTGTCTGGTGGAGTGCTTGGAGCCCTCGGGAAGCACTAGGAGCATCTGTCAACGGAGGTACCCAGTCAGGGGTGCTGCCTGTTCCGTTACACTTAACATAATTGAAAATCTATGGATAGACCTTAAAAGAGCAGATGCGTGACAGACAGCCCAGAAATCTCAAAGAACTGGAAGACTTTTGTAAGGAAGAATGGGCAAAGATACCTCAAACAAGAATTGAAAGACTCTTGGCTGGCTACAAAAAGCGTTTACAAGCTGATACTTGCCAAAGGGGGCAGTACAAGATATTAACTCTGCAGGGTGCCCAAACTTTTGCAGACGCCATTTTTTTTGTTTTCTGTTATTTTGAAAGTGTAAATGATGGAAATAAAATATAACTTTTGTTGACATATTATAAGAATGTCTAATCTGTAATTTGATGCCTTTTGGAGATTTTTCCATCTTTCATTGGCTTCTTTATGCACATTAATACACATTTTTACCTGGGGTGCCCAAACTTTCAATCCCCACTGTGTATATATATATATATATATATATATATATGTATATGTATATACATCCTAACTACAGGTCCCTGAAGATAACATAATAAGCACAGTATTATTGTAGCGCCACCCTCAAAGGAGCTGCTGACAATGTTAGGTTCTATGCACTGTCTCAGCCGCTCTGGCACACCTGGCAAATAAACGGTATTGTGAACACAACAGTAAATGGACACCAGTTGTGGTGAACCCAAAAGTATTTTTACTGAGAGGCTTTATAGCATATGCAAACAGGAATAATATAAACAAGTAGTTGTGAAATATAACCCAAATAAATCAACCCTGTCTTGTTCACTGAAAAATTAAGAGCTATGAAATTCAGCAATATTAACTGGCTACTTTTAGGGAACTCTTTAACCGGTTGCCGACCGCCGCACGACTATATACTGCGGCGGTCAGCCCCGGCCAGGCAGAGTGACGTATCGGTACGTGACTCGCCTGTCACTGACTTGCGAGCCTATCGCGGGCGGGCGCGCGCCCACCGAGGCGCGCGCCCGCCGCGGCTCGTTCACAGACAAGTCAGTGCGTGTGACCGGCAGACTCGATGTCCGCCAGTCACACTGCGATCGCTCCTGTGAAGGGAGAAAGACAGAGCAGCTTGTGTAAACAAGCTGCCTGTCATTTCTCCCTGTGTAAAAGTGAAGATCTGTCCGTTCTACTATGTAGAACGGTTGATCTTTGCTTTTACACCAATAGGAATGTCCCTACACAGTTAGAATCACGCCCCTAGGACACACTTAACCCCTCCCTGTCCAATAAAGTTAACCCTTTCCCTGCCAGTGTCATTTTTGCAGTAACAGTGCATATGTATAGCACTGATTACTGCAGTAATGTCACTGGTACCCCCAAAAGTGTCAAAAATGTCAGTCAAGGGTCCGATCTGTCCGCCGCAATGTCGCAGTACCGAAAAAAAATCGCAGATCGCCGCCATTACGCGTTAAAAAAAAAACACCAAAAATGACAAAAATCTTTCCCTTTGTTAGTAAACGTGATAACTTTTGCGCAAACCAATCAAAATACGCTTTTTGCGATTTTTTTTACCAAACATAGGTAGCATAAAACAAATTGGCCGAAAAATGTTAAAAAATTTAGATTTTTACTTTTTTTTGGGGGGAATTTCATATAAAAAAATGTGAAAAATATTGTTATTTTTGCAAAATTTACGCTCTTTTTTTGTTTATAGCGCGTGATCAAAAAATCGCACAGGTGATCAAATACCACCAAAAGAAAGCTCTGTTTGTGGGAAAAAAGGACGTCAAATTCGTTTAGGTACAGCGTCGCACGACCGCGCAATTGTCCGTTAAAGTCACGCAGTAAAAAATCGCAAAAAAAACCCTGGTCCTTTAGCAGCCAAATCCTCCGGGGCTTAAGTGGTTAAGGCGAATAACCGCAAAAGCAGAGACAAATCACAAAAATGATAACTGATTGCAGTACGATGTGAACGCTTACAAAGAACCAACAACTCGGCTTAGATTGCGTTCTATGGGTTCAGGCAGGAGAAGTGCAGAGGAATGACCAGTCTCATGTTGGACCACTCTCTTCTATTCCCCGATACCACAGTCCCACAGAACTAAACAAACGCTGTATTGAGTCCAACTTAATAACTTAACCTTTAAGTCTTTAGACCCAGTCGCTTAGTAAATAGAGTCCTGGGTGTAAGTATGGGCCCTTATGGCACCAATGGATTTAACCCCTTGTGGGGGAGGGGGGGGGTTGTTGTAGTTTCTCAGAAGAAAGGAAGGCCTTGTGTCTTCAGCTAGCTCTTTGGTGGTGAACTTTAGGTGTTCTTAAAAGCAGTATGGAATGAAGTATTGTAACGGAAGTGTAGGTGGGACAGAACGCACATGGAGAGCAGGAGTGCCAACAAAGCTTTTTATTGAACGGTAACGGGTAGGCTCACAAAGAAAGGGCCAAAACAAAGGTGCCCAGGGTCAGACCCAATGTGGGTAGGACAGAGATCCAGATAACAGGGGTAGTCCGTAACAGGGGGCTCCCGATAGAACAGGCAAAGTCCTGGACAGTGAGAGATTGGACCACACAGAGGTCCAGGCAAACAATGAGGTGACAATGTCCAGGCAGAGTTCTGGTAGGCCCAGGGTTAATCCACTCACCAGCAGGCAGGTACAGGGTTAATCCACACTCAGGGCTGGAGGCAGGTACAGGGTAAATCCACACTTCAGGTTGCAGGCAGGGACAAGGTAAATCCACACTCAGGGTTGTAGGCAAGTACAGGGTAAATCCACACTCATATTTTAGAGATTTAGAAATAACAAGGAAGCTAATTTCCATTTCATTTATAAAGAAGAATAATGGCATTTGTTCATAAAACAGAGGGGGCATCATGAAGGATAGAACCTAACAATGCAATTAGAGATTATTTCAAGACAGCAGAGACGATGGCAATAAAGGGAAAGATGTCAATTACCACTCCACATTAGGGGCTGATAGCCAAAGAGGACCATCTTTAACAGTGTCGGGGAAGAGGTAAGCAGGTGCTTAGTTGCTGAGCCGCCACATTTTTAGCAGCCAAATTGGTAATTAAATTAATAATTTAGATAGGTATCTCTACAGACTCTATGGCATGATGGGGTCAACCCTCTGCTAATGCTTAAAGGGAGATAAGGCTCCTACAGGGCTCGCCCTAAGGGTAGCACTATGTCTCAAATATCTACACCGAATTTAAAGGTATTTTTTGAATTATTTGAATTTTTTTTAAATATTTTTTGGGGAAAGCCTAAGATGTCATGTTGGGGCATACCTGGGATTATTTAGGAGTTTTAGGAGACCAAGATGGCACCAGCCTAAATATCTACACATCCAGCGACCCGACACCCTGATCCCTAAGGCTGGATGAAGTGATCGAAGGTTCCTGGCAACAGATCACTCCCAACCTTTTGAATCGGTGCCAACAGATCTGTAGTCTGCAAGATTTTGGAGGGGATGTTAAGGGACCACATACAAGACTTTAGTAATGAAAACTGTATTATTAGTAGCAATCAGCATGGATTTATGAAAAATCGTTCTTGCCAAACCAATCTATTAACCTTCTACGATGAAGTGAGCTGCCACCTAGATAAAGGTAAGCCTGTGGATGTGGTGTATCTGGACTTTGCAAAGGCCTTTGACACCGTTCCCCACAAACGCTTACTGTACAAACTAAGGAAGGTAGGTATGGACCATAAGGTGAGTACCTGGATAGAGAACTGGCTCCAGGGGAGAGTCCAGAGGGTGGTGATTAATGGGGAGTACTCGGATTGGGCGGGTGTGGAAAGTGGGGTCCCCCAGGGTTCTGTCCTGGGACCAATCCTGTTTAATTTATTCATAAATGATCTAGAGGAGGGGATATCTAGTACAATCTCAGTATTTGCAGATGATACTAAACTAAGCATGCCAATATCTTCTGGATGTGGAAAATTTACAAGCGGACCTGAACAAAATAACGGGGTGGGCAACTACATGGCAGATGAGGTTTAATGTTGAAAAATGTAAAGTAATGCACTTGGGTGAGTCTAGGATGGAAAAGGACCTGGGGGTACTGGTAGACAACAGGCTTGGCAGTGGCATGCAATGCCAAGCCGCTGCAAGCAAAGCCAACAGAATACTGGGATGTATAAAAAAGGGGATTCACTCCAGAAATAAAGAGATTATTCTCCCACTCTACAAGACTCTGGTCCGGCCACATCTGGAGTATGCTGTCCAGTTCTGGGCACCGGTCCTCAGGAAGGATGTGCTGGAACTGGAAAGAGTCCAGAGAAGGGCAACAAAAATAATTAGGGGAATGGAGGACATCGCCTATGAGGAAAGACTACAAGCACTGAACTTATTCTCTCTGGAGAAGAGACGACTGAGGGGGGATATGATATCAATGTTCAAATACTGTACTGGTGACCCTAGCATAAGGAACAAACTATTCAGAGAAAGGAGATGCAATAAGACACGTGGCCACTCACTAAAACTAGAGGAAAGGCGGTTTAACCTTAAAATGCGTAAGGGGTTCTTCACTGTAAGAGCAGTAAGGATGTGGAATTCTGTTCCACAAGCAGTTGTATCATCAGGGAGCATTGATAGTTTCAAAAAACTGTTAGATGGGCACCTTAGAGACCACAACATACAGGGGTATACAATGTACGGTTAAAATCAAACACACACACACATCATAGGTTGAACTGGATGGACTGGTGTCTTTTTTCAACCTCACTAACTATGTAACTATGGGCCTGATTCATAGTACGGCGAATTGGCGTTTCGGCGGGATTTTGCGAACCGGCGATTATTTAAGTCTGAAATTGGCATTCAAAGAACGGCGGGCGGAAAATAGCGCCTAGTGTGAGATTCATTAAGATGCAATATGGTCAGAGCACGACTTAAAACCACGCCAGCTAAAAGCTCGACTAAAGTTTAGCCAAATTTTCCCCTGTACCCCCAAAAATCCCAAATCACTGTGGAAGGTGTGGAAGTCAATTTGGAGATGACTTGCGTTTAAAAAATGTCAAAAACTGACTTAGAAAGAGAGATATCTGCGAAAGTGTAGAAAGGTTAAACAGCTCCTCCAGCCCCGAGCTGCGAACGCGCGAATGTGCGCATGCGCAACGCCAAATAGGCTCAAAAAATTTCGCCAGCGCGATTTTGGGTCAAATTTTTTTTGAATACCGCTTGGAAATCCGCTGTCTCGCCCATAGAAAATGGCAAAAACCGGCGGAATTGGAAAAACATACTTCCAACAAGGGATCCCTTAGTAAACACCATCACATTCCATACACCTTTCCTGCTAACTCAGAAATCATAGCAGTCAAATCTACAGTGTTTATATAAAACCTCCACATTATCTGAAAAAACCCACAAAATATTACATTGGGGAATTGGTCGTCAGATCGAAAAAAAATAGATGTAAAACATATTTCAAAGAAAGATTATTAGCATTTCACACATATCAAGGAAATGTCACAATTTTGACAATATTTTATGTATTTCCAAAGAATTTTTTTAGAAATTTATTGCAAATACTACATTTTCTTCCATATGGGTATGGCCAAGTGTTACCATTTTACTACACATTTAACTGAAAATATATATATATATATATCTCATACTTGGCTAATTAGCAAAGTATGCCCAACAAACAAATAGAGCTTTAGCTCACAATATTGCTACATATTGACTGGCATCTTTTGTATTTTGTTCATGTCTTTAGATTAAAAGTTTGCTGATACACATGCCTTTTTCAAACATGAACAAAATTAATGATGTCAACATTTGGAGGATTGGAGATATCAAAGTGTTGCCCATACAGAGAGCTCCTTCCGGATTCGAACTTACAAACCTACAGCAGGAAGGCAGACTCCCTAATCATTGTGCTATTTCTCAGTGAGCGTTGGGTGTTTTCCTCATGCTGTCAAAATGCTCACATGGGAACAGGGGCCATTGAACTGAATAGGATTGGATTTTTTGCCTGTTTTGGGAGTTGATCCTTGAGCTGTACAAATCCCCCTCAAACGCCCCCAAAAGGGCTACGTTCACATGTACGTGTTTGTGGTCTGTTTTTGGGGCTTTTTTAGGTGATTTCATATAACAATGCCTGCCCAAAAAATGCATGTCAAAACGCCTGTGAAAACGCCAGCCAAAACGCCCATAAGAACGCCTGATATAATTGCCACGCCAAAATTAGGGATGTTCATGAGTGATGAGTCAGATTGTTGGCTTACATATCTGTTCAATCGTCACAATCTCACTTCCCAAATCCCAAAAGGTGTGTTTCAATTGTTTCCCTAAATATATATTTCTCTCTCTCTCGCTCTCTCATGTAATTGTATATATATGTATGTATTCCTGTATCTAAACATTCTAAATAATGACTAGCAAACTTGAAGAGAGAATTTTATCAATTCACATATATACACACCTACATACATACATACATGGATTTGGGCTGTTTAGGTCTCTCTCCTCCTCCTCATTTCTATTTCCCTTTTTTTGGCAACTGAGCATGCTCCAAAACACACAGGACACACACAGTTAAATTTTTGACTGGGAGTTAACATTATGGGTGTGTGTTTGCTTTGATTATATATAGCTCACTCAGACATCAGGAAAGATTTGACCTATGAAGAGGTCCAATATATTTGTGTGTCACATGCTTTATGCTTAAAATTTGGGGGCCTTTGTTATTTATGGAGGTGAGATTTGGCTGTGTTGTGTGTTGACTCTCTGTAAGTATTTATTGCTGTTAACATAATTGTGTATTGTTCTGTCAATCTGCATCTGTTGATTATGGGCTCTTTGTCGATGTATATGGTCTAAATGTTGTACAAAGGTTGTTTTGGTTTGAAAAATACAAATCTGTGGCTTCAATGGGATAGTGTGGAGACTGTGCCAAAAATATGTCATGTGAAATGTTTGAGCTGTGTATTTGTGTAATAAACAGCATGTTTCCAATCTTTTTTTCAAATGTCTTCATGTGTCTAAATAAAGTTTTCTGGTGTCCACAAATGTATGTATTTGTATTTCTTTTTCTAAGTTAAATATGCTTAATGGTTGTGTATGGTGACTATTGTTCGCGAATTCGCTAATATACAAACCCGCGTTCTCACATTTATACATTATACATTGAAACCGGAAACGAAACTTTTGGTGCGTGCACACGTTTCCGGAAATTGTCCAGGCCCTCTCGCAAGTGTGTGCATCATGGCTCCTGCGCTCTATACTGCCGAAATAGTGGCATTTGTGTGTAAGGTAAGGAGGGGGTGTGAATGTGGGGGATGGTGGCTGGGGGGATGGGTGGGTCGCTCGCTTATCTAGCGGGTGTGCAATAAACTTTTGGTCTGCTGATCTGCGCATGCACTTTCTGCCTATTAGACGTGATCTAGAAGCTTCCTGTTATAGAAACTTCCTAGATGTGAACCTGTTCCCTACACATGTATATATGTATATATGTGTATATATGTATATATGTATATACACACACACAAAATATATATTATAGAAAATATATATATTAGAGACTATATATATATATATATATATATATATATATATATATATATATATATATATTATGTACAATATATACATTATATACAATATATATACATTATAGAATGTTATATACCATATATTAGTGTATATAATAGGGAACAGGTTCACATCTCTGAACTTTCTATATAGATATAGATAGGCATACCCTGCTTTAAGTACACTCACTTTATATACAATCGTGAGTAAGGACACAGCTTGTTCAGCTTGGCATGACACTGCTCACAAACCATAAGTGACAGGGATAACAAACTTAGGGAGCAACGAGAGGGTACCCAGGACTGCAACATATCCATTTTGTGGCTGGCCAGCTTGCCTAGGTAATCTATCATGTCATAGTCCTGGATCCCCTTAACATGCTCCCACATGGTTTGGGAGCAAGGCCATGTCAATGTGGCCAAAATTTACAATGGAGCTGGTGTATTTTCATGCATTGAGAAAAGAAAAAAGGGATTGCTTCACTTTAAGTACATTTTCAGTTTACATACATGCCCTGGTCCCATTGTGTACTTAAAGTGGGCTATGCCTGTATATAGATAGATTTGATTAGTTTCAACTTTTACACAAAATGAAACACAATTATCTGTGACAGATTGCTCTAACGCTTTGGAATCTGTCTAGATAAAGACAAATGTATTGACCCTTTTCATATATGCAAGATGACTGGTGAGTATCCTTGCGACTGGTGAGTATCCTTGCGACTGGTGAGTATCCTTGCGACTGGTGAGTGTCCTTGCAACTGGTGAGTATCTTTGCGACTGGTGAGTGTCCTTGCAACTGGTGAGTATCTTTGCGACTGGTGAGTGTCCTTGCGACTGGTGAGTATCCTTGCGACAGGTGAGTATCCTTGCGACAGGTGAGTATCCTTGCGACAGGTGAGTATCTTTGCGACTGGTGAGTATCTTGCGACTGGTGAGTATCTTTGCGACTGGTGAGTGTCCTTGCGACTGGTGAGTGTCCTTGCGACTGGTGAGTATCCTTGCGACTGGTGAGTATCCTTGCGACTGGTGAGTATCCTTGCGACTGGTGAGTATCTTTGCGACTGGTGAGTATCTTTGCGACTGGTGAGTATCTTTGCGACTGGTGAGTGTCCTTGCGACTGGTGAGTATCTTTGCGACTGGTGAGTATCTTTGCGACTGGTGAGTATCCTTGCGACTGGTGAGTATCCTTGCGACTGGTGAGTACCTTGCGACTGGTGAGTATCCTTGCGACTGGTGAGTATCTTGCGACTGGTGAGTATCCCTGCGACTGGTGAGTATCCCTGCGACTGGTGAGTATCTTGCGACTGGTGAGGATCCTTGCGACTGGTGAGGATCCTTGCGACTGGTGAGGATCCTTGCGACTGGTGAGTATCTAGTGACTGGTGAGGGTATTAGCGACTGGTGGGTACCCCAGGTTTTGTACCAGGGAAGCTAGAGGTAGTGTAGGTAAGGAAGAGCAGGTTGTTAATATTATCCCCATAGAGTAGTGGGTAATAATGTCCGACAGGATTGGGGATGCCACTCAGTGCACTTCTTGCGGCATGTATGCGTTCCTTGATGAAACAATCGAGGACGAATACTGCTGTGCAAGATGTGAGCGACTTGTTGCTCTGGAAGCCCACATCGTGGATCTAGAGAACACAGTGACAAGACTGCGTGGCATCTACAACCTGAAAAGGAGCTTGGACATTACCCAGCAGGCGCTGGCAGGGGTCAGCATAGAGGAGGGAGGAATAGAGGAGACGCAAGCAGCAGAGGTACGCAGCTGGGTGACTGTTAGGAATGTTAGGGGGAGGAGAGTCAGGGAGGCCAGTCCTGAGTTGGTAGACCCTAACATGTTTGCTGAGTTGCAGGTTGAGGGGGATATCAACTCAGGGGTGGCAGAGCTGGAGCATGCGCCCTCCCCCAGCTGCCAGGGGAGGGACGGCTCCAGGAAGAAGGGGGGCCGTAACGCAGGAAAGGTTAGACAGGTTGTGGTAGTTGGGGACTCAATTATCAAGAGGACAGAGAGGGAAATCTGTAAAAAAGATCTCGTGAACCGAACAGTTTGTTGTTTACCGGGCGCCCGAGTTCGGCACATCGCAGATCTGGCAGACAGATTGTTGGGCGGGGCTGGGGATGACCCAGCGGTCATGGTGCATGTGGGCACTAATGACAAAGTTAAAGGTAGGTGGAGGATCCTTAAGAACGATTTCAGGGACTTAGGTAATAGATTGAGGAAAAGGACCTCCAAGGTGGTTTTCTCTGAAATACTGCCTGTACCTCGAGCCACACAGGAGAGGCAGAAGGAGCTTAGGGAAGTTAACAAGTGGCTGAGGAATTGGTGTAGGAAGGAGGGGTTTGGGTTCCTGGAGAACTGGGCTGACTTCTCAGTCGGCTACCGGCTCTTTAGTAAGGATGGGCTGCACCTTAATGGGGACGGTACAGCTCTTTTGGGGAGAAAGATGGCCACCGAGTTGGAGGGGCTTTTAAACTAGGAGACGGGGGGGAGGGCTCAGAAGTAGAATCAGTCAGGAGGGAGCAGAGGACTGAAGGCAGTTGTAGGGTCAACAGCGACAGTAGGTCAACAACATCAATTGGCGGGTCTGTGCGGGAGAACAGCAGACCAAACAGAAATAAACAAAACCGCCAATCACGTTTAACTTCCGTAAAACTAAGAGGGGTATATGCTAATGCCAGGAGCCTAGCTAATAAGATGGATGAGTTGGAAATGTTAGTACATGAGGAAGACATAGACCTTGTGGGAATAGCGGAGACTTGGTTCGACCCCTCACATGACTGGCTGGCCAATATCCAAGGGTATTCGGTGTACCGGAAGGACAGGGTTGGTAAAAGAGGGCGAGGGGTATGTCTCTATGTCAAGAACAATATAAAGGTGCTAGAAAGGAGTGACATTACGGATGGGATGAGCATGGATTTAGAATCTGTGTGGGTTGAACTCGATAGGGAAGAAGATAAGGGAAAAGTAGTTGTGGGGGTTTGCTATAGGCCACCTAACCAAGGGGAGGAGGTAGAGCTGGAATTTTTAGCACTAATAGGTAAAGCGGCAAAACTAGGATCAGTCATCATATTGGGGGACTTCAATTATCCCGACATTGACTGGGAAGAGGGGACTGCACACTCGCATAAGGCCCGGCTATTCACGGAAACCTTACAGGATAACTACATGTCGCAGTTGGTGGATTCCCCTACTAGAGAGAATGCTATCCTGGATCTATTGATCACTAATGACCCAGACATAATCTCGGAGGTAGGAGTCCAGGACAACCTGGGCTCTAGCGATCACAGGATGATCACATTTAGTGTAAATAACAATATAAAAAGGCAAGTGGGGAACATAAGAACCCTAAACTTCAGAAGGGCAGACTTTCCAAAATTGTACTCATTGATGGAAAGGGTAAACTGGGACCAAACCCTGGGATCACTGACCACAGAGGAAAAATGGGAATGCTTTAGAACAATATTAAGCAAAGGCATCTTGCAGTGCATTCCTATGGGGAATAAATTTAGAAGAGACAAAGCCAAACCTGGCTGGCTAAACCGTAGCGTTAAAAAACTTATTAGGGGAAAAAAATTGGCCTTCAAGAAATATAAATCAGAGGGCACAGTATCGGCCTTCCAGCAATACAAGGAGGAAAATAAGAAGTGTAAACACGAAATCAAGATGGCTAAAATCAACTTTGAGAGACAAATAGCGGAGGATAGTAAAAAAAACCCAAAGAAATTCTTTAAATATATCAACAGCAAAAAAACTAGGGCAGAGCATATTGCACACATAATTAACGATGATGGGAGGATGGTTACAGAGGACACTGAAAAAGCAACCGTGCTGAATTCTTTTTTCTCGTCAGTCTTTACGCAGGAAAAGGAAGGGTACACTGACCATGACTGTATGGTTAGTAGTAATACACAGGACTTGCCACTATGGCTAACAGAGGGGGAAATCAGGGAAAGACTGGATAAACTTAACACAAACAAATCACCAGGCCCGGATGGCGTACATCCGAGAGTGCTCAAGGAACTCAGTATGGTTATATCTAGACCACTGTTCCTGATCTTTGCTGACAGTATTAGGACAGGAGATGTACCAGGGGATTGGAGGAAGGCTAACGTGATTCCGATATTCAAAAAGGGCCAGAGACATATCCCGGGAAATTATAGGCCTGTCAGTCTGACATCAATAATATGTAAACTTTTGGAGGGGATGATAAGGGACTATATCGTAGAGTATGCTAAAGACAACAACATCATCAGTAGTAACCAGCACGGGTTTACAAATGGGCGTTCTTGTCAAACCAATCTCTTAGCATTCTACGAGGAAGTGAGCTGTGAGCTAGATAGGGGGAGACCAGTGGATGTGGTGTACTTGGATTTCGCTAAGGCGTTTGATACAGTTCCCCACAAGCGCTTAATTTATAAAATAAGGTCTGCAGGTATCGACAGCAGGGTTTGCTCTTGGATACGGAATTGGCTAAAAGGCCGTGTCCAAAGGGTAGTAATAAACAGCGCATACTCAGACTGGTCTGAGGTAGTAAGCGGGGTGCCCCAGGGCTCAGTCCTGGGACCAACCTTGTTCAATTTATTCATAAACAGCATTGAGGAAGGGATCAGTAGTTCGTTATCAGTTTTTGCAGATGACACAAAATTGGCCAGGGCAATAACTGCACAGCATGAAGCAGATATCCTACAGAATGACCTGGACAAAATTACGGAGTGGGCAACGACATGGCAAATGAGGTTTAATGTGGAGAAGTGTAAGGTTTTGCACTTGGGGACCAAAAACATAAAAACACAATACACGTTAGGAGGGGAACCCTTGGGGGAATCAAAAATGGAGAAAGATTTGGGAGTCTTAGTTGATGATAGATTAGGCAACAGCATGCAATGCCAAGCGGCAGCTTCCAAAGCCAACAGAATATTAGCATGCATAAAGAAAGGGATGTATTCCAGAGATAAGACTATAATCCTTCCACTTTATAAAACTCTGGTCCGACCGCATCTGGAGTATTCTGTCCAGTTCTGGTCGCCAGTCCTCAGGAGGGATGTGTTGGAGCTGGAGAAAGTCCAGAGAAGGGCAACTAAACTGATTAGGGGGTTGGAGGACCTTACCTATGAAGAGCGTCTGCAATCGCTCGATTTATTTTCCCTGGAGAAAAGACGTCTGAGAGGGGACATGATAGCAATTTATAAATATCTTAATGGGGATCTCAGCTTAGAAGAAAAGCTGTTCATTCGAAGGAATTGCATGAGGACTCGAGGACATACAATGCGATTAGAGGAGAAGCGTTTTAACCTCAGGCAACGTGGGGGGTTCTTTACTGTTAGGGCTACAAGATTGTGGAATTGTCTACCACAAGAGGTGGTTTCTGCGGGTAGTATGGTGACTTTCAAAAGACTCTTAGACTTACATCTCAAGGATCAGGAGATTGAGGGCTATGTTAGATGATTACAGTCACACACACCTACACAGGTTGAACTGGATGGACTATTGTCTTTATTCAACCTCGCCTACTATGTAACTATGTAACTATGTAAGATTAGAAACATTATATTTCCTAAATACATAATGCCAAAAATTATTGCCTTACATACATCCATACATACTGCAAGCTCTGCACCGTTTGTCTTGTCTGACACTATTACCATCATAAGCTGGATCTGCACACAGCAGCTAATTGGTTCACCTGAGATGGAATCAGTGATCACAAAAATCTGGAATGGTCATGTCTTCAAAGGATTGCCTTGAACAAATCACCTCTAAAAGAAACACATGAGTGTATAATCACTTGTCTTAATGGATCACATTCCCAACAGACCCATCTCACACTGCCATATAATAATGAATGGGGGTGTCCATTGCAAGTTAAATACACCCCCAGATCCCATTGCTTTGTTAATTGACAGATCTAACTGGAATCTGATGGCACTGCTGTGAACCACTATGCCATCAAATTCTGCTGGGGACCTTTAAAAAGTATTATGTGTGATTGTGTGGATAATTATGCCACCTTAAATTTGCATTTCCCACATACCATGTGCAACTCTTGCAGGAATTGCGAATCAAGGATAATTCAGCACAGCATAATGAACAGACACATTGAGGAGTGTAGGAGCACACCGTCAGATTCCCCGATCACACTATGGGGTTTTAACTCCTCCATAATTTTGCCACTTTGGAAACCAAGTGCTTACTTTATGTATACTTTTTAGACGGAACTCCAATTTCTAATAGGGTGATATCATTGCATGAGATTTCCCCTCACTTCCTGTCTTAGTGTCACCAAGACAGGAAGTGAGGGGAATATCATGGTGGGGAAATAGCTTGCAATTGTTGCCTTATAATGTCCATAGTATATATAAAAGGAAAGAATTGCTGGCTATATCCCCACGGGAGATTCCCTCACTTCCTGTCCTGGTGACACCAAGACAGGAAGTGAGGGGAAATCTCCTGCAATGATATAACACTGTTACATGTTCTAGTTATGTAGCAAACTTAAGAATATACAAAGCAAACATCTTTTTTTTCCCATTTTGGCAAAATCATGGATTAATTAAAAAACTATCTTTGTTTGTCCCGTGGCTTGCAGGAAAAACATTTTGCCTTGATTCCACCATCAACACAGACAGGGGAAACACTCCTGCGGAGCCATTGTGTTCTCCTGGTGCTGCCCCTGCCAGGAAAACACAGTGATTATTGCTAGTGGCTACAAGAGATGCTAGCGATAAGTGTGTGTAAAATCTGACAGACTGGTTGTACGTTGTCCTCAAGGTGATCGATCAATCAACTTGGGTACCTTCAGCCTGGCCATACATAGTTTAAATCTGCATCTCAAATGAAGCAATCCCATTTACATATAACACTCCATAAAGGAGAATGGAGGGGCTTATCAGGTCTGCGTCAAAAATTAACAGCCACACCCAATCAGACAGCTCATGTTAAAAGGGACCTGAAAAGCAATCTGCATGGCTTGCTTTTCCAAGCATTGGATAGTTGAGTGAGCCTGGACTAATAACAGTCACTGTAATGCTACCCATACTGCTGTCCTTTTAACATGGTAACAAAAGTTGATACCTATGCTACATGTGTGTAAAGTTACTTTCACCCTGCTAAATGGACAGCAATAAGGTTGTAAATACAGTGACTGCCTGTCCCCCCCTGATGGCGGCCCTGGGTGTGTCATGAAAGGCCAATTGAGAAAATGGCTATATCATGTAGAGGAAATCACCAGTGTGGGGCAACCTATGTCATGGAGGTAGATTTGGACATCGATGTATATGTATCACCAGAAATGGAATTCTTTGTTCTACAATATCTCAAAGACGACCTAGCATGTTATTTGAAGACTGTACTATTTTGGACATACTTGGACTCAAACATACACTGCTCTTTCCACAGCTCCTCCTCCTCTGGGGGTATGATAAGGTGAACATGCATCTTCACCAAAAGCACAAGATGATGTGTCGTGTCCGGATGAGGCTGCAGCGGAGATTCCATTTCCAGGCTGAGATGGTGGATCTGCAGCGGGCCTGGAGTGATGCCAAAAGGCGCTCACCCAGGCTCCTGCTAAAGGGTGTGGAGCAAATCTCCGGTAAGTAAAAATATACATTACATGTGACCAGATAGGTTACAATTTTTTGGGTAGATGGACATGTGTTTAGCTATGCAACAACACTAATACCAACACCCCCCCCCCCTCCCTCTCGCTCCTACCTTTCCTACCTCCATCAAGTGTCTCTTCACAACCTTTAATACTACTATGTACATTCGTATTTTTTATGTTTCTTTTTTTTCTTCTGCTTCTAGCCAAAGCGGACGGCCGGCACCCTCTTGTGCTTTTGGTGAAGAAGGGGAGGAGGAGGACGGCCACACTCCAATATGCCTTCCGAGACAGCGAGCCATTTGAGCAGCTGAAAATTGTGGATCGTAAGTAGAAAATAAAAATGGTAGAAATTTCAAATCTCTAATCACATTTTACAGAGCCCCCTTTACATCGGAGTCTCCAGACTTACTACACTGTAAGAGGGAAGTGTGAAGACTCTGATGTAAGGAGAGTTCTGGGAACCATTATTTGAGGGGGGAAGCTGGGGACTCTGGTGTAAAAGGGAACTCTGTGGTCCCCAAAGCTCCCCCATACATCTGAGCTTACAGAGACCCTCTTACACTTCCCTTCCTCAGTCCACCACAGTCAAGGGCACAACAAGTCCCACTGCAGAAGGCTACCTGCTTGGACTTGTAATGCTCTCTGTAGGGGAATGAGGAACTACTGCCTGCTATGCTAAGACTTGTAGTGCCCTCTGTTAGGGACTAAGGATTCCTCAGTCCTCAACATTCTAGGGCACTATAAGTCTCAGCATAGTGGGCTGTCATACCTCAGTCCCTCACAGCTCGGGTCAAAAACAACACAGTTAAACATCTAAAGGACAACTCCAAACAAAACTACCAATAATGGACAGAGTCCATATGCTCTATAATGTCAAAGACCCGCTACCACTCACCTTCCACCTCCGGTGCTGTCATTGTGTAGGGCAAAGGGCTCCATCTACACCATGTTTGGCTTTCAGGTCAGATAGGCAGGACTTGCTCAGCTCCACTCTCTTCCCTGGCAATTGACTCTGGCGTCATTGTGGATCTTTCCTCCTCTAGAAAACACCCAGGGGCCCTCTCCTTGTCCCCCAGCCACCCAGGGCCTTCTTCTCCTCCTCCTCCACCAACCATTTTCAGACTCTTCCAACTTCCCTGGGGCTACTCAACCCCTTTGCATAGTGGACACCACAAATCTATGACCAGCCTGCAAAATATCAAGTCTGGGCCTGGTTACCTGTATGTTCCGGGTCCAGGGCGGAGCTCTCCTCCCAGAGCAACAACTGATGATAGCAGAGTGAGTTGACCGGCCAGTCACTTCCTACTGGTGCAGGTACACACCTACCGATTCCTCCACATCTTAGGATAACATGATCAGACGGCCAATCCCCAGTCAGAGAAGGAGGAGTAAGTGTCAGCGGACAACAGACACCTGGCAGACGCAGTGAAGGGACTGCAGCAAATTTTAGATCCGAGGATTGAAAGCAATCTTTTACTTGGGAGATTTCCCTGACTGCGCCCTTCAAAATGTTGGTGCTCCGTCACTGGCCGCAAGGCCCCTGTAGGTGCGAGGCCTTAGGCGCCCGCTTAATTTGCATGGTGCCCTCCTGTTTTAAAACATGGTCAATGCATCTCATTGGTGTAAGTGCACTTCTATGTTCTGAATTGTAGGGGCATTGAGTATGGTGCTAGCATGATGAGAGGTTACTGCCTATTTGTGTCCATAAATAATATATAATGTTTTTCTTTTATTTTAGAAACCAGTGATGAGGATGTGGAGGCTCAGCCTTCTCAGGCCCACTGTAAGTAATGTGGATGTGCTGGTGTGTTGTGTATTAGGTCTAACTTGGAGGAATGATTGTTTGTTTTGTTTTCTTTTGTGGTTGATGCCGCTTCAGCAACAGAGGAGCCTCAGGCAGGGCCAAGTAGCCAGGATCTGGGGCAGGAGGACATTGGTGCCCAAGAAGAGGCCCATTTGACAACCAGTGATGAGGACCTGGGCTCTCCTCAAATGGGAAGTAAGTATTCTACATGTGTTTGTGTGTTCAATGTGTCCTGGGAAATATAAGGGCTGTAATATATATATTTTGCCATTGGGGTTATGTAGCAGCTGACATTGAGGATGTTTGTTGTGGAGGACTGGGGAAGAGGGGCCGCTGCTTACCCAGTCCAATGTAACTACTACCTTCAATGTTTCCCAACTACTTTCTGTGTGCCTTTATCAAATAGCTTTGGTTCAAGGATTGTATTTGTGTCTTTGTGTTTCTAGGAGATACGACGCCATCCCCCCATGAAGGGACACCATCCCCCCATGTAGGGTCTCCCCCATCCTCCCCCACTCCAGACTCCCCTGAACTAGTCTGTAAGTACCTAAAATTAGATTCTCACATGAATTGTGTCTGCTAGGATGATGTGTATCTAGGATAATCTAAGTTGGAGTCAAAGCAAGTGTAGTTTTGCTATATGTGACAGGAAGGTTGGTCATGAAACACTCTTGCTTAACCTTCATGTTTGAAAGGTGGTTTTGGGGAGCATTACAGGACATGTTTTTTTTTGTAAGTTATCTCAAGCCACCCTATTCTAAATTGGTGTTAGTTTCTCTACATTGGAAATGGTGTGCTTTGTACTTGTAAATTTTTGGGGGACATTGTAATTTAATCATGTCCTGATTTAGTCAACACTGAAAATGTGTGTTTATCAATCTTTCATAAATACTCTTCCTCGGTAATGTACCACATTCCAGCTCTCAATTTGTGTTCTTTTTGTGCAGTTTCTCCAGAGCCAGCAACGCCATCCACTTCGGGGGCCCAAAAAAAAAACTGATGATGGTAAGTTGTGTGCTTTTCCAGTAATGTGTCTACTTAGTAAGTGGAGAAATGGTAACTGTGTATGTCCCCGCTCAGGCTTCAAGTTGTTCTAAAGGCAGCAGGTTCTTTATGTGAATGCATTCTATGCATTAGTATTCCAAGTGATAGGTGTGCATATTCCCCCTAAGACTTACTGGGACCATTTTCTTACTGTCCAAAACTTTGCACAAATACTTGTCTGGAACAGACTCCCCCTCCTCCTTAACTGAGGTGACAGCATGCCAATATTGCCTCCTGATGCTGTCACTCCTAATCATTGAGACCATCGGAAGGGAGGGGGGCAAGGCTGGCTCACAGCCTAGTGCCTGAACAGGCACAGGGTGCTTGGCTTCATCTCATGTGCCTCCATAACAAGCTGCCTGCTGTGGGGTCAACCAACAGGAGGGAGGTGCCTAGAGGTGTGTACAGGGGCCATGTAAAAAGGAGGATTGTTATTTCTCTCATCCCCAAAAACCTAGAGAGTGTAAGTCTAACCTGTTTAGTTTTCCGCAGCCCTCCAAAAATGATATGTTTCCAACACTTAGAACAGGCAGGGCTGAGGCACCAAAAACATCAGAAAAACACAATCAGCACAAAAGCAGGGAGTACGTATCCTTAACGCTACAAGCTTCACCCAGAAGAATGACGCTTGCACTGTACAAATCTGCATCACCACCATATCAATGTCTAAATAAAACGTTCAGGGAAATGTGGAGGGGTAATGAGTGGGTGTTAGAGCGTTTTCATGACTGTGTAACCTACAGTTAGCGTGATTCGATTTTTAGATAAATTTTTTCTTCTCTCTTAACACAGCTGGGATGGCGGAAAATAAAACGGTGGAGCAGACACATGTACTCCGGCCACAAATGGCCCTCCGAATTCCAAAGGGTAAGTCTCTACTATGTGTCAGGTTCAATCTATAGACAGTAAGAGGGAGAGAGAACGCTACACAAACTCCAATGGTGATAGAGATAAATGTGTGCACATGTATCGTGTTGACCAATTGAACCCAAAACACCTTACATTCTTCTAAATGATTGCTTGTGTTGACATGAAGAAAAGCCTTTTACTTAGCTTTGGTGGAACTGCTACTAACATTCCACGCCATCTTATGTAACCTTTTGAACAATTTGCTGTGAAAGTTTGAGTTTAAGGTTTACACCAGCAATTTAGCATATTTGCTTTAGAGTGTTGATAAAAGCCAACCAATAGACTCCTAAGCATATTTGTTGAGGCACATTAATTACAATCGTTGTTTGGATCATTTTGCATAAAACTAATTGTCATGTCTTTTTCTACCCAGGACACACCCACCTCACCTATGAGGTCCTTTTGGAATATGTTACGTGGTGCATAGACCGAATTTTAGTTTTGGAAGACACTTATGGGGCAGATCCAGACCCTCAGGAGCCATTTGTGAGGAATGTGTCACCCTTAAAAAGATTGTAGTTTTTATTTTTTAATTTGTTTTGTTAATTTTCCAATGTTTTTTAAATGTCACATTTCTATATTCTAAAAAAAAATATACCAAAAAAAGAAAAAAATTAAAAACCCTTTTTTTTTGGGCCCAAAAAAATTTAAAAAATAATAAAAAACCCTTTTTTGGGACCAAAAAAAAATATAAAAAAACAAAAAACCCTCGTTTTTGGGACCAAAAAAAATAGAAAAATATAAAAAACCCTTTTTTTTGGGACCAAAAAAAATATAAAAAAACAAAAAACCCTCGTTTTTGGGACCAAAAAAAATAGAAAAATATAAAAAACCCTTTTTTTTGGGACCAAAAAAAATATAAAAAAACAAAAAACCCTCGTTTTTGGGACCAAAAAAAAATATAAAAAAACAAAAAACCCTCGTTTTTGGGACCAAAAAAATATAAAAATATAAAAAACCCTTTTTTTTGGGACCAAAAAAATATAAAAAAACAAAAAACCCTCGTTTTTGGGACCAAAAAAAATATAAAAAAACAAAAAACCCTCGTTTTTGGGACCAAAAAAAATATAAAAAAACAAAAAACCCTCGTTTTTGGGACCCAAAAAACCAAACATGTTTACAAAAAAGCCTTGTTGTTTTTGTCAACCAAAAAAACCAAACATGTTTACAAAAAAGCCTTGTTGTTTTTGGCAACCAAAAAAACCAAACATGTTTACAAAAAAGCCTTGTTGTTTTTGGCAACCAAAAAAACCACAAATGTTTACAAAAAAGCCTTGTTGTTTTTGTCAACCAAAAAAAACACAAATGTTTACAAAAAAGCCTTGTTGTTTTTGGCAACCAAAAAAACCAAACATGTTTACAAAAAAGCCTTGTTGTTTTTGTCAACCAAAAAAACCAAACATGTTTACAAAAAAGCCTTGTTGTTTTTGGCAACCAAAAAAACCAAACATGTTTACAAAAAAGCCTTGTTGTTTTTGGCAACCAAAAAAAACACAAATGTTTACAAAAAGCCTTGTTGTTTTTGTCAACCAAAAAAACCACAAATGTTTACAAAAAAGCCTTGTTGTTTTTGGCAACCAAAAAAACCAAACATGTTTACAAAAAAGCCTTGTTGTTTTTGTCAACCAAAAAAACCAAACATGTTTACAAAAAAGCCCTGTTGTTTTTGGCAACCAAAAAAACCACAAATGTTTACAAAAAAGCCTTCTTGTTTTTGTCAACCAAAAAAACCAAACATGTTTACAAAAAAGCCTTGTTGTTTTTGTCAACCAAAAAAACCAAACATGTTTACAAAAAAGCCTTGTTGTTTTTGGCAACCAAAAAAACCAAACATGTTTACAAAAAAGCCTTGTTGTTTTTGGCAACCAAAAAAACCACAAATGTTTACAAAAAAGCCTTGTTGTTTTTGTCAACCAAAAAAACCACAAATGTTTACAAAAAAGCCTTGTTGTTTTTGGCAACCAAAAAAACCAAACATGTTTACAAAAAAGCCTTGTTGTTTTTGGCAACCAAAAAAAACACAAATGTTTACAAAAAAGCCTTGTTGTTTTTGTCAACCAAAAAAACCAAACATGTTTACAAAAAAGCCTTGTTGTTTTTGTCAACCAAAAAAACCACAAATGTTTACAAAAAAGCCTTGTTGTTTTTGGCAAACAAAAAAACCACAAATGTTTACAAAAAACACTTGTTTTTGTGAAAACCTAAAAAAAAATTGTAAAACCAAAAAAAAAAGTTTATATAAATAAAATAAAAGTATGTTGCTCGTTGCAACACAAATGTTACATTGGCAATTTAGTTCATTCTATTATATATTTTAATATATTTTTGTACGCTACAGTTGGTAGACACCCACATGTGTTATTAAAACGTTTATTTTATTACCAAAGTTTTCTTTTTGGTGTACACATCGAATGTGTTTTGTGTTGTATTTGTTTAGTCGAGTGGTGTGGTCTGTAATTGTTAGTATGTTGGCTTTGGTTTATGTTAGCCTTGAGACTTGTTTTGAAGCTACATTTGAAGGGAGACCTTTTCTTGGGGCATTATGTGAACATTGAGTTTTCAAAATTTACATGAAATCATATGTTTGGAGATAGAGAAGCACGTGTGTATAAATGCCTACATTAACCAGGGCCATTACTTGGCCACCAACACTCCTAAAAAACCAAAGATCAAACACAAACTAATCATTTTGCATAAAATTTTATTTCATCCCCAAAAAAACACTATAATAAATCATATTGTGCCACCCTCAAATTAAACAAAAAAATGGCCCAACAAATTGGCCAATGTAACAATCATTAACAAAACTAACCCAAATAAAACAAAAAAAAAAAAAATTAAGTTGGTGGTGGTGGTGGTGGTGGTGCCTGAAGCAGTGTGGTGAGCACTAAGGTTCCTGCCATCAAATGGTGGGACAATAGTCCCATCTGGTCTGGGGTTAGCTGTAGAGTTCTGGTCAAGTGGCCCATTAGGATCAGATCTTGTGTCTGAGGCTGCTGATGATGCAGGGTGTTGAACCCTGGAAATGTCCCAGACTGAAGATCTTGTGCCAATAGTCTAATCTGCTCTGTGCTCAGCCTAAGAATTTGGGGAACGTGTGCCATTACCATGAGATGGGATAGTTGCTGCCCCGAGGCTATTTGATGCTGCTGGTGGTGCAAGGGTTGTGAAGATGTGTGGGGAGTGGTGGTTGATTGGTTGTTGTGGTCCACGGTGCGGGGGGAAACGACATGTCGCATTGGTGAGATAAAAGGAGGACGGCCTGGGGAGGAGTGAAGTGATAAAGGTGTGGAGGGAATGTAGTCAGATAGAAGGGGTATTGTGGAACCAGTGCGCATTGAGGTTGTGCAGGAGGATTGCTCATTGAGGGGTGTGGGAGTCCGAACGGAGTGTGAAGTGCTAGGAGTGGCTACAGGAGTAATTGTCCCATCCCCAGCTGCCTGACAAGTGGCCAACACTGGCATTACCCTCCCACTACCACAACCTGCAGTGGCATGTGAGTGAGATGTTTGGGAGGGCTCTGCCAATGGGGCATCTTCAGATCCAAACAGGCATTGGCGTGTGGCCAGCACCTGAGTGTCAACACTTTGCTGATCCCGTTGATGCTGGTCTGCTAAACTTACCAAGCTGTTACGCATATCCTGTTGAACCTGTACCATTGTTGCTACAGATTCCTGTATGAGCCCGAGCAGACGTACTACCTCAATAGATTGCTGAGTACGCCTCCTTAACTCATTTTGGATCCGATACTCATCAAGCAGCCTCTCAGCTACATCCAGCATAGATGGACGAGTTTGGGTAGGTGACAATCCCTCTGCATCTAAGGCTACCTGAAAGCAGAAGAAATAGACCAAATCATTATCAAACATCATGACTAAATATTTCAGATTAGTTTGACAAATTAACACCCCAAGCAGAACATTGAAAAGTTTGATGTGCTTCTAATAAGTACTTGTTCATTGTAAGATTATACACGCTAGCAACACTTCTGATAATGGGTACATATTATATTGGTATGACTAATATGACAAAGGCAAAAAAGATTCAACATGAAGGTGTTCCCAATTAACCCTGGTGTGGTAGGTTGTTTATGCTTTTGGTAAATCGGTTACTACACCAATGACTTTATACATCTCCGTATGTTGTCTAAAATCTTGCCATCAATCGGCTACAGGACAACCCAACCAAACGATACCCATGAATTTGGACCTGGAAAATCAAAGACTGGCCGGACTTTAAAGATCCTGGATGTTTTTGGAACATTAGTGCCACGCCAAATTATAACATAATTCCCTGATGTTCAAGATAGAACTCTTGTTGTGCTGGTGCATCGTCAGAATGTCATAGCACTAATTTAACACACACAATGTAAGCCACATCTAGCCCAAAATCATTACTACCATTGAAATGTTACATGTGCACCTTGTTCCCTTATATCACATACCACAGCACTGGATGCAGAATCGTCGCCAGCTCCTGATCCAACTCCAGCTGCTACGTCAAGAGGGGCCTGATGTTCTTTTAAAAAAAAAAAAAAAAACATGTTTAGTACATAACCTTAGGCAGTAATGATTATGGCCAGATTGCCCTCCTAGCTTCAGGAATGAGGCATTGAGGCCAAACATTCAAAAGTGCTTTCCTGGGCTCATAGGACACTTGCTAAACCCTCCCAAAGGTTAAGAAGGCTTGGTCTGCCTACTAATGACGGCACCCATTAATGCTGTCAACTGTGTTTTGCAGGGTAAACATCTAAAAGGCAACACTCTTTCATAAGAAAAAACGTGTGTTAATGGGGTTAATAAGATAGCAAAAAACATTAGTGGGCTAGACATACCAACACCTTCCTCCAGGCCTTGCTGCACTGGGTGTGTTCCCTGCTGCGGATCTTCTGTAAAGGACATAGCAATATGAGCTATCTTGGCAAAAAAAAATAAAAAATCTACATTGTTTGGCACAGTATGATATTGGACCTACCAGGAGGAGGGTCAACACTGATGTCAACACCTGTGAGTCCGTCTGGTTCGCCAAGCTGCATGGGCTGTGGAGGGGCTGAGATCCGTGCTACAGATGAACAAATTGCAGGTTGGGGAAAACCAAAAAAGGACAATTGTAAGGGCAAGTATCAAATTCTATTCATGTCACACATAGGATAGTAGTTAATCTTTTCAAAACAACTCACACAATTGACATCCAAGATAATATCCTACCTCGGTGCAAAGCATCCGAATCTAAGTCCTCTCTGGGAAAGATGGTATCGGGTCCTATGATCTTCAAGAAAGGTAATTGATAATCCCAGAGAGAACTTCGTGCACGTTCATCCAGCCGACCTTGTCGGTCATAAAGACCCTCCGCAGCCCATGCAATTAGCTTCTTCCGAACGGACCCACAGATGTCGTTGACCTTCTTCCGCACACTGTCACGGTGGCGAGGTGCTTCACCCAGTGCATTTACAGCATCCCGGATTTCATCCCACAATCTGTTCTTCTCTGTTACTGAGTAAGACGCGGCCCTGGTCCCATGTATCGCCTGATATCTGGCCATATAGGCGTGGACTAGGGCACAGCACTGATTGTGGGTGAAACGGGGAAGCCGGGGTAATGTGGACAAGCTGACTCTGGTGGACAGACCCTCTCCAGGACTACTGTCAGAAGAGCCAGCTTGTCCACTTGGTGTGTTACCACCTCCCCTGGCTTCCTCCTCCGGGATGGGGATGGTGGACTCCCTCATGGATACAGCTGGAGCCTCCCTCACACCAGAGCCAGACGATCTGCCCACCCTGCCCCCCCTGCCCCCCCTGCCCCCCCCTGGCCACCCTGGCCACCCTGCCCCTTCTCATCCTTCCAGTGGGTGGGGCCATGGGAGCACGAGGTGGGCAGAGAATCTGGCTGTCCAGCAGCAGCAAAGAGCCCCAAACTCCTAAATCTGAAATGACAAAAGAGAAAACAGAAAAAACATGATTTGCAGATTGCTCTTCATATACAGTATAATTAGTGAACAGTTACAGAACACACTTACCTAATGGCACAAACAGACTTGGTGGTGGTGGTGGTGGTGGTGGTAGTAGTGGGCAAAGAGCAGAAGAGGTTGCAAAGAAATGGAAAAAAAACACATAAGAAAACGCATATGGGTACAAATCACACGAGGCCCTCCAAACACTTACCTAATGGCACAAACACGGTGGTGGTGGTGGTGGTGGCAAAAAAAGCAGAAGAGGCTGCAAAGAAATGGAAAAAAAAAACACATAAGAAAACGCATATGGGTACAAATCACACGAGGCCCTCCAAACACTTACCTAATGGCACAAACACGGTGGTGGTGGTGGTAGTAGTGGGCAAAGAGCAGAAGAGGCTGCAAAGAAATGGAAAAAAAACACATAAGAAAACGCATATGGGTACAAATCACACGAGGCCCTCCAAACACTTACCTAATGGCACAAACACGGTGGTGGTGGTGGTGGTGGTGGCAAAAAAAGCAGAAGAGGCTGCAAAGAAATGGAAAAAAAAAACACATAAGAAAACGCATATGGGTACAAATCACACGAGGCCCTCCAAACACTTACCTAATGGCACAAACACGGTGGTGGTGGTGGTAGTAGTGGGCAAAGAGCAGAAGAGGCTGCAAAGAAATGGAAAAAAAACACATAAGAAAACGCATATGGGTACAAATCACACGAGGCCCTCCAAACACTTACCTAATGGCACAAACACGGTGGTGGTGGTGGTGGTGGTGGTGGCAAAAAAAGCAGAAGAGGCTGCAAAGAAATGGAAAAAAAAAACACATAAGAAAACGCATATGGGTACAAATCACACGAGGCCCTCCAAACACTTACCTAATGGCACAAACACGGTGGTGGTGCTGGTAGTAGTGGGCAAAGAGCAGAAGAGGCTGCAAAGAAATGGAAAAAAAACACATAAGAAAACGCATATGGGTACAAATCACACGAGGCCCTCCAAACACTTACCTAATGGCACAAACACGGTGGTGGTGGTGGTGGTGGTGGTGGTGGTGGCAAAAAAAGCAGAAGAGGCTGCAAAGAAATGGAAAAAAAAAACACATAAGAAAACGCATATGGGTACAAATCACACGAGGCCCTCCAAACACTTACCTAATGGCACAAACAGACTTGGTGGAGGGGGGGTGGTGTAATCCTTTATAGGCAAAAGGAGGCTGCAAACATTAAACATACATGAGAAATCGCATGACCTACATACGTGCACATAATAAATTACAGTTATCAGGAAAGCAAAAATGGTGTCTTTGGAAGCTGGGAAGGTAAGGGGGCAGGTTTAGATGCCAAATCTAGACTGCACACCTTTAACAAACATGAGAAAACACATGTCCAAACCACATGCACATGGGGCCAACTGCCAATGATTAAAAGACACTTGAGGGGTTCCCAAGCTATTGTGGGTTGGAGGGGATTCACCATAGACAACTTAAGTACACCCAAGATAAGTACAAATTCTCTCCTTCCTTTTTTTTGGGAGAGAGAGATACAATTGTCTTACCTCCAGATAATGTAGGTTGTGGGTCACAGGGTCTTGCTAGCACATAAGAAACATCGATCTATAACATCCAGCAGCCATATTGGCCATGTGCTCCTTTTATAGCTGGCTCACAGGTGTGATAATTAGCGGCCGTTTCTATATATATCTGCGCATTCGCGAATTTGCGCGTTCAAAATGGAGGACGATATCCCAGACGCATTATATGGTGCAATGCTGGCATTTATCGGTGCCTTGTTTGAGGAGGCCCTAGCACAGGAGGCAGCAGAAGGTGGGGAAGCTGCAGCAGAAGGTGGGGAAGCTGCAGCAGCAGCAGCAGCACCTCCAGCAGCAGCACCTCCAGTCCGTGTGCCCTTACCTCGCCAGCCACGCATTTTTGCTCCAAGGATCTATTTGGACAAGCTGCGGGATTCTGATGTCAGGAGGAAGTTCCGGCTCGAGCGAGGAACTATTCTACACCTCTACCAGCTCATAGCAGACAAAATTGACCCGGACACACAGCGCGGCCATGCGGTGCCCGGCATGGCCAGATTGCTGGCCACTTTGTATATTTTAGGGCGTGGCAGCTTCCAAGCCACTTCGGGAAGTATCATGGGCATTAGCCAGCCCACAGTTTCAAGGGTGTTCATGTTGGTCATTAATGCCATAGTCGATATAGTGCCCAATTTTATCCACTGGCCACAGAATGAAAATGAGTGGAATGAAGTCAAGTTGGGTTTCTACCTGCGGGCACACATGCCGCAAATCCTAGGGGCAATCGATGGCACCCACATAGCCATTAGGCCACCAAGGAGCCACGAAAGTGAGTACCGGAACCGCAAGCAGTACCACTCCGTGAACGTCCAATTAGTGTGTGACGCCAAACAGCGCATCATGAGTGTCAACACTGGTCACCCAGGGTCGTGCCATGATTCCAGTATGTTAAGAACCAGTACTCTGTACGAGGTGTTTGAAAGTGGACAAATGCCCCAAGGGTGGCTTATTGGTAAAGTATTTTGTCTTAACAACATAAACTGTAAGATTACATAGACATAGGAATAAGCTACATCGGTGTACACCCTGATTTAAGCAAAGCCTACCTAAAATGGATGTGTTAGGAGTTGTCAGGCTGTTCACATACAACCAGATCAGCAGCTTAGCAGCTCACAAAAGAAAGATTTGCAAAGTTGTCTTTGAGTCCAATGAAGGTGGTTAACCAATGTGTAAATGATGTCCTCTAGCCACCCAAAGAAAACCTACAAATGATTCCAATGGTATTGCCATATCCCCAAAGTACTTTGCATAAGTGAGTCAATATTGGTTTCCTCACTCTAGTTGCAGATATATTCCAGAAGTAATACCTAGGCTAATGTAATAGGAACAAAATAGGGGCCAAGTTGGAACTTGCAAGAGAAACCCACCACTTTGTGTGTCCTTTTTCCCATTTGTATTAGTGATTTAGGCAGTTAGACAGAGTTGAGATGTTTCATATGAGTTTTTGCAAACAGACGAGCAGGTTGTTTAGTAAAATGCCTAATTGTCTCCCATTTTGAGGAGTCATCTAAAGTCACATGATATGAAGAACTAATGTATATTTTTCTTATTTTTCAGGGGATGCTGGTTACCCGCAGCTGACGTGGCTGATGGCTCCAATCAGGTACCCCCAGGGCCCAGCAGAGAGGAATTACAACAGGGCCTTGCGGAGAAGCCGGAGTATCATTGAGTTGACCATAGGTCTTCTCAAATCCCGGTTTCTCTGCTTGGCCCGGCCTGGGGGTGAACTCCTGTACTCTCCTACAAAGGCTTCCAAGATCATCCTGGTGTGCTGCGTGTTGCACAACATGTGCGTTGCCCGGGATGAATCTTGGGAGCTGACGGAGGAGAGGGAGCCAGAGGTCCGTCAGCCGACGGCCCCCAGGCGGCGGAGCACCGCTGCAGGTATGGCCACCCGGAATACCCTGGTTGCTAGCCACTTTACATGTAAGTACTGTAACCGGTCAAGATAGGGCATGTGTATTAATTAGCTAGTTAGCAGAGGTGCCACTCACAGGGAGACAGAGGGTCATTATCATCTGCCAATGATACTTGCCATTGTAGATAAAGTGTAGTCAACATTGGTAAAATTGTGTTACTTGAGCAAAAACATGCACCTCTAACCATAAACATGTTGGTATTGTGAATAGTGTAAAGGGCTGAGAAGAGCTGGCAGGTGTTTATTTGTGTCTATGCCACCTGTGTAGTTATTGATAACATGAACGGCTGCTTGGTATCTTATGGTGTTGTAATTTTCCAGAACGTCAACATTTTGGAATCATGGCACGTACCATGGGAAGCCTGTGGTGATGGGCTGTCTGGCGTCACAGGTGTGTATTCAAATGTTTACATTAATGATTTCTGGTTTGTGTAAGTTGGCATAAAATGTGTTATTTCACTCGTGATGTCGAAATTAAATGAAGTTCAGAATGAAGCAAACAGGCATTAAGATGTGATTTTCATAATGAAATGTCTTATCCTTTGTTTTATTTTTCCAGGAGTGGTACTGCTTGCGGGTGTAGGTGGTAGAAACCCACCTTGATGGACTCCACTCATCTTCTTTTGTGGTCAGTGGATATTTGGTAAGGCACATGGCCAATGACCAACATGAACACCCTGGAACTTCGAAAGTGGCTTGGAAGCTGACCAGCAACCTTGCCATGCCTGTCCCCTATGAGCTGGTAGAGGTGCAGAATGGATTCTGAACTCTGCCTGAAGTTGTGGAAGACATCAGAATCCCGTAGCCATGGAGCAAAGATCGTGGTCTGGCGCTGTAAAGGCACACGGACTGGAGAGTGACAATATTATTTTGCTGCATCCCTCCTTCTGCTGTCATTCTCAAATAAATAAAGACTTTAGAATTGAACATGTGTTTTTTTGTTTTGTGTGGGTGCCTACAGACAAAAGGGCCATCCACACTGTAAGATTTAGAGAAGACTTTATCCTTCAGATTGACATTTTCTATGTAGTGCAAGGGCCTGCCTGATTGCATCCAAATTGAAAGTGTTGAGGTTTGAGCTTATATTATATGGTTTGGTTAAGTCTACAGGAAAAAGTCTAGACAAATTGTTAGTGTATGGCCCATTAAGCTGCCAAGGCCGGAGTTTTGCACTTTGCATGCTGCTTGTACTGGTGATGTGAGGGATTGTAATGTAGAGTAGGGATGTGACAGTGTTGTGTTGAGGTGTGAGGCAAATGTAGTGTTGGACTATGAGGGTCTGTGTTGTTGAAATATGGAGAGAGTCCAATATCAGACACCTATGTTTATTGGTCAAGAAATTGTAAGAACCATGGTAAATATGTAAAGAATTGCATCTCTATAAAACTAGGACCACACTCATAAAATCAAAATTGTGTTGTTTCCATTGATGTGCTTGAAATTTGGGTAGGACACCCCCCCCCCCAAATTCAAGATAGTTAAAAAAAACTGTTAAAAAAAATGAGAGTGAAAAGAGATCCCAAGTGTAGTGATGTGATTTGAACCCATGACGTTGTTAACTGCAGTGAAGTTGCAAAGCACTTAGCTATTGTGCAGAATAAAGCTGTATGGTGGAAAAAAAGGAGTGTGTTAAGGCTAAAAAGCACATATAGCTAAAGAACTAAACATTGTATGGAATCTGGGAAGAAGACCATGGTAAAATTGTGAGGTTTCATCTTGCCCTGAAGTAGGGTAGGGGTTTGGTCACTTGCCTTTGGTACTTTCAATCATACGATCGATTCGACACACAGACAAGATCAAAAAAACACTTAAAATGGTGTAAGCTTGCAAGCGCTTCTGAGTGTAACATTATTTAGCAATATATATGATGTAATCCGTTACATTTTAGCAATATAAACAAAAAAGAAAATAAAAAAGTAGGTGGAGATGGTAAGCCTCGAACCTACAGCAGAGGGAGATGAATTACAGACGTGTGATGTGTGCACTAATCCACTACCCCACATCGCTATGCAAAACTGCTATAAGCACGAAGACATAAGTTTGCGAATTGGCGAAGCCGCGATCGTAAGTGAATCCCGCTGACGGCGGAATTCATTATTGCTGTTTCACTAGCCAATTCGCCGCAGCGCCAGTTAATTGATTTGAACGCGGCGAAACTGAAACACGTCATAGATGTTTGAAGCTGCAGTTTCTTTAAATCCGGCCCTATGTAACTATATATGTAACAGGGTCAACAGGGAGGGTGGAGCATTGGTCAGGGTAGTGCTGACATACAGCAATTCTACCCACACATGTCTCCAGGGTCTTTACAACACTACGGACGACATACGCAAGTGTTAATAGTAATTTTACCCTATTTTTGTACTCAATATGTTTTTTCGAATTTTTACCAAAATAATAAAGTATTTTGATGCACCTTCAACCTCGTGAGCCCGGTATGTGCAACCTTTCTGAGATGGTCCATTCCCTCTCACATCCCTGTTTATGAGTATATTCTCTGGTTGCCTGAGGTTCCCGGTTACACTAACCGTTTAGGTATTATAATTTTGCTTCTAGACCCACTGACATAGATGGGTCTGACGATCCCACTCACTTTCCAGGTTTTATCCTAACAGGGTAAATCCCCATTGGCTGCAGGATTGAAGAGGCCCGCGGGAACCAATAGAAGAGTCTGTGTTCTCTGGCCGCAGTCCAGGGACACACAGTCTGACCAGAAGCGGAGAAGAAGGACACAGGAGGGACTCTCGCTCGGCTAAATATATTAGGAGCTGCGCTTCAGCAGATGGCCAGGCAACTCCCATCTGGTGTCGGGTTGCCTCTGCAACCAGCCCCGCCCTCCTCTATTCAAGCCCACACAAGGAGTGTGTTCTTTATCCACCAGCAGAAGGCGGAGAAGCAGACTTTCTGGCACCTGCCCCGGGGAGGGGAGAAGGACAGCACAGTGGGGGAGGGGGCAGGCAATGGAATAAGCAGCCAGGCGGGAGGGAAGAATCCCATGCTGGGGAAGATGGCAAAGTACTGAGGGTGTAGGAAAGAGGAAAATAAGGGGGGGGGGGGGAAGTAGGGCCCGTGACAAGTATGTTTAAGGCCTTGCAAACAGGGTGATGCAAAATATTCTTGTGGAGTTCTGGCAAGAGGAGGAAATCCTGTCGCTGCTCAGAAAGAGAAAGTGTAGCACAAGGTCTCTCTCTAGCTTAGTTAACGTGACAAGAGTCTGCATGCAGTGTCCTTTATTGAGAGGAGATGGACAAGTGCCCACTCACCAATCCTGCATCAAGAAGGCCCAAGGGGGAGATGTCCTGCAACAGGATCTGCAGGTTGCCTGACTGACTACCTGGTGACAGGTAGTGATGTACCGAACGGTTCGCCAGCGAACGGTTCCCGGCAAACTTCGTATGTTCGCGTTCGCCGCTGCGGGCGAACATATGTGATGTTCGGTCCGCCTCCTATACATCATCATTGAGGCAAACTTTGACCCTGAACCTCACAGTCAGCAGACACATTCCAGGCCAATCAGCATACCTCCCTCCCACACCCTCCCACCTCCTATAAATAAGCAAGGGCAGCATCCATCTTAGATCATTTCTGTGTTACTGAGAGCAGGGAAAGTGCTGCTGCTGCTGCTGTTATAGCTAGGGACAGTTAGTCAGTGTTCCCGGTCTTGTTAGCCAGTGTTCTTGGTACACTCCTGCTGTAAGGACAGCACCCCAAAAAGCCCTTCCTAGGGCTGGTATTTGAGTTTTTTTTTGGATATATATATATATCTATTGTCCCCAAAAGCCCTTTTGAGGGCTGGTATTTGTGTAATTTTTTTTGTTCTGTGATATATATATATATATATATATATATATATATATATATATATTGTCCCCAAAAGCCCTTTTGAGGGCTGGTATTTGAGTATTATATATATATATATATATATATATATATATATATATATATATATATATATATATATATATATATATATATATATATATGTATATATATATTGTGCACTGCAGTTACCTGCCCGCTGTGTGTGAGAGGCCACAGACCCACCACAGACTGTACTGTGTGCACACCACACTCATTTCGGGTGGCACAGGCACAGTACCTTGCATTTTAAAAAATATTTTTTTTCCTTTGTCATAATTGCAGTGAGTGCTGTGTCAGGTCCACAGAGTGTACTGTACCCACTGCAGTGCACTGCCCACCACTGATATATACGGTGGCACAGCATCTTGTTGCAAATTGAAAAAAAAATATATATTTTTTATTATTGCAGTTGCCTGGGCTGCCAGTGACTGTCAGGTCCACAGAGTGTACTGTGCCCACTGCAGTGCCACTGCGTGCCCACCCACCACTGATATATATACGGTGGCACAGCAGCTTGCAAATTAAAAATATATATATTTTTTTATAATTGCAGTTGCCTGGGTGCCAGTGACTGTCAGGTCCACAGAGTGTACTGTGCCCACTGCAGTGCCACTGCCCACCCACCACTGATATATACGGTGGCAGGCATGACTTTTTTTGGATTAGTGTCTGGGGGGTCTAAAAAGTGTACCTGTGAAGTTTCAGCTCTGTAGCATGTCCAGAACCAGAAAAAAATTAGAATTAGGGCTAGGGTTAGGGTTAGGGCTAAGGTTAGGGTTATTTTTAGTGCTTAGGGTTAGAGGGTTAGGGTTAGAGGGGTAGGGGTAGGGCTACTAACTCTAACCCTAAGTATCTCACCGTAACCCTAACCCTATCCCCTAACACTAAACCTAACCCTAACCCTCTAACCATAACCCTAACCCTCTAACCTTAACCCTAACCCTCTAAGCCTAGCCATAAAAATAACCCTAACCCTAACCCTAGCCCTATCCCTAACCCTAGCCCTAACCCTAACCCTAACCCTAATTTGTATTTTTTTTTCTGGTTCCGGACATGCTACAGAGCTGAAACTTCACAGGTACACTTTTTAGACCCCCCAGACGCTAAATCCAAAGAAATTTTTTATTTTTTATTATTTTTTTTTTTTTTTTTAATTTTTCCAATAATTGGCTCTCTATCAAAAAATTACAATTTTTAAGAACTTTTTTTGTGTGATTCAGTGTCTGGGGGTCTAAAAAGTGTACCTGTGAAGTTTCAGCTCTGTAGCATGTCCAGAACCTGAAAAAAAAAATAGAATTAGGGTTAGGGTTAGGGTTAGGGTTATTTTTAGTGCTTAGGGTTAGACGGTTAGGGTTAGAGGCGTAGGGGTAGGGTTACTAACTCTAACCCTAAATATCTCACCGTAACCCTAACCCTAGCCCCTAACCCTAACCCTTAAAGCCCAGTTCCTGTCCCATTTTGGTCGGTTCTGGTCTGTTTGCGGTTGTTTGCGGTGTGTTAAACGGGGAGTTTGGTCTGTCACTGTGAATCGGGCGTAACCCTTACACTACCTGATCGATACAACATCATACCTGATCGTATACACACACTCGATGTTTTAAAGCACGTTATTCCAAACAATTTAGGAATGTTAGGTGATTTATGCCCTTTATGGATTAAAACCCGCCTCTGTGTCAACTACGTAATTTTCCATGGGAGTTTTGCCATGGATCCCCCTCCGGCATGCCACAGTCCAGGTGTTAGTCCCCTTGAAACAACTTTTCCATAACTATTGTGGCCAGAAAGAGTCCCTGTGGGTTTTAAAATTCGCCTGCCTATTGAACTCTATGGCGGTTCGCAATGTTCGCGGAGGTTCGCGTTCGCCGATCGCGAACGGCGAATTTTAGGTTTGCGACATCACTAGTGACGTGAACGCCTCGTGAAGTCTGTACAGATGCATTGCAATGACCCGGGGTCCCTCGGCTGGCAAGATGTCTGCGACCGACCATGGAGCTGTTTGCGGGGTAGTCACCCCACAGCTGCTGACAAGCTCTGTATCTCCTTCAGAGCCTATCTTTAGTATCGGCACTGCTGCATGTGATTAGGGGAGCAGCAGGATTAGCGTGGGGAGGGGGTTCGGCACCCCCTACACACTCCACCTACCAAAGAACATTTGGTCCCCCAAAGGAGGTTAAAGTTCTTGCCCTGTTTCATGCTTTTGAATATACAGTATCTCACAAAAGTGAGTACACCCCTCACATTTTTGTAAAAAATTATATCTTTAAATGTGACAACACTGAGAAAATGACAATTTGCTACAATGTAAAGTAGTGAGTATACAGCTTGTATAACAGTGTGAATTTGCTGTCTTCTCAAAATAACTCAACACACAGCCATTAGTGTCTAAACCGCTGGCAACAAAAGTGAGTACACCCCTAAGTAAAAATACCCAAAGTGTCAATATTTTGTATGAGCACCATTATTTTCTAGCACTGCCTTAACCCTCTTGGGCATGGAGTTCACCAGAGCTTTACAGGTTGCCACTGGATTCCTCTTCCTCTCCTCCATGATGACATCAGAGAGCTGGTGGATGTTAGAGACCTTGCCCTCCTCCACCTTCCGTTTGAGGATGCCCCACAGATGCTCAATAGGGTTTAGGTCTCTAGACATGCTTGACCAGTCCATTCCCTTTACCCTCAGCCTCAGCTTCTTTAACAAGGCAGTGGTCATCTTGAAGGTGTGTTTGGGGTCGTTATTATGTTGGAATACTGCCCTGCAGCCCAGTCTCCGAAGGGAGGGGATCCTGCTCTGCTTCAGTATGTCACAGTACATGTTGGCATTCATGCTTCCCTCAATGAACTGTAGCTCCCCAGTGGCAACAGCACTTATGCAGCCCCAGCCCATGACACTCCAACAGCCATGCTTGACTGTAGACAAGACACAGTTGACTTTGTAATACTGACCTGGTTCTCCGCCACACACGCATAACACCATCTGAACCATATAAGTTTATCTTGGTCCCATCAGACCACAGGACATAGTTCCAGTAATCCATGTCCTTAGTCTGCTTGTCTTCAGCAAACTGTTTGCGCGCTTTCTTGTGCATCATCATTAGAAGAGGCTTCCTTCTGGGACAACAGCCATGCAGATCAATTTGATGCAGTGACAGGCTGACCTCCCACGCCTTCAACCTCTGCAGCAATGCTGGCAGCACTCATATGTCTATTTCCCAAAGACAACCTCTGGATATGACTCTGAGCATGTGCATTCAACCTCTTTGATCGACCATGGCGAGGCATGTTCTGAGTGGAACCTGTCCTGTTAAACCACTGTATGGTCTTGGCCACCATGCTGCAGCTCAGTTTCATGGTCTTGGCAATCTTCTTTTAGCGTAGGCCATCTTTATGTAGAGCAGCAATTATTTTTTTTCAGATCCTCAGAGAGTTCTTTGCCATGAGGTGCCATGTTGAACTGTGAAAGCGATAACACCAAAATTGAACACTCCTGCCCCCCATTTACACCAGAGACCTTGTAACAGTAATGAGCCACATGATACCAGGGAGAGAAAATGGCTAATTGGGCCCAATTTGGACATTTTCATTTACGGGTATACTCACTTTTGTTGTAAGCGATTTAGACATTATTGGCTATGTGTTGAATTATTTTGAGGAGACAGCACATTTATACTATTATACAATCTGTACACACACTGCTTTACATTGTTGCAAAGTGTCATTTCTTCAGTGTTGTCACATGAAAAGATATAATAAAATATTTACAAAAATGTGAGGGGTGTACTCACTTTTGTGAGATACTATACATAGGGCGATAAAACAGGTTAATGCATGTAAGAAAACACACAATCAACATGTGCACAAGAATCAGGCAGAGGAACCTCCCACCACTCATCATAGGAGGGAAGGTTGTCCTGCCTACAAGCCACCATTATTGGGATGGCCCTTTCTTTTCACCAAATCTGTACTGGGAAGGTTGGACGTATCAAGAGTTCTTTGAGAGGCAAGAATGACTTCAGAACTCACCCAAAGCATCATAAGTCAGTCTCTTGGGTGGACGAATAACCCCTCTCTCTCTGCTCTCTGGGCCCAAGCATTATAGGCTCGCTAGTCTCTTTTTCATTCACAGCCATCTCTTCCTTCTGTACATCCGATTCTTCCTCTTCCACTAGACTCAAAGTCTTTGGAATCTCCTGCCATCTAAGAAGCTTGAGGGTCTTCCTCACCTCCCGGAGGTGGACTTTGAGGTACAAACTCTGGAGCTTTTGGCCTGAGTATTCCAGTATCTGTCTCCTTGGGAGAAGGAGAGGAAGGGGTGGCAGACTTCGACAGTTGTCTGCACAGCAAATCTATTCCCATGTCCTCGTCCTTACTATCCTCCTCCTCTGCATTCAGGGGTACAGAGTGGGACTTAGTCACTCAACAGGATCTCCGTGAGGTCATGGGGGTAGGCTGTGAGTTCTGCTATTGTTGCACAAAAACTGCTTCTGAAATGGGCAGCAGGTGGATGCAGTGCCAAGTCTTTAATGGGCCTGTACTTCCCCCTGGTCAGATCTGATTCACTGGCAGCTGCTTACAGATGATATAGGGCTGCGACTTCCAGTGATCAGCCAACTTGTGCTTTCCAGGGACTCCCAAGTTCCTCAGCAGCACTCTGTCACCAGGCTGCAGGTCATTTACTGGCTGTCAGGGAAGAAGAAATAAGCCCAGGCACATACTGTAGTTATGTGCAGATGGAGAATTTCTGTTTACCAAAATCAGAGACAGAGAAAATCTATTGGCCAAACCCATGAACAGAGAATTCCCGTTTGCATGACTTGCGAACGTGCGTGCATGCAAACGCGTCGGCACACCCGCCACTAGAGTGGCACCAAGTGGGCTATATAAACACTTCACTAGGACCTTGCCCTATGGTCTACAGCATTCTGCTACCTGCTTGTAAGATTCCGGTACCTTTGGTACCCTTATTTACCATTTTCCTTTCAAAACATTGAGTCCCACCTTTCTAGTTAGGTGGAACGCATACACCTTTAAGACGGATGACGTCATCGCTGAGCGCCGCTGAGCGGCTATTTCAATCGCCAGCGTTCTCTCTCACGTTGTTCGTTCAATGTGTGTCTACATGCTCACAAGCCTTGTCTTGCTGTCGGAACCTCCAGCTATTTGCCTTTACCTGGAACAGACCGGAACCTCGCAACTGATCCCGTATCTCGCTACCGGATCACTCCCTCACTACTGGACCCCTCTACTTACTAAACCTTACTAGTGATAAGTACCCCACAGGGGAATCCTCCATAACTAACTTACACTATCATCTTCTGCACATTAAGGACTGTTACTATCTATGCATACTAATTCTACCATCTGCACTGTTACATAGATTGCTAGCTCTTGAGTCTACTACCATCTATCCTTGCACTGGGTTAGTCTATCATGTCTATGTCATCTGCTGTCCTTACCACCTGTTACCATACATGATTACTAACCTATCTGCATTCTACCTATTACCATCTACTACTCTCCTGAACATTACTATCAAGTGCTTACCATTACTGTCACTGCTCACACCTGTCCCTTCAGCACATCACCTCCATACTATCATATACATCCTATCACTCCAGGAACATCTTATTGAGTGTGTGTATATCTGTATGCTGAAGCAGACAGGCCCACAGTGATGAGTCTGGAGAGTTGGATCTGGTATTCCCACACATCTCTACATGACTACTGAGTGGAGATTCTGCAGCTGCAAATCCAGCTTACAATAAAAACGCAGGAGCGTTACACTGCTACCTGTTCCTGGTGTTTAAACTCTGCTGCCGTTCTGATCCGTCTGACCACACTTGTACTCTACCTGAACCGACCCTGGCTTGCTCCTCGACCACGTCTCTGCTTGATCCCTCTGTCTAACTGCTTGCCGTTGCCAACTCCAGCCTGAACCTGACTACTCTACTGCCTGCTGCTCTGTTCCTGACGTGCCTGCTAGCTACCAACCCGGCTTGCCTTACCTTGCTGTGTGCCCAGCCATCCTTATATCTGCTGTCTTCCGACCTGCCAGCCTGCCAAGCGCCTGCTGCCTGTGACCCGCCAGCCTGCTAAGCATCTGCTGCCTGTGAACAGCCAGCCTGCCAAGTACCTGCTGTCTGCCACCCGCCAGTCTGCCAAGTACCTGCTGCCCTGCGTCATGGTCCAGCCTGCATCCAAGTAGGCACAGACCTCACATCTGCAGCCTTCCCCATCTGAACTTCTAGGCACTCGTGCCACTCCAGGTTTCCGTGCCTCCTGTTTATCTTATCAGGGGTACCAGGCCGGAAGTGTATGAGATCGCCTTCTTCTCTACGTCAGGTTCCATCTCCAGATACGTGACATTCAGAGTGCGAATGTCACGTACCTGGAGATGGAGCCTGACGTGGAGAGGAAGGCTCCATCTCCAGGTACGTGACATTCGCACTCTGAGGTCGAAATTTTTCTTGCTTCACTTCTGAGGCACCTGAGCCTTTTCTTTTTTTTTTTCTTTTTTTTTCACCTGAGCCTTTTTATAAGCTTTTTTTTTTTTTTTTTAAAGGTAGTTTTATTGTTGTTTGGCAAAAAATACTAACAGAACATGTGACATATACTGTCGCACATGAATGTAAAATGTAAATATACAGTAATGTAGTAATCATGTAAGACATTTCTAATTCAAAACATGATTATACAACAGCAAAGACATCATCCCCCTTTTCCCCTCCCCTTCCCTAAAAAAAATAAACAAACAAACCCAAAGGTATACATGAATTAGTATTAATCCACTGGTGGAACGTACAACTTCCTGCAATCAGTTACATCAAATCAGAGAGCAAGACCCTCAGAAAAGTAAAGAAAAAAAAGAGTAGGCAATCAGGGTTATATGTATAAGCCACCAGCAGGAACATCCGTCCGCTACTCACTTTCTTTGCCAGGTTTCCTAAAATTATTGCCTCTCAGACATCAAGTGTACCTGATCAGTATTCACATAACCCTGCCACGGTTTATCTAATTTCTTAGGACAACCTTGGGCCAGATACGTTTGTTTATACATTGATAATGCATTGTTTATAAGTTCAACCCAAGCACTCACACCAGGAGGGTCTGGTTTCTTCCTTCGCAATACTATAATCTTTTTAGCATACAAGAAGAGGCGTTGCAACAGGACCTTTTGGGACTTCCTGAGCTCCTCCTCCCCCAGGTTGCCCAGCAAACATCTATCTGGAGCACAAATGTTAGGGAGCGACAATTTTTCCTCAATAAATGTACAAACCCCCCTCCAAAGCTCCTGCACCCTGGGGCACCCCCAGACCATATGGAAGAAATCTCCAATCTCCCCGTGACATCTCTGACATTCTGGGGGTTGGGCCTTCCCCATTTTATATAGTCTGTAGGAAGTGTAGTAAATTCTATGTAGGTAGTTTAATTATATTACCTTATCCCTTGTCGCTACAACTCCTGAAAATTGAGACCCAACCACCTCTTCCCATGTCTCCTTCTTCAAACTTGGCGGATCAGATTGCGATTGATTTTTAATTTTATCTAATCTTGGGGAGCAGCTATCCATCAGGAGAGAGTAATATATAGAGATAAGTTTCGTATGGTTGCCATCCATCAGTTCCCTCTCTAATTGTGAGGGATCCAAATGTACATCTCTAAACCCAAATTGTGCTGCCACCGCATGTCTGAGCTGTTAAAAATGGAACCAATAGCAGTAGAAAATAACTGATGTGCATATTTTAGATCAAAGTTCGTCCACCTCTGGGGCTCAGCCATCTTATACAACTCCGTCAAATTCAGATTATACCACAGGGGGGCATTAGGGGATTTATTTATAGATGACCCTTTCAACTTTATGTTTCACATATGCATTATTTTATATGATAGTTTAAGAATTGCCGACCCTCCCGAAGTGAAGAAGTGAATTCAACAAGGCCTCATAGAAGCCCATCACCGCGGCAAGAGTAGTAACCGCTGCATTTGGCAAGTTTTGAAAAAAACAAGCAGGCACATGAGTCAATTGGGCTGCTAGGTAGTAGGACTGGAGGTCTGGGACTGCCATCCAACCCCACCCCCCCGGATAGGAAGTTTCCAGGTACCCAGAGAAATCCTAGCCGTCTCGCTCCCCATAGGAAGCATGAAAGGGGGGCATCTTTTGTTGAAAAAAGTTTCTTTGGGAGATACACTGTGGCCTGCCAGAATAGATATAGAAAGTGAGGCAAATACACCATTTTTTATATATTTATTCTCCCCATTAGATTAAGGAGCAGTTTGGCCCATGTGGTCAAAGTCTGTTTAAGCCTCTGTACCAGCGGTGATATATTATTCTCTACAAGGGAATGTATATTCTGCTGGATCTCTACCCCCAAATATTTAAATTTATTCACTACTTGAATTGTGGGTGATGATGATATAGCTAGCACTTCCCATGGATCAAATGGGAATATGACTGATTTATTCCAATTAACTTTGAAGCCTGAGTAGTGCCCAAAGTGCTCCACCGTCTCCAGGGCAGTGGACAAAGAGGTGCCAGCGTCTGCTAGATTCAGAAGCATATCATCTGTGTATAGAGACATTTTCTCCTCCAGGTCACCTATTCTACAACCCTTAATCTGTGCATTCTGTCAGAGCAGTGTCGCTAGGGGTTCTATCATCATAGCGAACAACAGGGGTGACAGTGGGCACCCCTGTCTTGTTCCCCGACAAATAGGGAAGGATTCCGAAATAAAGTTGTTGACCCCGAATTCAAGCCACTGGGGAGGCGTACAGCTAACCTGACCCACCTAATAAAATTGGGACCAAATCCCAAGCACTCAAGTACCGCATACAAATAGGGCCATTTGATCGAGTCAAACGCCTTATGTGTATCCAGTGAGGCTACAATTCTCATATCTGGTGGTTCCGTAGGCATTTGTAAGTTCGTAAAAAGGCAACGTATATTGATGGCTGTGGACCTTCCCGGTATAAACCTGGTCTTATCCGGATAGATTATTTTAGTAATCACTGCATTTAGCCTGCGATCCAGACCTTTCGCCAGATTCTTAATATCCACATTAATTAATTAAATTGGGCGGTAGGATTCACAATATTTGGGGTCCTTGTTCGGCTTAGGAATCAAGACTATTAACACCTCCCGTAGAGAATTAGGTATTGTATTTTGCTTAAAGGCTTCAGAATACACCTTCAGCAATTGGGGGGTAAGAAGTTCCAAGTATGAACGGTGCCATTCAATCAGGAAGCTGTCCAGGCCCGGAGTCTTGTTTACAGTGAAAGAGGCCATAGCTGCCTCAATCTCCTCCCCAGTAATAGGTAAATCCAGTGCTAGCCTATCCATCTCATCCACCTCTGTTAAGGGAATTTGCTGTAAATATGAAACCAGATCCTCCTGAGTGTATGTAACTCTAGTACTGTAAAGAACAGAGTAGAAATAATAAAGGCTTCTACAATCTCCTCTCTCTGTGTGCAATACATTGACAACTCATTATACACCCCTGAGATAGAAGTAGGTGGGTATTCAGTACGAGATAGGTATGATAAGATTCTACTATTCTTATTCCCATATTCAAAGAGACACTGTTTCTGGTACAGTAATTTTTTCTGAGTTTTTTCCATCAAGACCAAATCAAATTGTCTAGAGCTGTCTCTCCACATTTGATAGTTGTGAGATGATGGATTCTTAATATACTCTACCTCTGCTACCGTAGCTGCTTGTTTAAGGGAGTCTACCTTCCAGGCTCTGTCTACTCTTAGTTGTCTAATCATCCCTGCCACTGAACCCCTCAAAGTAGCCCTAAAGGTATCCCACAGTACTCCACCAGATGTAGTCACCCGATTCACTGACCTATCTTTTCAAGTGACCTATCTCCTTAGCTGTGATGTTGTGGAATGTTTCCTCCAATAGCCATAAGGGGATTAACCTCCGTACCCGTTATCCCTCCCAAGACAAAAGGGACACGGGGGAGTGATCTGGGATTGTCCTAGGCAGATAGCATATTTCCTTCACGCTGTGAAGCAGTTTAGGAGACATCAAGCACAGATCATTTTGGGATAGGGATCTATGTGTGGCCGAGTAACAGGAGTGCTCCCTACCATCTGGATTCCTCCACCTCCAACAATCCACCAGATTATATTTACTAGCATAGGTCTCCAGAGGGGAAGAAGCAGACACACTCCCCTGGTATCTAACCACGTCCGGGGACAGCACAGAGTTGAAATCTCCCACCAATATAAGCGGTCCCTCTGCCATCTACAACAGTTGTACCATAAAGCTATCCCAAAAAGCCACAGTGAATGGGGGGGGGGGGACATATAGGGGCATAAATGTAAATGTGGTGACACCTCTGGCATGATTAGAGTAGGTTGAGTGAAAGGTATGGGCAACAATCGCTCTTTTAAGAGCCGTATCCTTGGAGCCGGTCGGATGAGTCTCCTTGAGGAAAATTATCTGGGGCCTATATTTCTGAATATAATTAAACACTAAGGAACGTTTAACCCTATCATTGAGGCCTCTAACATTCCAAGATAAAACAGTCAAGGTTTCTAAAGACATTTAAATAATTGGATTTTAATCCCGTGCAAAAGGTATAGATATGAAACTATGAAAGAATGAACTAAATGAAAAATGGAGCTACTGCCCACCTGTCTCCTTCCCTGAAGGAAGTAGATAGTAAAATAAAAAATGAATGGGTTTTGGCGCTGCTCTAAACTGATGGTTGATATCCCCACAACTGTGCTACAATTAGTACACAATATAAATACTATTATAACAAAGATATGATCTAAAAAATCTTTGATGGAGCCTAAAATTCTTCCTAATAAAAACGTCAGTGTGCTCCAAAGTGCCATGCGTGTAAAGTTATGTTTGTGTTTTATCTATATAAAGTGACTGTGTGCTAAGATTTATTTGTATAAAGTAGCAGCGTTTAAAATCACACCTCTATTAAAACAAAGAGGAGGGGGAAGTTTGGGACTTTGCATGAGACGCACAATGGGATTATCGTGCATCTCCATCCCTAATAAATACGAATAAAAAGCAGGGGTGGGACGTTAAGTGAGAGACATGATGCGGCTTACAGGGAAAAATGCCACATTTGTTGAAGGATACATACAAATAACAATTGTGATGTCAGGGCTCCAGTGGTAGAAGAGGGTCTCTAGGACCCAGCATCAGTCAGGACACCAATGGCAGAAGAAGGGCTCTAGGACCCAGCATCTCAGCCAACACATCACATGGGCCTTTATAAGGAAGTGTGCCAGTGATTGACGTTGCTGATTGATCTTCAGCTTGTACCGTGTTCCTGTGATCCTTGTTCCTGAAAGTTCTCTGTTACCGACCCGGCTTGTCCTTACTATTCTGCTTGTCTCCTGACCCGAACTCGGCTTGTCTTTGGATATTCTCTCCTGTTACCTGTGTCTGATCTCGGCTTCCCTATCTGACTTTGCCTGCTCTGGTATCCTCCCAGCTCTGAACTCTGGCTTGAACTGACTTCCCATTGCCTAAGTGCAAACACAGACCTGCCACCTCTCACAGGCGCCACCTGGCTGCAGCCACTACTTCGCACATCAGAAACCTTTCTGAGTTCTTCTGCAATCAACATCACAGGTGACCTGTGCTACTTTGAGCCTGACTCTTCCTGTTCTCACTTTCAGGGGAGTCTGGAACTTAGCCGCAAGGGAAGCCCTCTCTCCATTGGCCTCCACACCAGGTACGTGATAGTATCAATCAGCCATATGTCTGAGGCCGAGAGAGGTGCTGCGGCGATGGAAGCTCTCTGCCAGCAGATGACCACACTTACACAAGCCATCAAGGATTTGCAAGAAGGATATGCAGCGTCCCACTCATGACACGTGGGAACTGCAAATGTATTACTTCTTTGTGATTGCTGTATTGCATGTGCATTGCTATACCTGTGGTATCCCTGTTCATAGGCTGGTCAAGTGTGCTTCATACTTCCCACCACAAGATGGGGGTTAGCACCACTTTGGGATATCTATCCCAGCTCAGGTTTATCTGTGGTCAGTTGTTCAGTTCAGGAAGTCAGTGGAGAGAGAAGCACTATGTAGAGGTTAGAGAAGGTCAGTCCAGAGAAGGGACAAATTGGAACTGCTCAAATCAAAGGGTAAAAGCCACCAAACGGCAGCAAAGACCTTTGAGAATAAAGGTGAAGGATTTCTTAGCCACTGGCAACCTCACCAAATTTCACTGGATTCAAAAGGTACCAGAAACCAAATCACTTACAAGTAAGCATTATACTGAATCACAACCTGAGTCCAGGATTACTAAAGCCTATTAACAGTGGATCAGCAGAATTCCTCTATTTACCCAGAGACTGTATTCTAACTGGATGTTTATGCTGCAATCAAAACCAGTCACAGTAAAAGTTGTGAGTTGTATCCTACCACTGTCTACCTCATTCTTCAATATTGCTACTACAACTGGTTGTACCACCATTAACGGTACTGGCGTCACGACAAATACCATCAAGGGACCCAGCCACCACAAGCACTCTAAACACCCCTGTCATCATGGGCACCTCAACCACCATCTTGGCTGGCGTTTCCCTATCACAGAGCGTGCCCCGGAGGATTTCGTGCTGTCTTCCTCTTCACTGTGCGATCAGCCCAGGGAGGCTTTCTGCTAACCGTGAGTGAGTAAACCGATGAACTGTATTATTGCTGTCTCTCGGCCCACCGTGCACCTCACGTGTCACCCCTGCGGTTCTGGCTCGTCGCATAAAAATTTGGCGTCACGAACAGGATATTAACCCCTTCGCCTTATCTAAAAGACTGTTGCATCAGAATAAGCCCCTTTGCTTTATTGAGAGACTGTTTACTTATTGCACACTGTGTGGGGCCACAGAACTGTTTAAACTGTTTCAAAGTCGCATGGAAGTGTTATCTCAGTTATCAGCATAAAAATCGCAGCATCCAAAGAGAGGAAATCAGACATTTGTGTGTCAACAAAACTGCTTGCTGTATTTGAATTGACTGTTTCCATTCACTTAAAATGGCTGCCGGATACCTTCTTGTTCAAAAATGTCTGCGCCATCACTGTGGATAAGTTAGTGACACCCCCTGAAGAGCGGGAAATTTTGGTGCCACCCATTTATGCGAAATTGTCCGGCCAGCCCCCATTTCCTTTGCTGTGTCAATCCTGGGAGGAGAGTGTGACAAGCGCACGCCCCAGAAGTCGCGATACTTCGCATGCGAGCAAAAGAAGAGAAAATAATCGCATTGCTTGCCGTCCAAGAAGTAATCGCAACCTGTCATTTGCCTCTACAAACTATAAGGAGCACTGATAGCCGGAACTCTGCCAGAGACCCAAAATCAACATTGCTGCAGCATTGTATTCAGCTGGAATTAAATTCTTAAAGGGCCATACACCCGCAAGACAGCGGTTGCCCATAGCAACACCGCACAAAAAGTGTCTAAAAACGCATTTGACTTACCTAACTATAACTCACCTGCTGTCACCATGTCTGTGCAGGAAGATTACGTGCAGCCTGACTTCAGCGGACCCCCTGCATCAGCCGCAGTCAGTCCCAGTATAATACCAACCGCTGCAGCACCAAGTCTTAATGCCTTTAACCATGCCTTATTATTTTGGGGCCCCCTGGTTCCCACGATATTCTGGAGAAATTCATACTTTAAGAGACTTTAAAGAAAAAATTCTTGCTGTGTTCAGATTGTACCCTGTATCCTCAGAGCAACAGATGGAGATTCTTCTTGCGCAATTGGAAGGAGCTGCGCTCAGAGAAGTGAAATCTTGGCCGAGCTCAGAGAGAAAGACCATGGAGCAGATGTTTGAACGTCTCTACACCACCTTTGAACCCAGGACTGTGTCAGATGTCAAGATGAGGTTCTTCAGCAAGAAACAGCAATCTGGTGAGTCACTCAGAGACTTTGCATTATCTTTTCAGGAAGCCCTTAGAGCTGTTGTCCAAGTAGACCCCCGTGAGGCAGAGAATCAGGACAAAACCCTGAAAGAACAATTTATTGAAGGCGTCAATACAGACAATCTAAAGAGCCAACTAAGAATGTTAGCCGCCCAACATCCAAGAGCTACCTTCTTAGATTTCAAAGAACTAGCTATCAGCATACTGGGAAAAAGCCCACCAACAGAACCTGTTAGATCTGTTGAAGTGCCTGTATCACAGCTGGTTACCCCTGTAAAGTCTTTACCTATAGTCAGTCAGGCAACCCAAGCTCCAGTTCCTGACGCAGTTGCTGCCTTGACTGAGCAAGTCCATTTCCTGACTAAAAGTCTGGAGAAAGTCCACCAAAAGTTGGAACAATGGGAGAAACCATTAATGCTAGAGGATGAGAAACCGGTGTCCAGAAGACTCTTCTCCTCTAATTATAGAGAGACTTATTCCAGAAATTCTGGCGGACGTCCCCCTGACCGCACTAGTACCCCTAAGCGGCCAATCTGAACGTACTGTCACAAACCAGGCCATAGAGAAGCAACCTGCTGGCAGTTAAACGGGAAACCCCAGAGGCCAAGGACCACCCCTTGGGAGGTAAACCAATAGGTCCAGAAGATTCCCACTGGATGCCAAGATACGTTGGATCCCGTCCTGAAGTGGCACTTCAAATAAATGGAGTTCCCTTTGTTGCCCTAGTTGACACCGGATCCCAAGTCACCACCATCCAACAAGCAGCCTTTGAAAAATACTGGGATCAAAATCAGCTTACACAGCCTCCAGAATCCTGGCTGAGTCTCATAGCCAGTAACGGCAAACCCATACCAGTCCATGGTTATTGGGAACCTACCATTCAAGTAGGAGGAACTACACTACCTCGACAAGGCCTTATTGTGGTACGAGTCAAAGACAATAACCCTAACCCTCCAATAGTCCTAGGAATGAATGTCCTCAGGAACTGTTATGTTGAGATGCTAGAAGCCTTGCACCAGTTAGTGCCTACTGCCTCTCCTGATTCTAAGAAGGTGATCCAACAAACCATCCGTGTACTAAATGCGCAACAGAGATTCACAAACGAAAAAGGAAAAATTAGCTGTGCCCGCATCCGGGATAAGCAACCTGTGATCCTCAAACCCAACACCGAAACTCTCTTGTGGTGCCGAGCTGTAGTCGGAATTCAAGGTCAAGACTACCAAGCCCTGGTCGAGCCTGTTGTTTTGGAAGACTATCCTCTAGTTAGAGCTGTAAGGAGCCTAGTAAACGTATCTGAAGGTAAAGTGCCTATACGACTCCTAAACTTGAGTGATAGCAGTGTAACACTAACAAAACACCGTCCTATTGCACAGCTAGTCCAAGTCACTTTTCAAGATGTCATCAGTGTGGCTACAGCTACCACAGAGCAAATTACCAAGAGACAGAACCCACAGGACCAAAATGTAAACACATCCTGGTGGAAAGAACTTCATGTGGGAGATGCTTCCACACCAGCAAACCAAATTGAGGGAGTACTAAAAATTGTGAAAGAGCTTCACCGTGCATTCAGTAAGCATTCTACAGACTATGGAGAAGTAGATATCATCAAACACTCCATCCCTACAGGTTCACACCCACCGATCAAGGAAAGATATCGGCCTATACCACCAACTATGTACCAATCCGTAAAGCAAATGATCCAAGAGATGAAGGACTCCAATGTCATTAGAGACAGCCATAGTCCAAATCTTATGAAGATCACTTGAAACATTTGGCCGAAGTTTTTCAAGTCCTCATTAAACATGGACTCAAAGTCAAACCATCTAAGTGCTATCTACTGAAGTCAGAAGTCAAATACTTAGGGCATATTGTAAGCTCTGAAGGTGTTAAACCGGATCCAGAGAAGATAGCCGCAGTCCGAAATTGGCCTACTCCCACTACAGTGAAAGAAGTGAGGAGTTTTCTCAGTTTCGCAGGATACTACAGACGCTTTATTCCTCATTTTGCCCAAATTGCGGGGCCAATATTAGAACTTCTGAGAGGACATCCTAAGAGGTACCAAAAGTCTCCAATACCAGTTGAATGGAACACAGAAAGAGAAATTGCCTTCCAGCTCCTAAAGAAGAAGTTAACAGAACCACCAATCCTAGGCTATCCAGATTACCAGCAGCCATTTCATCTTTACACAGATGCTAGTAAGAAAGGTCTGGGAGCTGTCCTGTCGCAAGTACAAGAAGGAAAAGAAAGAGTTATTTCCTACGCTAGTAGATCTCTTAGAGGTACTGAAAGAAACAACCAAAACTATAGTTCCTTCAAATTGAAATTCCTCGCACTCGTGTGGGCTGTTACAGAAAGATTTAAAGATTACCTTGCAGCAACACCATTTGTGGCCTTCACAGATAACAACCCGCTAGCACATCTTAATACCGCTAAGTTGGGAGCATTGGAACAAAGATGGGCCTCACGCCTAGCTAACTACGATTTCACCATAAAATTCAGAACAGGAAAAGCAAATGAAAATGCGGATGCATTATCCCGTCTGCCTACCCAAGAAGACCCTACTACACAGGAAGATGTTTGGGAAGAGGTAGAAATGCCAGCTTTTTACAAAAATTTTGCCCAACAAGACATTATCACCATCAAAGGAAGAAAAGTCCTTAACCTTCAACAACAAGTGGATCCAAGATACCAAGTGGACAAAGAAAGGTGGATCAAGCTGCAAAATGAAAGCAGAGTGTTGGGAGAACTGCAAGATTTCTTCATCAGCGGAAGAACACCTGAAAGAATTCGCAGAAGAAATGCTGATCCAGAATTGTCAAAACTATGGAGACACAGAAAACATCTCTTCCTACAGAAGGGCCTACTATTAAGAAGAACTTTAGACCCAATTACCTGGGATCGTCTATACCAAATCTTAATACCACGCCGAGATGCAAGAATCATTCTTGAGATGTATCATGACCAATCGGGACATTTTGGTGTGCAGAAGACAGAAGCTACCATCCGTAGAAGATTCTATTGGATTGGGATGAGAGGAGACATTGAAAAGTGGTGTCGAGAATGTTCCACCTGTACTGTAGGAAGAAATGAAAAACATGATCAAAAAGCACCCTTACATCCCATTGTAAGCCAAACACCGATAGAAATAGTTGCAATTGACCATGTGAAGCTGGAACCAAGTCGCTCAGGTTACACATACGCCATGACCATCATTGATCATTATACCAAATTTGTTGTAGCCGTACCTGTCAAGGACTTGACCGCTAAAACAACTGCAGATGCTTTCTGGAAACATTTCCTATTGCCATATGGATGCCCAGAAAGAATCCTTACAGATCAGGGATCTGCCTTTGAGTCACAACTCTTCAAAGAACTGTGTACACTTCACAATTGTCAGAAAATCAGGACCACAGCCTACCACCCCCAAGGGAATGGACTTTGCGAGAAAATGAACCAAACTTTAATTGAGATGTTAAGAGCAGTACCACCTGCTACAAGAAGTGATTGGCCTACTCTATTGCCTCAATTGATGTACACCTACAATAACACCGTTCACTGTTCTACTGGGTATACACCTTACTATCTCATGTTTGGCCGACAAGATAAACTACTTGCTGACCATACGTTGGGTGTACAAGTGCCTGATGCAATCAACCCTCTACCAAAGACTGATTGGGTGAGTGAACACCAAAGACGTCTAATTGATGCACAAGAAATTGTTCAACATTGCATGGAACATGCTCATGAAAAGCAACAAAAAGACTATAACCAATCTGCCAAAGCAGAACCTCTCAAAATTGGTGACCATGTGTGGTTAAAAAACGACCATCGCACCAGCAAGTTAGATAGCAAATGGGAGAGAGAACCTTACACCATTACAGCTATTATCAATCCAGAGACTCATACTTATGAGATCACTAAAGAAAACAAATCACGTGTAGTACATCACAATCGCCTTAAGTTATGTCTCAAGGAAAGTACTCAAGAAGAAACTCTTCAAGAAGAAACTGTCCAAGAGGAAACTCAATCCATAGAACCAGAGCCTACAAAATCATCTGATTCAGAGAATCCACTACAGTCTTTTGGAAAAGCATTATTAGACTCCTTTACAATGGTTCCTTACGCCATGGCTCAATATTTTAGTGCCTGCCAAGACCAATACAACCACATTTCAACCAGAGGAGCTATCTCAAGAAGTGTCTACTACAGCTCAAGAGACACCAAGTTCCCTTGAAACAAGGCCTGTAGAAACTCAGCCGATAGGAAGATCTGACAGGACTACAAGAGGACAACCACCTGTCCGTTTTAAGGATTTCCTGCACCAGCAGCCGAGAAGACAACTACTAGCCCTGCCATCTCATCGTTAAATGCATCCTTACATCGTCTGAAGTTCCAGAGTGAGAAGAAGACTTACTTGTGATGTCATGTTTATTTCCTTTAAAGGACCTTTTAAAAGGACTACTTACCTACTGTTTTGCAACGTTCAAGCTTGCACCCGCAGATAGACTTTCACGTACCTGAGCCTCCGTGATATTCTTCTGTTGACATTTTCCTCTGCCCAGGGAAAGGACTCATACCCTGTGAGCCTCCTGAGATGTTATTTTTGTTTTGTTTTTCTTTTTCCATCTCATCATGGACTATTCTGGTTTCGCCATACATCACCAGTCTTCATAGGAAAAACTACACCCCTTTTTGTCACCTTTTGTCACATTTCGTTGTTGCCTGAGATATGTTTGCCTAACCCATTTTACTTTCAGATACAAGAAGTACAAGAATAGGGTTATGTTGTTATTTCCTATGCATGCATGCTTTTCCCTTTCTCTTATATCTTACAGGAAGACACAACATCGAGTCAAAAATATGTCAAGGCCGACACACGTTTTACCATGGGGGTATGCAGCGTCCCACTCATGACACGTGGGAACTGCAAATGTATTACTTCTTTGTGATTGCTGTATTGCATGTGCATTGCTATACCTGTGGTATCTCTGTTCATAGGCTGGTCAAGTGTGCTTCATACTTCCCACCACAAGATGGGGGTTAGCACCACTTTGGGATATCTATCCCAGCTCAGGTTTATCTGTGGTCAGTTGTTCAGTTCAGGAAGTCAGTGGAGAGAGAAGCACTATGTAGAGGTTAGAGAAGGTCAGTCCAGAGAAGGGACAAATTGGAACTGCTCAAATCAAAGGGTAAAAGCCACCAAACGGCAGCAAAGACCTTTGAGAATAAAGGTGAAGGATTTCTTAGCCACTGGCAACCTCACCAAATTTCACTGGATTCAAAAGGTACCAGAAACCAAATCACTTACAAGTAAGCATTATACTGAATCACAGCCTGAGTCCAGGATTACTAAAGCCTATTAACAGTGGATCAGCAGAATTCCTCTATTTACCCAGAGACTGTATTCTAACTGAATGTTTATGCTGCACCATCTTGGCTGGCATTTCCCTATCACAGAGCGTGCCCCGGAGGATTTCGTGCTGTCTTCCTCTTCACTGTGCGACCAGCCCAGGGAGGCTTTCTGCTAACCGTGAGTAAACCGATGAACTGTATTATTGCTGTCTCTCATTGGCCCACCGTGCACCTCACGTGTCACCCCTGTGGTTCTGGCTCGTCGCAGATACTTCCAGCTTGAAGAACGAATGTGCGCTCTTACTACTACAGCGACTTCCACAGAACCTAACCTGGCTATGAGCCCCAACCCTTTAGCGGCTCCTTCCAGTCCTCCGGCCACTGCTCCAGCTGCCATTTTGCTTCCTCCCCCAGAACCCAGAGTTCCCACTCCTGAGCGCTTTTCAGGGGATAGACGAAAGTTCAGGGCCTTCAGAAACGCATGTGAACTTTATTTTGCTCTGTAACCAAGGACTTTCGCGCTTGAGACTGTCAGAGTAGGGTTCATTATTTCTCTATTGTCTGACAAACCGCAATCCTGGGCTCATAACCTATTGGAGCAAAAGAATACAGCACTGAACTCTGTTTCCACATTTTTTGAGGCCATGGCTGTCCTTTACGATGACCCACAGAGAACTGCCACCGCTTAGTCTGCCCTTCATACCCTTGCACAGGGCCAGCGACCTGTAGAAGACTACATTGTGGAGTTCCGTAAGTGGTCAGCTGATACCGGATGGAATGCCGCTGCTTTAAAGTACCAGTTCCGTTTAGGCTTAGCTGAGACACTTAAGGATGAATTGGCCTGGATCGAGGTTCCTACCTCTCTTGAGAATCTCAGTCAAGTCTCCATCCAGTTGGACAGACGGCTACGGGAGCGACGGTCCGAACGTACCCAGAGCTTCCGACCCACTTGGGTGCTACCAAGGGTTCCAGGTTCTACCATTCCTGCTCCGGTTCCTCAACCTTCTAGTTCATCTGATGCTGAACCCATGCAGATTGGTCTACTCCGACCCGCTCTGACTCCTGAAGTAAAGGAGCGCAGACGACAGAACAATCTCTGTCTGTATTGCGGATTCACCGGCCATTTCCTGCGCAATTGTCCCATCCGACCAAGTAAGCCCCGTCAACCATCCTCTTCTTATCTCCAGTTGTCCGGGACTCAATCCTCGCACATCATTCTTCCCATTTCAATACAGGTGGCTGGAAAGGGAATCAACCTGCGAGCAATCGTTGACTCTGGGGCCTGCAGCTGCTTCATAGACATTAATATTGCGAAAGACTTGCATATCCCTCTCAAACCTAAAAAGCAAAGACTTGATATACACATAGCAGATGGCACTACTCCCAGCTCAGGACCTGTTACCCAAGAGACCCTTCCTATCTCAGCAACCACATATACAGGTCATCAAGAACTCCTCCAGTTCGATGTCATCAGGTCTCCCATATTCCCAGTCATCCTAGGAATACCCTGGTTACAGGCCCATAATCCACAAATTGACTAGTCCAAGGGAGAAATTACCTTCTCATCTAGTTAGTGTCAACAACACTGTGGCATCTTCATGCATGCCGCTCCTCCTGCATGTTTGTCCATCCAGCCCTCAACAGATACCAGTTTGGACTGACACTGGGTGGTTGCATTTGGCTGAATCTCTACCCTCATTTGGGTACATTTGGTCTTACACTGCCCATTTTGCTACTCACATGTGATACTATATGTGACTATTTGGATTGCTCTTCAGGTGTCTGCAGTTCACCTACATTATGTGTGTTTGTCTTGTTTTTAACTACCACGTGGTCTATTTTAGTGGTGAGGTGGAAGGTTATGTTCGTTAATTCATTAACTAGAGCTTATTGTATTTTCTATATTTAATAAAAGTTTGTATTTTTCATTTGGAATTGGTTCTGTTTGTTTTGTTCCTGTGTAGAGCCATTTTTTTGCTACACCTCTGTTACTCAAACTAATGGCGCTTTCTTTTGGGCAACACCTCTTTTCTAGTTGTCCCGTTCCCTTTTTTTATATGCTGTTTATCTGCCGTTTGAGTTCCGCTCTCATTTGAGCGAGTGGGTATTCTGTATCTATATTTAATCTGTTGATTGAAATTTTTTCTATAATCTAATATATTTTTTATACCTTTCCCTTTTTTCGTTTGTTGTCATTTTGCCGTCCCACCAGTTTATCACGACTTCCTTGATGTATTCGACAAAAGAAAAGCCGATACTCTACCCCCACACCGATGCTATGATTGTCCAATCAAATTACTTCCTGGAGCAGAGATACCCTTTGGACGCATCTTTCCACTGTCTGAAACTGAGCTGGAAGTCCTCCGACAGTACATCGATGAAAACGTAGCCAAGGGATTCATCCATCCATCGTCCTCGCCGGCCGGAACAGGTATCTTCGTTGTGGGGAAAAAGGATCACTCCCTCAGACCATGCGTTGACTACAGGGAGCTTAACAAGATCACTATCAAGAATAGGTACCCACTTCCTCTTGTTCCAGAATTATTTCAGAGGTTCCAAGCAGCCCGGGTGTTCACGAAGTTGGACTTGAGAGGGGCTTACAACTTAGTCCGCATAAGGGAAGGGGACGAATGGAAGACCGCCTTCCGAACAAGATTCGGTCATTTTGAATATCTCGTGATGCCCTTTGGGCTTTGTAACGCTCCTGCAACGTTCCAGCACTTTGGGAACAACATATTCAGAGAGTACCTTGACCTTTTTCTCATTGTCTACCTGGATGACATACTAATCTTTTCTGCCTAACTCGAGCTCCATCGGGACCATGTCAAAAAGGTGTTAAATACCCTAAGAACTCATGGCTTATGTGCCAAAGCAGAAAAATGCGAGTTCGAGAGACAGTCTATTCAGTTCTTGGGACTCATAATTAGGGATGATCGAATGGTTCGGGTCGACCATCGGTTCGACCCAAACATTGACTGTTCGAAATTCGGCCGAATTTCAAACTTTTTGCTGAAAAAGTTCGGAATTTGGCAACCAGAACCGACCAAAATGCAATGGGACAGGAACTGGGCTTTAAAAGCCTGTGATTGGACCAGAACCATCAGTAAAAGCCAATTGAGGGGGCAGGAGGATGCTAGGAATGTGATTGGAGTGACTAGGGGGTCCAGAGGCCAATCAGTAGTGAATACGCCCCCCAGTATATAACATAGCCCCGCCAAATCTCTAGCATTGTAATACAGGTACATGGAAGAGAGTGGAAGCAGTTCTGTTACTCCTGCTTCAAAGGGTCATTTAGCAATTATTAGTGTGAGGAAAGGGATATCTAGTGTAGTTAGGGTACTATTTTCCACTATAGTTAGATTTAATAATCTAGTTTCTGTAGGGAAAGTGGTAAGTGTCAGGGGGACTCTAGTGTAGTGTAGGGTTAACTGACTCTGACTGCTATGGCAGGGTGACCAAACCCTTCCATGTCAGGGTGACCACCATAGAAAAAAGATAGTTTCTATTAGAATTGCAATAGAGCAGGATAGTGGCTTCGCTCCTGTCACACCGGGATTTTTGTTGCTGGCGTTTTATTGGGCTTTTTTGTGGACGTGTTTGGAGGCAGGCATGACATCTGAACTTCTGTGTAGGGGTATATATACACACACACATATAGGTATATATACACATACACATATATAGGTGTGAAAGTAGCAGAACCCTATGCCTGCGCTAATGAATAATTAACAGGCATAGGACTACGCTCCTATCACACCTATATGTGTGTATGTGTATAAATACATATAAGTGTGTGTGTATATATATACCCCTATACAGAAGTTCAGATGTCATGCCTGCCTCCAAAGATGCCCAAAAAATGCCCAAAAAAACGCCTGCTACAACACACCTGGGCGTTTTTTGTAGCAGGCGTTTTTTTGGTCATTTTTTGGGCATCTTTGGAGGCAGGCATAACATCAGAACTTCTGTGTAGGGGTATATATACACACACTTATATGTATTTATACACATACACACATATAGGTGTGATAGGAGCGAAGTCCTATGCCTGTTAATTATTTCATTAGCGCAGGCATAGTGTTCTGCTACTTTCACACCTATATATGTGTATGTGTATATATACATACATGTGTGTGTATATATACCCCTACACAGAAGTTCAGATGTCATGCCTGTCTCCAAACACGTCCACAAAAAAGCCCTATAAACGCCTGCAACAAAAAGCCGGGTGTGAAAATAGCGAAGCCACTATCCTGCTCTACTGCAATTCTAATACAAACAAACTTTTTTTTTCTGGTTCTGGACAGGCTACAGAGCTGAAACTTCACAGGTACGCCTTTTAGACCCCCCGACACTAAATCCAAAGAAATCAAATTTTTTTTCCAATAATTTTTTCAATAATTGGCTCTCTATCAAAAATGACAATTTTTAAGAACTTTTTTTTGTGTGATTAATAGTCCCTGGGGCATGACCCAGAACCCTGGGTTTTAGGGCTTCAAAATGGTGTTTTTTTTTTGATTACCGAAGTTCGGGTCCCATTGATTTCAACGGGGTTCTGAAATCCGGGCCGAACTTTCGGGAAGTTCGGGTGTTCTGGTCGAACCGAACTTTTCAAAAGTTCGATCATCCCTACTCATAATCTCTACTGAGGGAATTTCCATGGATCCTCAGAAGGTCTCAGCAATTATGGAATGGCCTGCGTCCTCAGACAGGAAGGGAGTCCAAAGATTCATAGGATTCGCTAACTTCTATCGGAAATTTATCAAGGGTTTCTCAAATATCATTGCCCCGATTACTCAGCTTACTCGCTCACATACACGCTTTCTTTATCAAGAATCCCAAGCAGCCTTTGAACAGTTAAAAGCCCTATCTACCTCTGCCCCTGTGCTACAACACCCAGACCCAGCACTTCCTTTCGTTCTAGAGGTAGATGCCTCCGAAGTAGCAACAGGAGCAGTGCTTTCTCAACGTCAGGGCCCAAAGGCTTTGCTTCACCCGGTAGCTTTTTGTTCCAAGAGACTAAACCAAGCCGAAAGGAATTATGATGTGGGTGATAGGGAGCTCCTGGCAATTAAAGTAGCCTTTGAGGAGTGGAGGTACCTGCTGGAGGGGGCTAGTCACCCAATCATGATTTTTACTGATCACAAGAACTTGGAGTACCTGAGATCCGCTAAACGCTTAAGACCTCGTCAGGCTAGATGGGCCTTATTTTTCTCCAGGTTTAATTTTCATTTGACATACCGACCAGGATCCATGAATGGGAAGGCAGATGCCCTGTCTCGGATGTTCCCTGAATCTTCTGAACCTGCTCCCCCCAGCACCATTCTTTCTGCCCAAAGTTTTTTGCTAATTCAGCCTAGTCTGGAATCCTCCATCAGGCAGGCTTCTGCATCATGTCCTGAATCCGAACAAGCTTCACTAAAAAAGAAAGATGGATTGCTGTGGCACCAAGATAAGGTCTTTATACCTCTGGAGGCAAGGCCTCAGGTTCTCAAGATATTTAATGACCACCAACTAGCCGGACACTTTGGGGCTCGTAAAACTTGCGAGCTCATCTAACGGGCCTTCTGGTGGCCTAACCTTAGCCGGGACTGTAGGGCCTATGTCAATTCCTGTACAGTGTGTCTACGCAGCAAAGGCATCAAAACTAAAGACTGGGGGTTATTAAGGCCCCTGCCCATTCCTAACCGTCCCTGGGAGATGATCTCCATGGATTTTATTGTTGACCTACCTCCCTCTGAAGGGTTTACTATCATTTCTGTAGTGGTAGATCAGCTGTCCAAAATGGCTCATTTTCTACCCATGGTTGGTACTCCTTCTGCCACAGAAACTGCCCACATCTTTATCAAGGAGATTATCAGACTCCACGGCTTACCCAGTAACATCGTTTCGGATCGAGGGGTACAGTTTACGTCCAAGTTTTGGAGAGCCCTCTGTAATACACTACAAGTGGAACTTTGCCTCTCATCCGCCTACCATCCTCAAAGCAACGGACAGACGGAACGCACAAATCAGACACTGGAGCAATATTTGCGTTGTTTCTCTGCATTCTCTCAGAATTTGCCTACAACAACTCTTTACATTCAGCAACCAACCAATCTACATTCTGGGTCAATTACGGATTTCACCCTTCCGCCCTGCCAGCAAAAATGTGCGAATCAGCAGTACCAGCAGTGCAAGACAGGCTTACCTTTATACAGAGCAACTACCAAACCCTTCAAGACTGCATACAAAAGGCTCAGACAGACTACAAGAGTTTTTTTGTCAGGAAACGAAGAGGCAATCCTCCCCTTAAAGTAGGAGACAAGGTATGGCTGTCAACTGTGAACCTGAAGCTACCGTGCCCGTCAAGGAAGTTGGGACCAAGATATATCGGTCCTTTTCAAATCAAACGTGAGATAAACCTAGTGGCATTTGAGCTTTCCCTGCCTGACTCTTACAGGATCCACCTGGTCTTTCATGTTTCTCTTCTCAAGCCAGCCATTCCTGACCCATTCCCAGGAAGAGTGGAACCACCTCCACCACCAGTAACTTTTGGAGAAGAGACGGAGTATGAAGTAGAGTCAGTTCTGGATTGCAGGAAACGAGGTAGGCAGATCCAATACCTAATTAGATGGAAGGGGTATCCACCCGAAGAAAGCTGCTGGGAACCCGAAGCCAATTTACATGCCCCTAGACTCCTCCGAGAGTTTCAGGCCAAACACCCAGAGAAAATTGCCCAAATGGGCATCCAGAGGCTGCCCGTCGGGGGGGGGGGGCACTGTCAGGGTCTCTAGGACCCAGCATCAGTCAGGACACCAATGGCAGGAGAAGGGCTCTAGGACCCAGCATCTCAGCCAGCACATCACATGGGCCTTTATAAGGAAGTGCGCCAGTGATTGAAGTTGCTGATTGATCTTCAGCTTGTACCGTGTTCCTGTGAATACATAGCAATTAACCAGAGAGAATACAGTAGTTATAATAACATCAGTGGACTGTGTAGGTCAACAGTACTCGAGTAGTTAGATAAAAATCAAAAAATCATTGGACTTGACGCGTTTCGTGAACTAAAAATGCCACTTCTTCAGAAATCGATATCTGATCTATAAAAAATATGTATGTATAAGAAAATAGCAAATGAGTATAAATGAAGACTGGAGGGGAAAGGGAAATAGAGGTAATGGCCTCAAATCCCTAAAACTTACATTGTACAATGGATAGTTGCTGGCATTGGGAACAAGGCATGGTCTCGGGTATCTCCTAAGTCATGTCTCTCCATCCCTAATATCAAGTCAAAGAGGAGGGGGAAGTTTGGGACTTTGGGACTCTTTGACTGCATATTAGGCAGCCCGCGAGACGGTCTGCCTATGGTGTTCACCGTTCCTGCGGTGACTCTCAAGCATGCATTGGCGTGACGCTGGGACCTCAGTGCCTGGCTACATTGGCGGTCACCGGACACATGTGCAAGCAGTCTGGGCTTCACCTTCGGTACATGTTTTTTGTTATGCTTCTTTGTGATTCTCACTCCCCTTTGGTTCAATATCTACAAATATTGGTGTTTTGTTCTTTGTCTCACTCTCTTTTCTATGCACCACTGCAAACCCTTTTCTCCTTGGTCTCTCACACCATTTTAGTTTTTTATCTCATCTCTGGGTTTCACTTCTTTGATTTCTTGGGCAATTAGTCCCTTATACTTCACACTCTGCACTCCACTTCATTTTATTATACTCTATCTGGTGCCACATTCATCGCTTTGTAGCCTTTATATCCTCAGTATAGTAGCAGCATGATATTCTTATCATATACAGTATATATATATATATATATATATAGTTACATAGTTGCATAGTAGGTGAGGTTGAATAAAGACAATAGTCCATCCAGTTCAACCTGTGTGGGTGTGTGTGGCTGTAATCATCTCACATAGCCCTGAATGTTCTGATCCTTGAGATGTAAGTCTAAGAGTCTTTTGAAAGCCACCATACTACCCGCAGAAACCACCTCTTGTGGTAGAGAATTCCACAATCTTGTAGCCCTAACAGTAAAGAACCCCCCTCGTTGCCTGAGGTTAAAACGCTTCTCCTCTAATCGCATGGTATGCCCTCTTGTCCTCATGCAATCCCTTCAAATGAACAGCTTTTTTTCTAAACTGAGATCCCCATTGAGAAATTTATAAATTGCTATCATGTCCCCCCTCAGGCGTCTCTTCTCCAGGGAGAATAAATCGAGCGATTGCAGCCGCTCTTCATAGTTAAGGTCCTCCAATCCCCTAATCAGTTTAGTTGCCCTTCTCTGGACTCTCTCCAGCTCCAACACATCCCTCCTGAGGACTGGCGACCAGAACTGGACAGAATACTCCAGATGCGGTCGGACCAGAGTTTTATAAAGTGGAAGGATTATAGTCTTATCTCTGGAATACATCCCTTTCTTTATGCATGCTAATATTCTGCTGGCTTTGGCAGCTGCCGCTTGACATTGCATGCTGTTGAATAATTTATCATCAACCAAGACTCCCAGATCCTTCTCCATTTTTGATTCCCCCAAGGGTTCCCCTCCTAACGAGTATTGTGTTTTTATGTTTTTAGTCCCCAAGTGCAAAACCTTACACTTCTCCACATTAAACCTCATTTGCCATGTCGTTGCCCACTCCGTTATTTTGTCCAGGTCATTCTGTAGGATATCTGCTTCATGCTGTCCAGTTATTGCCCTACCCAATTTTGTGTCATCTGCAAAAACTGATAACGAACTACTGATCCCGTCTTCAATGCTGTTTATGAATAAATTGAACAAGGTTGGTCCCAGGACTGAGCCCTGGGGCACCCCGCTTACTACCTCAGACCAGTCTGAGTATGCGCTGTTTATTACCACCCTTTGGACACGCCCTTTTAGCCAGTTCCGTATCCAAGAGCAAACTCTGCTGTCGATACCTGCAGACCTTATTTTATAAATTAAGCGCTTGTGGGGAACTGTATCAAATGCCTTAGCGAAATCCAAGTACACCACATCTACTGGTCTGCTCCTATCTAGCTCACAGCTCACCTCCTCGTAGAATGTTAAGAGATTGGTTTGACAAGAACGCCCATTTGTAAACCCGTGCTGATTATTGCTGATGATGTTGTCTTTAGCATATTCTACGATATAGTCCCTTATCATCCCTCCAGAAGTTTACATACTATTGATGTCAAACTGACAGGCCTATAATTTCCCGGGATATGCCTCTGGCCCTTTTTGAATATCGGAATCACGTTAGCCTTCCTCCAATCCCCTGGTACATCTCCTGTCCTAATACTATCAGCAAAGATCAGAAACAGTGGTCTAGATATAACCTTACTGAGTTCCTTGAGTACTCTCGGATGTACGCCATCCGGGCCTGGTGATTTGTTTGTGTTAAGTTTATCCAGCCTTTCCCTGATTTCACCCTCTGTTAGCCATAGTGGCAAGTCCTGTGTATTACTACTAACCATACAGTCATGGTCAGTGTACCCCTCCTTTTCCTGTGTAAAGACTGACGAGAAAAAAGCATTCAGCACGGTTGCTTTTTCAGTGTCCTCTGTAACCATCCTCTCATCATTGTTAATTATGTGTGCAATATGCTCTGCCCTTGTTTTTTTGCTGTTGATATATTTAAAGCATTTCTTTGGGTTTTTTTTACTATCCTCCGCAATTTGTCTCTCAAAGTTGATTTTAGCCATCTTGATTTCGTGTTTACTTTTCTTATTTGCCTCCTTGTATTGCTCTAAAGACGATACTGTGCCCTCTGATTTATATTTCTTGAAGGCCAATTTTTTTCCCCTGATAAGTTTTTTAACGCTACGGTTTAACCAGCCAGGTTTGGCTTTGTCTCTTCTAAATTTATTTCCCATAGGAATGCACTGCAAGATGCATTTGCTTAAAATGTTCCTAAAGCATTCCCATTTTTCCTCTGTGGTCAGTGATCCCAAGGTTTGGTCCCAGTTTACCCTTTCCATCAAGGAGTATAATTTTGGAAAGTTTGCTCTTCTGAAGTTTAGGGTTCTTATGTTCCCCACTTGCCTTGTTATATTGTTATTTATACTAAATGTGATCATCCTGTGATCGCTAGAGCCCAGGTAGTCCTGGACTCCTACCTCCGAGACAGTGGCGTACCAATAGGGGGGGGGCGGGGGTGCGGACCGCCCCGGGTGCCACGCACGCGAGGGGTGTCAGGCCGCTCAGGGGTGCCCGCCGCCAGCGCTGTCGGGCCGGCACGCATCTCCCTGTGAAGGCAGCTGCAATAACAGCTCCTTCAGTCAGCGGCGCGCTGCTCACAGGAGGTGGGAAGAAAGAAGGTAAGTGCTGTGTGCTCACTGTGCTGGATAGGAGAAGCGGCCGGGACAGCTGCATAAACAGGAACTGATCTTTTCATATATCTCCTGCGTCCGTTGAATGACCGATCCTCCTCCTCTCCCTCCTGCAGGCATTCAACAGACGCAGGAGATATCTCCATTCCCCCCCAGAGCTCTCTGCCCCCTCTTTAGTAATCTCCAGTTCCCCCCAGTGCTCTCCACCCCCCTGTGCACCCTGCCCCCTCTTTAGTGATCTCCAGCCCCCCCCCCAGTGCTCTCCACCCCCCTGTGCTCCCTGCCCCCTCTTTAGTAATCTCCAGTTCCCCCCCAGTGCTTTCCACCCCCCCTGTGCACCCTGCCCCCCTCAGTAATCTCCAGTTCCCCAGTGCTCTCCACCCCCCTGTGCACCCTGGCTCCCCCCCAGTGATCTCCAGTCCCCCCCCCAGTGCTCTGCACCCCCCTGTGCACCCTGCCCCCCTCAGTAATCTCCAGTTCCCCCAGTGCTCTCCACCCCCCTGAGCACCCTGGCTCCCCCCCAGTGATCTCCAGTCCCCCCCAGTGCTCTCCACCCCCCTGTGCACCCTGCCCCCTCTTTAGTGATCTCCAGTTCCCCCCCCCCAGTGCTCTCCACCCCCCTGTGCACTCTGGCTCCCCCCCTCATTGATCTCCAGTTCCCCCAGTGCTCTCTACCCCTCTGTGCACCCTGGCTCCCCCCTCAGTGATCTCCAGTTCCCCCCCAGTGCTCTCCACCCCCCTGTGCACCCTGCCCCCTCTTTAGTGATCTCCAGTTCCCCCCAGTGCTCTCCACCCCCTGTGCACCCTGCCCCCTCTTTAGTGATCTCCAGTTCCCCCCCAGTGCTCTCCACCCCCCTGTGCACCCTGCCCCCTCTTTAGTGATCTCCAGTTCCCCCCCAGTGCTCTCCACCCCCCTGTGCACCCTGGCTCACCCCCCCTCAGTGATCTCCAGTTCCCCCAGTGCTCTCTACCCCCCTGTGCACCCTAGCTCCCCCCCTCAATGATCTCCAGTTACCCCCCCCCCCCCCCAGTGCTCTCCACCCCCCTGTGCACCCTGCCCCCTCTTTAGTGATCTCCAGTCCCCCCCAGTACTCTCCATTCCCCTGTGCACCCTGCCCCCCTTTAGTGATCTCCAGTTCCCACCCAGTGCTCTCCACCCCCCTGTGCACCCTGGCTCCCCCCCCTCAACGATCTCCAGTTCCCCCCAGTGCTCTCCACCCTTCTGTGCACACTGGCTCCCCCCCCATCAGTGATCTCCAGTTCCCCCCAGTGCTCTCCACCCCCCTGTGCATCCTGGCTCCCCCCTCAGTGATCTCCAGTCCCCCCCCAGTGCTCTCCACCCCCTGTGCACCCTGGCTCCCCCCTCAGTGATCTCCAGTTCTCCCCCAGTGCTCTCCACCCCCCCCGTGTACCCTGTCTCCCCCCTCAGTGATCTCCAGTTCTCCCCAGTGCTCTCCCCCCCTGTGTACCCTGGCTCCCCCCCTCAGTGATCTCCAGTCCCCCCAGTGCTCTCCACCCCCTGTGCACCCTGGCTCCCCCCTCAGTGATCTACAGCCCCCCCAGTGCTCTCCACCCCCCGTGCACCATGGCTCTCCCCTCAGTGATCTCCAGATCTCCAGTCCCCCCCCAGTGCTCTCCACCCCTCTGTGCACCCTGACCCCCCCCCCTCAGTGATCTCCAGTCCCCCCTCCCAGTGCTCTCCACCCCCCTGTGCACCCTGGCTCCCCCCTCAGTGATCTCCAGTTCCCCCCCAGTGCTCTCCAGCCCCCCCCCCCCAGTGCTCTCCACCCCTCACACTTTCCAACCCCCCTGAAATGCTTTCCACCCCCCCTTAATTCTCTCCAGTGCTCTCTGCTTCCTCTGTGCTCTCCGGCCCCCCTAGTGCTCTTCTATCTTCTATCATGTCTGCAGTCTCTGACCATCTCTTGTATAATTTCTGCAGTCTCTGACCATCTCTTGTATAATTTCTGCAGTCTCTGACCATCTCTTGTATAATGTCTGCAGTCTCTGACCATCTCGTCTATCATGTCTGCAGTCTCTGACCATCTCCTGTATCATGTCTGCAGTCTCTGACCATCTCTTGTATCATGTCTTCAGTCTCTGAACATCTCTTGTATCATGTCTGTAGTCTCTAGCCATCTCTTGTATCATGTCTGCAGTCTCTAACCATCTCTTGTATCACATCCTCAGTCTCTGACAATCTCTGGTATCATGTCTGCAGTCTGACCATCTTCTCTTGTATCATGTCTGCAGGGAGGGGGCAGACTGCAAGGGGCACTGTGATGGGGGGGGGGGGGGCTGTGAAATATGTGCAATAAATACTCTTGAAAACATTACAAATTTTTGTGGGCGTTTTTACATTTTAAAGGGGGGGTGCCAGATATAGGATCCGCCTCGGGTGCCAAATGCTCTAGGTACGCCACTGCTCCGAGATTATGTCTGGGTCATTAGTGATCAATAGATCCAGGACTGCGTTTTCTCTGGTAGGGAAATGCACCAACTGTGACATGTAATTATCCAGTAAGGTTTCCGTGAATAGACGGACCTTCTGTGAGTGTGCAGTCCCCTTATCCCAGTCAATGTCGGGATAATTGAAGTCCCCCAATATGATGACTGATCCCAATTTTGCCACTTTACCCATTAGTGCTAAAAATTCCAGCTCTACCTCCTCCCCTTGGTTAGGTGACCTATAGCAAACCCCCACAATTACTTTTCCCTTTTCTCCTTCCCTATGGAGTTCTACCCACACCGATTCTAAATCCATGCTTATCCCATCCATAATGTCACTCCTCTCTATCACCTTTATATTGTTCTTGACATAGAGACATACCCCCCCCCCCTCTTTTTCCTACCCTGTCCTTCCGGTACACCGAATACCCTTGGATATTGGCCAGCCAGTCATGTGAGGGGTCGAACCAAGTCTCTGTTATTCCCACAAGGTCTATGTCATCCTCATGTACTAACATTTCCAATTCATCCATTTTATTAGCTAGGCTCCTGGCATTAGCATATACCCCTCTTAGTTATTTATTTATTTATTTATTTTTTTTTTTATTGAATGGATTTCAGCATACAAAATTTATTGTTTCAATCCCTCCCTTGAAGAGGAGGACATAACTATGTGCATAAAACATACAACAACTTTGATTATCCCCCCCCCCTAAAACCACCCACCCTCCCTCCTCTTTTCGAAAAACAATAGATGAACCCTTAAATTTCCTTTTTATATTCTTGCCATACTTCCCAAATCTCTACTCTATTTTCATACTCCTGTTCTCCCCAGGGCCTTAGTAATTCTAATTTTCTTGTTTTCTCCACCCGTACCACCCAATCTTTATATGTCGGAGCTTCTATTTTCTTCCAGTTTAATGGTATTAAACTTTTTGCTGAATTTAGCAAGTGGGGGATTAAGGTTTTTTTATATTGTTTAATCGACATTGACGTCCCGTGAAAGAGACATGTCCATGGATCTTCTTTAACCTCTATGTTAGTAATTCTTTTAATTGATAGTAATACCTCCTTCCAATATTTGTTGATTTTTGGACATTCCCACCATAAGTGTGTCATAGTACCCATTACCTTACATCCTCTCCAACAGAATTTTGAAGTCTCCGGATGGTATCTCCCCACTTTATCTGGGGTTTTATACCACCTTGAGATCAATTTATAGTTCATTTCCGCTGTACTTATATCTATCGCAGAGTTATGAACCAACCTTACGCATTTATCCCACTGTACCCCCTCTCTTCGAGCGCCCAATTCGCTCTCCCATTTCTCCACCGTTGGATAGGCTATCTGCTTACCCTCATTCAATATTTTATATATATTTGCGATGTTATTCTTGTTCTTTTCGGATGTGCTAAACTCGTTTCTATCAAAAGTGTTTAAGTTGGCAATATCGGGTATGGGAGAGATGGAGCCGCTCAGGTGTGTAAGTCCAACCTGGTGCTGGTAAGACCCGTCATCCGGATGAAGTGCAAAGAAGTAGTGGAACCGCACTCAGGTAGATGAAAGTAAAATAATACTTTTTTATTCTTCAAATCATAGATGAACAGACAGTGCAGGGGAACAGGCAATCCAAAGGTTAACGCGTTTCACGGCACATACAGCCGCTTACTCATAACCGTGGTGATGGATCACGGAAATCGGTTTGATATACACATTCTGATTTGATGATTGATCGCAGGTTTGTGTCATCAACTAGATGTTTCTCAATTGAGAGACCGATGAGTCCGTGATTCAGCACCTGGGATATTTAGACATACATATTGGAGTGCTTCACAAACATGACAATGAATGTGAACAACATAAAAAGGTATACAAAATGAGTGATAATAACTATAATAATAAAATCATGAAATGCAAAAGGAAAATCCATCTCGGCATAATGCAGAGGAAAATATATGTACAACAAAACATGAACATCAAAATGAAAATGCATTATATAAATACATGATATTGCATAACTTTCCTCTGTTATCTTGCATAGATATTGGGTCTCAAGACATGCCTGTATCTAAATAGCAATAAATGATGAAAGATAATATTGGGAAAACAGATATAAATATCTTGTATGAATGTGAACAATTAAACAAAGATAATAATGAGGATATGACTGTTTCCCAATGAAATTATAAAGATATATATATATAATGTCAAATATATAAAGTGTACGTAGTGTATACGTGTATGCAAATGTATCAAATGCAACACAGGTGTGCACAATCACACACTTGAACATGCATGGGTAATATTCTCAAAGCCATAAAAAAATAAAAGATAATAACATATAATGACATACATGTACATGTAGGAGAAATTCATATATAAGAAAAAAGTCATCCTATAAAAAAAGATCATCCTACAAAAAAATCGTGCATGTATGCATAAATAAATATGGCAATCAAACCCAGCACCATATATCTAGATCATCATGTCGATCTTGTATATTATAATCAAACCAAGTGTATGAACGTGGAGTATATGCGATGAATGTGTGAAAAAGGAGGGAAGAAAGAGAAGGAAAGAAGGGGGGGGGGGAGGGAAAAGGAAAGGGGAAAGGGGGAAAGAAGGAAAAAAGAGGGGGGGGGGAGAAAGGGTGGGTAGTTGCAGGTGATAAAAAGTGAATGCAAAAGACGTGTGAAATACCATGATTGGCAATAAAAGGCTATTTAGTGAAATTTGTGAATGAATAACAATATTTGTGTCAATGATAAGAAAAGACAGTGAAGTGACAAAAATGAAATTGATTAAATTAAAAGATATGAGGAATGATAAACAACAGAGAAATAATGTAAACCATGTAAAATGGTGAATCAACCTGATAAAATGGACAAAACCATCTGTTGTGTGGTGTGCATATATTAATTGATGAAGATATGCGCTGTGATGTGGGTGTGACAATAATGAGAGTGATAAAACTTAAATATTGCACTAAAGATGTTTATTGTTGTAAACTTAATAAAAAATAAATTAAAAAATAATGAAGCATGTCTGGAGACGCAAGATAAGTTGGCAATATCTCCACTCATCTAAGTTCCAAATAATTTTCTTTTTTTTTTTAGCTCAGAGAACGTAAATATTTTCCCCCTCTCCATTATATCTTTTAGTCTGATATCTCCTTCTCCTAGCCAATTTCCATGTTCTTTCCCTTCTCCCGGTGCAAAAAATTTTGTGTCCTGTAGTGGAATTAATGGTGAATTATACTCCCCTTTTCCTCTATTATATATTAAATCCCACACTTTTAGTGCTTGTTGTGTAATGGTGTGTGTGTCATTTTTCAATTCTCTGTATTTTGGTGGGATCCAAATGATTTTACCTAGTTTCATACCACTTATTGTGTTTTCCATTTTAACCCAATTTTTCCTACTTTCTTTTTTTTCCTGTCATGGTCTTACCTTCTTGCTGTTCTCCTTCGTTTGACATGTGCTGGCGGCCATCTTGGTTTCTGGGTTTCTTGTAGCCTCCCACCCTGCGGCTCCTCCTTCCCACTGGGAGGAGCTGGATGCCTAGCTCATATATATAGGAGGTCTGTGGCTTCAGTTCCCTGCTTGGTCCTCCTGTGTTCACATGCTTCTAAGACTGCTGCTGCTTCTGGTTCCTGTTCCTGGCTTCGTCTGACTACCCTGCTGGTTCCTGATCCTGGCTTCGTCTGACTACCCTGCTGGTTCCTGATCCTGGCTTCGTCTGACTACCCTCCTGGTTCCTGACCCCTGGCTTCGCAAAGACTCTGCATCGGTTTCGCCCTCCGTTTGGACTTTTGCTTTATAGCTTGTTTTTCAATAAAGCTTTCTTATTTTCACTTATCTGTTGTTGTACGTCTGGTTCATGGTTCCGTGACATTAGGACCAAGCCATGAATTCTGACGGTACAGGGCCATCCTCGCTACCCACGCTGGTTGCCAGACTTGATCAGCAGGATCACCTGTTGGGTCGGTTCGCCGTGGCGTTGCAAACCCTGCTTGAACGCACGGCTCATTTCGCTCCCGTTGCCGATGGGTCGGTTGTCGCTCCTGGGCCCGCTCCTACTGCCGCTCCGATTGTTGCGCCAGAGTCTACCCCGACACCTGTTGTTGCGCCTGCGGTGTTTCGGGGTATGTCCGGTTCTGCCCCCCTTCCACAGCGCTTTGGGGGAGAGCCAACTCAGTGCAGAGGTTTCCTTAACCAGGTGGGCATTTATTTCGAGTTGCTGCCACATGCCTTTCCTACTGAGAGATCAAAGGTGGGCTTCTTAATCTCGCTGCTCTCGGACAAGGCCTTGGCCTGGGCCAGCCCTTTATGGGAGAACAATCCGGTGGTTGCCGAGTTTTCCGGTTTTGTTGCTTCTCTTCGGAGGGTATTCGATGTGCCGGCTCGTGCTGCCTCTGCTGCGAAGCTCCTTATGTCCATCAGACAGGGTTCACGATCCATAGCTGAATACGCCATTGAGTTTCGTACCCTGGCAGCAGAGGTGGGCTGGAATAATGAGGCTCTGGTCGCTGCTTTCTCTCATGGTCTCTCGGATGCCTTGAAGGATGAGGTTGCAGCTAAGGACCTACCAGTGGAGCTCGAGTCTCTTATTTCTTTCCTGATTTTGATGACACCAGACTCAGGGAGAGACCTTCCTTTAAGGAGAGTCTGCGGAGGCCTCCTAACAGATTGGCGCCTACCTTTGCTGTCCCACCCGTGCCTCCCTCTCCTCCCACGCCTCCTGGGGATGACTTGTCTGGGGGTGAACCCATGCAGCTGGGGTTTGCTCGCCTGTCCGAGGGGGAGAGGGTACTCCGGAGACGCGAGGGCCGATGCATGTACTGTGGTCTCGGTGGGCATTTTCGGTTGGCATGTCCGAACCGTCCGGGAAACGCTCGCACCTGAGATCCTGTCGGGGGCAGATCTTGGGTGGAGTCTCCTCGTCCCCGGTTTCCCGTGTTGACAAACCACTGATCACTGTTGTCCTCTCCTGGGTCGGGGGCTCGGTGACGACCCAGGCGTTGGTGGACTCTGGTGCTGGTGGTTTGTTCATTGATAGTGTGTTCGCTGCCGCCAATTCCATTCCTCTGCAGGCTCGAGGTTCTCCTCTGGCTCTTGAGGCGATAGACGGCAGACCCCTTCTGCCGCCACACGTGACTCATGAGACCCTTCCAGTGGGGTTAGCCATTGGTGCCGTCCACAGAGAGTCGGTCTGCTTCCAGGTTATTTCGTCTCCACACTACTCGGTGGTCTTGGGGTACCCCTGGCTCCAGAAGCATAATCCGATTTTCGATTGGAGATCGGCCGAGATCCTCTCGTGGTCACCGCAGTGTGGGGCTAGTTGCATCCATGGGCCTGTCAAGTTGCTGTGTACTTCCTCGGACTCTCTGTTGCCCCCTGAATACGAGGAGTACCGGGATGTATTCGATAAGGTGCGCGCGGTTGCCCTACCTCCGCACCGCCCATACGATTGTGCCATCGAGTTACAATCTGGTGCCGTTCCTCCTCGTGGCAAAGTCTATCCACTGTCGGTAGCGGAGAATGAGGCCATGGAGGAGTACGTGAGGGAGGCGCTTTCACGCGGACACATTCGCAAATCCTCGTCCCCGGCAGGGGCTGGATTTTTCTTTGTGAAAAAGAAGGGCGGTGAGTTGAGGCCTTGCATCGATTACAGGGGTCTCAATCGCATCACGATCAAGAACGCTTACCCGATACCCTTGATTTCCGAGCTGTTCGATCGCCTTAAAGGGGCCACGGTCTTTACCAAACTCGACCTGAGGGCGGCATATAACCTCGTAAGGATCAAGGCGGGCGATGAGTGGAAGACCGCGTTTAACACCAGGACCGGTCATTATGAATCCTTGGTTATGCCCTTTGGGCTGTGCAATGCGCGCGCAGTCTTTCAGGAATTCATCAACGATGTTTTCCGTGACCTGTTGCAGCAGTGTGTGGTGGTCTATTTGGATGACATCTTGGTATATTCTGAGTCCATGGAGACCCACATTCTGGATGTCAAACGAGTGTTGCAACGGTTACGAGAGAACAAGCTGTTCGGTAAGCTTGAGAAATGCGAATTTCACCGATCCCAGGTAACCTTCTTAGGTTACATCATTTCCGCTGAGGGGTTCTCCATGGATCCTGAGAAGGTTTCGGCTGTCTTACAGTGGCCTCAGCCCAGTGGCCTTCGCTCTCTGCAGCTCTTTTTGGGCTTCGCCAATTATTATCGGAAGTTCATCAGGGACTTTTCCATGCTAGCCAAGCCTCTCACGGATCTGACCAGGAAGGGCAGTAATTCCCAGGTCTGGCCGCCCGAGGCCATCCGAGCTTTTGAGGCTCTAAAGTCCGCCTTTGTGTCGGCTCCGATTCTGTCGCATCCCAACCCTGGGTTGCCCTTTGTCCTCGAGGTGGACGTGTCTGAGACGGGAGTAGGCGCCCTTCTGTCTCAGCGTAGAACACCAGAGGGTCCTCTGCTTCCTTGTGGGTTTTACTCCCGGAAACTGTCTTCCGCGGAGTGCAACTACCAGATTGGTGACAGGGAGTTATTGGCCATCGTGCAGGCTCTTAAAGAATGGAGGCACTTGCTCGAGGGTTCGGTGGTTCCGGTCCTCATCCTGACGGACCACAAGAATCTGACCTACCTCTCTGAGGCCAAGAGGTTGACACCACGTCAGGCCAGATGGGCTCTGTTCTTGTCACGTTTTAATTACGTGGTCTCCTACCTACCCGGTTCCAAGAACATCAGGGCGGATGCCTTATCACGGCAGTACTCCGACCTGTCCAGGGAGGAGTCGATTCCGACTTCGGTCATACCTCCGAATCAGATCCTGGCCGCCATTCACACCAGCCTGACCTCTCCCCTGGGTGAGCAGATTTTGGCGGCTCAATCTGGTGCTCCCTCTGGGAGACCCAACGGCAGATGTTTTGTGCCTGAGGAGTTGCGCACTCGGTTGTTGCGAACCTACCATAACTCCAAGACCGCGGGGCATCCTGGAAAGAATCAGCTGTCCTGGGCTGTTTCACGTCTGTTCTGGTGGCCTTCCCTACGTTCCGACATCGCCGCATATGTAGCGGCATGCTCCGTTTGTGCCCAGAGTAAGTCCCCTCGGCACCTTCCGTTAGGCCTTCTGCAACCCTTAGCCACCGGGGAGCGTCCATGGTCACACCTGGGGATGGATTTCATTGTGGACCTCCCTGCATCCCGAGGCCATACGGTCATTCTCATGATTGTGGATCGGTTTTCCAAAATGTGCCACTGTGTTCCTCTCAAGAAGTTACCCTCTGCACAGGAGTTGGCCACGATTTTTGCCAGGGAGGTCTTCCGGTTGCACGGTTTGCCCAAGGAGATTGTGTCGGATCAGGGGAGTCAGTTTGTGTCCAGGTTCTGGCGCGCCTTTTGCTCCCAGTTGGGGATTCATCTCTCCTTCTCCTCGGCCTACCACCCTCAGTCCAATGGGGCCGCAGAACGATCCAATCAGGCCTTGGAGCAATTCCTTCGTTGCTATGTCTCCGATCACCAAGACAATTGGGTTGACCTCCTGCCTTGGGCTGAGTTTGCCAGGAACACGGCGGTGAACTCTTCCTCTGGTACGTCTCCCTTCATGGCCAACTATGGGTTCCAACCTGCCGTGTTACCGGAGGTATTCTCTCCCCAGGATATTCCGGCTGTGGAGGATCACCTTTCCGTCCTACGTGCTTCTTGGGTACAGATCCAGAAGTCCCTTGAGGTCTCTGCGCAGCGCCAGAGACTCCAGGCTGATCGCAGACGAGCGCCTGCTCCTTCCTACCAGGCCGGAGACCGTGTATGGTTGTCCACCCGCAACCTCAACATTCGAGTGCCCACTCCCAAGCTGGCGCCTCGCTTTGTTGGTCCCTTCCGAGTGCTTCGCAGGGTAAACCCGGTAGCCTATGCCCTTGCGCTTCCTCCTGGCATGCGGATCTCCAACGTGTTTCATGTCTCCCTGTTGAAGCCACTGGTGTGTAATCGTTTCACTTCCTCGGTTCCTCGGCCTCGTCCGGTCCGAGTGGGCAATCGTGAGGAGTATGAGGTGAGCAATATCCTGGACTCACGCCTGGTCCGCGGTCGGGTGCAGTTTTTGGTTCATCGGCGTGGTTATGGTCCAGAGGAGTGTTCCTGGGTTCCCTCCACAGATGTCAATGCTCCTGCCTTGCTCCGAGCCTTCCACGCACGCTTCCCTCAGAAACCGTTCTTTACTCCGCGGAGGAGGGGCCCTTGAGGGGGAGGTACTGTCATGGTCTTACCTTCTTGCTGTTCTCCTTCGTTTGACATGTGCTGGCGGCCATCTTGGTTTCTGGGTTTCTTGTAGCCTCCCACCCTGCGGCTCCTCCTTCCCACTGGGAGGAGCTGGATGCCTAGCTCATATATATAGGAGGTCTGTGGCTTCAGTTCCCTGCTTGGTCCTCCTGTGTTCACATGCTTCTAAGACTGCTGCTGCTTCTGGTTCCTGTTCCTGGCTTCGTCTGACTACCCTGCTGGTTCCTGATCCTGGCTTCGTCTGACTACCCTGCTGGTTCCTGATCCTGGCTTCGTCTGACTACCCTCCTGGTTCCTGACCCCTGGCTTCGCAAAGACTCTGCATCGGTTTCGCCCTCCGTTTGGACTTTTGCTTTATAGCTTGTTTTTCAATAAAGCTTTCTTATTTTCACTTATCTGTTGTTGTACGTCTGGTTCATGGTTCCGTGACATTTCCCCATTCCATCACCCGTGTAAGAATTGAGGCTTGGTAATATTTTTTGATGTCTGGTAGTGCAAGTCCCCCCTCGTTTTTACTTCTACTTAATGTTGTGTATTTTATCCTTGGTTTTTTATTTTTCCAAACAAACTTAGTTATTAGTGCCTTTAGTGTCCTAAAAAATGCCTCCTGGATCTGTATTGGTATCATTTGGAACTTATATGAGATTTTTGGGAGGATCGCCTTTTTTATTATATTTATTCTGCCCATCCATGATATAGCTCTTGGATTTAATCTATTTATTTCGGCTTTTATTTCGTTCAATAATGGAATGAAGTTAGCTATGTATAATTTTTCTGGTGTAGGTGTTAATTTAATTCCTAAATATTTTAAGTCCTCACTTCTCCAGACAAAAGGAAATTCAGTTTTTAGCCCTGTTCTCTCTTGAGTGCTCATTTTAATACTTAATATTTCAGACTTAGTTTGGTTAATTTTTAAATTTGAGAGTTCTCCATATTGCTTAAAAATTTTGACTATGTTTGGCAGGGAGATCCTTGGGTTGGAGACATAGAGCAACAAATCATCGGCGAATGCCGCCACTTTATGCTCCACTCCCCCAACCACCACTCCCTTGATATCTGGGCATTCTCTTATTGTTGCCAACAGGGGCTCCAAAGAAATCACAAAAAACATTGGAGACAGGGGACAACCCTGTCTCGTTCCTTGTACATGTCAAAGGATTCGGACATACACAAAAGAGAAATTGGCCCACGGGACTTTGTGTGAGGTACGTGTTGGTGGCTGGAAAAAATTGAATTACACAGTCGATAAAAGCAATATTTTAATTTTATTGCATAATATGCACAGGTTGTGGGAACAAATGATAACATGTGCTCAATGGCGCATGCTGTAACTCAAAGGCTATATGTGAAAAAATAAACAACACAGGCATTTGAAGATAACATGTTGGCATAAAACTTGGTGTAACCACTCATAGACAGGCATAACATAATAAGATAACATGACAGTTGAATATAACATCGTGAACTGACGCGTTTCGGGAGCAATCTCCCTTCTTCAGAGATCAGTATATTCAATGTGTATAACTCAATAGGACTTAGATGGAATAATTGGGATTCTCGTGTGACAGCGGCGCATTGTGTCTGACCAGGGAGCTGAAGGATCCCATAATGGCAGCCAGAAATGCGGGTCCCTGGTAGGTGGGTGGTGAGTGTGGAAAAACAGAAAGAGAAACAGAAGCACCTTCCAACCTACCAAATGGATCCGAAGCCGACAGCACGGATGGGATCCTAGCGTCATGCAGCGGGCATAGAGAGATCAATCAGAGCAGCAGCGTCTGTGATCTCGTGGAGGAGAGGATTCGGACATTGTCCCATTTATTTTTATTTTTGCTGATGGTCGGCTATACAAAGTACCGATCCATGCCATCATTCTAGGACCAATGCCCATTTCCTCTAAGGTTCTCAACATGAACTCCCAGTTGACCCTGTCGAATGCTTTTTCGGCATCAATCGACAGTATCAAACTTGAGTGCCTGTTTTTTAACATTTGATCTATTAGTAGGGTTGTTCTAATCCCATTATCTTTCCCCTGTCTGCCGGGTATAAAACCCACCTGGTCGTCATGGATCCACTCTTCCAGCAGCCCTTTCATCCTAGTTGCTAATATTTTCGTAAATAACTTTGTATCAGCATTCAAGAGGGAAATGGGCCTATAACTTGAGCACAACGTTGGATCTTTCTCTTCTTTTAAAATAACTGTTATCGAAGCTTGGAGTGCCTCTTTACTCATATTAAACTGGGAGCCCAGCTTCTCTATTTTTTTCATTTTTGCATTTTCCAGATAGTTTTTGATCTTCTCTTTTCTATCGGGGTTATTTTCTTGTTTGCCTACCCCCTAACCGCATATAGATTTCCATAATATTTTTGGAACTCTCCTGCTATCTCAGTGGATGAATGGACCAAGTCCCCCCTTTATTTCTGATCTTGTCTATGAAGTTTATTGATTTTTTTTTTTAAGAATTCTTGCCAGATTTTTTCCTATTTTATTGCTCTCTACGTATTTCTCTCTTGCTACAATATTAAATTCTTGTCTAGTTTCTTGTTCTAATAGTTCTTTTAGGTCTTTTTTTTTTCCTTTCTAACATAGATAGATCTTTTTTATTTATTAATATTGTTGTTTTTTTGTTTTTGTTCTATATCGTATATATCTCTCATTAAACTGTCTTTTTTTTCTGATCTTTCTTTTTTCCTTTGTGCTCCTTTTGAAATTAATATACCTCGCATATATGCTTTTTGTGCTTCCCATATAATATTTTTGGGTGTTTCTTCGATGTCATTATTTTGAAAGTAGAATTCAAGTTCTTTTTCTATTTCCTTTCCCCATTTTTTATCTCTGATCAGTTCCTCATTAATTTTCCAATTAGGTCTTCTGGTTAGATCTTTACCCATTTTTATTTTTACTGAGATGGGGGAGTGATGTGACCATGTCCTAATCCCAACCTTAGCCTCGGAAGCTTTCTCGATCCATCGGTGCTCTATTAAAAGGTAATCAATTCTGGAGTAAGTCTTATGTATACTTGAATAATAAGTATAATCTCTCTCTTTTGGATTTAATATTCTCCAGATATCTGCTAATTGATTCTGATATAATTTTGTCCTAAATTCCTTAATCTGATATTTCGAGCCCCTTTAGTATCGGGATGTATTATCCATCTTTGGATCGAGGCTCAGGTTGAGATCCCCAGCCAAGACCACCCCCTCCCTTCTTAAAGTTTATCAGTTTCCCTAGGATCCTCCCCAGGAAAGCTATTTGTCCCTCGTTGGGGCTATAGATGTTTACTAATGTAACCTCTTCTCCATTTAGCGTCCCCTTCAGGAAGAGGAATCTACCCTCCGGGTCGGCCATCCTGTCTTCTAGGTTAAATCTAGTCCCTCTAGCGAGGCCTATAGCTACCCCACTTGATTTTTTTTAGTGTGTCTGCATAAAACCACGTTGGATGGCTAAGGGAATACAATCTTATATTTGATTCATACGTAATATGGGTCTCCTGTAGGAATACTACATCTGCTTTTAGGTACTTAATTTCCCCTAATATTTTTTGTCTCTTTATGGGTGAGTTCATTCCTCGAACATTATAGGATAGATAGTTTACTATACTCATTTACTTTTATTGAGTTTGCCTGGGGTTTTATTTCCCAGGGTGTGTTCGCCCGTTAGATGCCCGGAGTATTTGGTTTTATTGGCAGGGTTCCTTCTTATTATTGTTTTTCCTACTTCCCCCCTCCCTCCACCCCCCTCCCTCCCCCCTCCCCCCCTTCGCCCTTTCTCCATCCCTGTGGGCCCCTAGTTCCCTCCTTCCCCTTAACTAGGGTAGTCGATTCGCCTCCCCTCCATTTCAATCGACCTTCTCCCAGGGTTGAGCTCTGCCTCTGCTCACCCTTCCCTTCCTTCCCTCCCGTAATTGGGGAGAAAGTTTTCCGCCTGCTATCCCGCCATGTGGCTGCCCATTTTAGTTTCTTAACTATTTCCCCCCTCCTACCTCCTCTGCCCTCCCCCCTCCCTCCCCCCCTCACTCTTGTTCCCCCAGTCTGCTCTCTTGCTTTTAATTTCTTTTTTCTTTAGTTTTCGTGTCCTTTTTCTTTTCCTTCCACTGGGTTTCTTCCTCTAATTCTTCATCGGGGTTGCCTTGTTCTGTCCATCCTGGGACCATTATTTCTGGTATCTTTAGAGTCTCACATAAAGTTGGAATATCTTCAGGAAACCTCAATATACCCATCTTTCCTTCTCTTCGTGCTCCCAGTCCCGGCGGATGACTCCAAAAATACTGTATATTTTGCTTCTTTAACTCTTCCACGACCGGTTTTAAGATGCACTTTCTATTCAATGTTTCCTGTGAGAGATCTGGAAAAATTTGTAAATCTTCTCCCTCGTATCTCAATAATGGCCTGTCTCTCAACCTTTCCCAGATTTGAGCTCTCACTTCATATTTATAAAATCTCACTATCACATCTCTTGACTTTTCTTTTGGGGCGTTTAGAGGTTTCCGTACTCTGTGTACTCTTTCAAATTGGATTCCCTAGGAGCAAGTTGAATACGCTTTCGAGCATTTGTTGTAATTTTTCTTCTCCATCTTTTTCTGGGAGTCCTCTGATCCGCAAATTCTTCCTTCTATTTCTATTCTCCTGATCTTCCATCTTATAGAGAATATTCCTCTGTTCTAATTGCAGTTTCTTCATTTGTTCATTTAAATTTAGTAGCTTTTTCCCGTGGGTATTTATCTTCCTTTCAGTTTCCTCTACTCTTGTCAATGTGTGTCCCAGCTCTCTCTATAGTGTGGCCATTTCGGTTTTAATTGATCTGTCCAGGTTCGAGAACATTTCCATCATTTCTGATTTTGTCAGGGGATGATCATTCATCTTTAGGTCTTCTTCCTTCCCAGTGTCCGTGTCCTCTGCTATTTGTATACTCTCTCTGGATAGGTCTAGGCTCTCCTCTCCTGTTACACCTGATGCTTTTATTCCCTTTGTCTTTTTGTTTCTTTCACTGGATTGTTTTGATCTTACTACTGGTTGGTTTTCAGATGTTCAATTTTGTCCTTTCCCTTCCTGAGTCATGTACATTTTAATAGTCCCCGGGCTACCCGTGATTTTTGCAGCTTTCCCTGATGGCTCTTTTGGCTGTTTATTCTTAATCTTTGACATATTAATTCCTCTTATGGAGAGCTATTAATTATATCCGTACTCTTACTAGAGCCCGCAGTACTACCTAGGCCCACTGGGATCGAATTAATTCCCTTGTAGGTTATCTAGGTATCCTCCTCCGGTTACCGTCTGGGCATCCAACACCCTACCGTCCAGTAGCCCTAACCCTATGTTGCTTATAGGGGTTTACTCAAGGGTTTACTCCCTGTGAACAGCCCCTATAGCCATGTCAACTGGAACAGTCTCGTGGGTAACCTGTGCCGGTTGCAGGGGTCTGTCATCAATCGCCTCGATGACCAGTGGAGCAACACGGCCTGCAAGGGTATGGAATTTGCAGCAGCAAACGTACTGTCAAAAAAGTAACCGCCAGCACCGGAGTCTACCAAAACCTGGGTAACCACCGAGCCTGCTGCCCAGGAGAGGACAACTGTGATTATCAGTTTATCTTTATGGGAAACCAGGGACGAGGAAATTCCACCTAAGATCTGCCCCCAACAGGATCTTAGGTGCGAGCGTTTCCCGGATGGGTAGGACAAGATTTCAGGAAATGTCCACCAAGGCCGCAATACAGACACCGGCCTTCCCTCCTCCTAAAGGCCCGCTCAGCCTCAGAAAGGTGAGTGAACCCTAGCTGCATGGATTCACAGCCAGACTCAGGATCCCCAGGAGGCGTGGGAGGTGAGGGAGGAATGGGTGGGAAAGAAAACTTTGGAGCCATCTGGTAGGATGCCTCCGTAGGCGCTCCTTAAATGATGGTCTCTCCCTGAGCCTGGTATCGATCAAAATCAGGAAGGAAATGAGAGCCTCGAGCTCATCAGGGAGATCCTTGGCCGCAATCTCCTCCTTCAGAGAGACCATGGGTGAAGACCGCCACCAGAGCCTCATTATTCCAGCCCACCTCTGCTGCCAGGCTACGAAATTCGATGGCATACTCTGCAATGGTTTGAATACCCTGTTGAATGGAAAGGAGCAGCTTAGCAGCAGAAGTAGAGCAAGCAGGCACATGGAATACCTTACGAAAGGAGGCAACATAACTCGGGTAATCGAGAATTATGGAATTATCATTCTCCCATAAGGGATTCGCCCAGGCCAAGGCCTTGTTCGAGAGCACTGAGATTAGGAAACCCACCTTGAACCTGTCAGAGGGAAACGCCTAAGGAAGAATCTCAATATACAGTAAATGCCCACTTGGCTGCCAACAGGAGGGCAAGCGCCAGAAGATTACTGGGGCAGAAGATGGAAGATTTCAACTAAGAGAGCAGCCACCAGCACAAGGGACACTTTTCATTCCATTCCCCTTTTTCTATATTGGGTATCTTCTCCGTGGAAATTGTGCCTTGAGCCATCAGAACCATATCATTGTGAAGTGGACCGGCTTCCAGGATTCCTGGTCGGATTTCCTGTTTTCCAGTAGAGGTGTACCGAACTGTTCGCCGGCGGACAGTTCCCGGCGAACTTAGCATGTTCGCGTTCGCCGATGCGGGCGAACATATGCGATGTTCGGTCCGCCCCCTATAATACATCATTGAGGCAAACTTTGACCCTGAACTTCACAGTCAGCAGGCACATTTCCAGCCAATCAGCATACCTCCCTCCCACACCCTCCCACCTCCTATAAATAAGCAAGGGCAGCATCCATCTTAGATCATTCTGAAGCAGTGTGTGTTAGTGAGAGCTGCTGCTGCTGTTAAGCTAGGGACAGTTGTTAGTCAGTGTTCCTGGTCTTGCAGTGTTCTTGGTCCACTACTGCTGTAAGGACAGCATCCTGACAGCACCCCAAAAAGCCCTTCTAAGGGCTGGTATTTGTGTAATTTTTTTATATATATATATATATATATATATAGTGTCCCCAAAAGCCCTTTTAAGGGCTGGTAATTGAGTTTTTTCTTTATATATATATATATCTAGTGTCCCCAAAAGCCCTTTTAAGGGCTGGTAATTGAGTTTTTTCTTCTTATATATATATATATATATATCTATCTAGTGTCCCCAAAAGTCCTTTTAAGGGCTGGTAATTGAGGATTTTTTTTATTTATTTATATATATATATATATATCTAGTGTCCCCAAAAGCCCTTTTAAGGGCTGGTAATTGAGTTTTTTCTTTTTTTATATATATATATATATATATATATATATATATATCTAGTGTCCCCAAAAGCCCTTTTAAGGGCTGGTAATTGAGTTTTTTCTTCTTATATATATATATATCTATCTAGTGTCCCCAAAAGCCCTTTTAAGGGCTGGTAATTGAGGATTTTTTTCTTCTTATATATATATATATATATATATATATATATTTAGTGTCCCCAAAAGCCCTTTTAAGGGCTGGTAATTGAGGATTTTTTATTTTTATATATATATATATATATATATATATATATATATATATCTATATATCTAGTGTCCCCAAAAGCCCTTTTAAGGGCTGGTAATTGAGTTTTTCTTTTTATATATATATATATATATATATCTATTGTACACTGCAGTTGCCTGCCCGCTGTGTGTGAGAGGCCACAGACCCACACAGACTGTACTGTGTGCACACCACACTCATTTCGGGTGGCACAGGCACAGTACCTTGCATTTTAAAAAATATTTTTTTTTTCCTCTGTCATAATTGCAGTGAGTGCTGTGTCAGGTCCACAGAGTGTACTGTACCCACTGCAGTGCACTGCCCATCACTGATATATATACGGTGGCACAGCATCTTGTTGCAAATTGAAAAAAAAAATATTTTTTATTATTGCAGTTGCCTGGGCTGCCAGTGACTGTCAGGTCCACAGAGTGTACTGTGCCCGCTGCAGTGCCACTGCCCACCCACCACTGATATATACGGTGGCAGGCATGACTTTTTTTGGATTAGTGTCTGGGGGGGTCTAAAAAGCGTACCTGTGAAGTTTCAGCTCTGTAGTATGTACAGAACCAGAAAAAAAGGATCATATAGGTGTAAAAGGGGTTCCCACCATCCCTGCTCTACTGAAAAATGATCTTTTTTTCTGGTTCTGGACATGCTACAGAGCTGAAACTTCACAGGTACACTCTTCACAGGTACACTTTTTAGACCCCCTAGACACTAAATCACACAAAAAAGTTCTTAAAAATTGTCATTTTTGATAGAGAGCCCATTATTGGAAAAATTAAAAAAAAAAAAATTCTTTGCATTTATTGTCTGGGGGGGTCTAAAAAGTGTACCTGTGAAGTTTCAGCTCTGTAGCATGTCCAGAACCAGAAAAAAAATAGAATTAAGGTTAGGGCTAGGGTTAGGGTTAGGGTTAGGGTTAGAGCTAGGGTTAGGGTTAGGGTTAGGGCTAGGGTTAGGGTCAGGGCTAAGGTTAGGGTTATTTTTAGTGCTTAGGGTTAGAGGGTTAGAGTTAGAGGGGTAGGGGTAGGGCTAATAACTCTAACCCTAAGTATCTCACCTTAACCCTAACCCTAGCCCCTAACACTAAACCTAACCCTAACCCTCTAACCATAACCCTAACCTTCTAACCTTAACCCTAACCCTCTAAGCCTAGCCATAAAAATAACCCTAACCCTAAACCTAACCCTAGCCCTAGCCCTAACCCTAACCCTAGCCCTAACCCTAGACCTAATTCGCATTTTTTTCTTGTTCTGGACATGCTACAGAGCTGAAACTTCACAGGTACATTTTTTAGACCCCCCAGATGCTAAATCCAAAGAAATTTTTATTTTTATTTTTTTTTAATTTTTCCAATAATTGGCTCTCTAACAAAAAATTACAATTTTTAAGAACTTTTTTTGTGTGATTCGGTGTCTGGGGGTCTAAAAAGTGTACCTGTGAAGTTTCAGCTCTGTAGCATGTCCAGAACCAGAAAAAAATTAGAATTAGGGTTAGGGCTAGGGTTAGGGTTAGGGCTAGGGTTAGGGTTATTTTTAGTGCTTAAGGTTAGACGGTTAGGGTTAGAGGCGTAGGGGTAGGGTTACTAACTCTAACCCTAAGTATCTCACCGTAACCCTAACCCTAGCCCCTAACACTAAACCTAACCCTAACCCTAACCCTTAAAGCCCAGTTCCTGTCCCATTTTGGTCGGTTCTGGTCTGTTTGAGGTTGTTTGCGGTGCGTTAAACGGGGAGTTTGGTCTGTCACTGTGAAGCGGGCGTAACCCTTACACTACCTGATCGATACAACATCATACCTGATCGTATACACACACTGGATGTTTTAAAGCACGTTATTCCAAACAATTTAGGAATGTTAGGTGATTTATGCCCTTTATGGAATAAAACCCGACTCTGCGTCAACTACGTAATTTTCCATGGGAGTTTTGCCATGGATCCCCCTCCGGCATGCCTGTAACGCTCCTGCGTTTCTTATATGGTGTGGATTTTCAGCTGCAGAAATAGTTCCACGTCAGTAGTCATGTAAGAGATATGCTGAGATACCATTCCCAACCTCAATGACTCATCATGTGTGGAAGGTCTTATTTCAGCCAGTAAATACACACAATTAGCAAGCTGGTTCCTAGAATGACTTTATGTATGTGGTAACACAATGATGAAGGTTGAGGGATAGGTTGAGTGGAGGTGGTAGGTGATAGACACTTGAAGGTGAGACAGTAGCAGATGGATGCAGGAAGGTTTAGCAATGTTGTATGGTAGCAGATGACAGAATAGCAGGTGGACATACAAAAGAGATCAACCCAGTGCAGAAAAGTAGCAGTAGTCTCAAGAGCTAGCAATCTAGTTATGCAGATGTGATAAACAGTCTTTACTATGCAGAGCTAGATAGTGTAAGCTTAGTATAAGTTTATAGAGAATTCCCCTGCGGGGTACTTAGCACTATTAGCGATACAGCCGAAGGGTGATTCAGGAGAGGCGGATGATCCAGTAGCGGGATACAGGGATCAGCGCGGCGAGGTTCCGTCAGCGAGGTAAGCTTGCAAGCATGGAAGCTTCAAGCAAGGTTAGCATCCAGGTAAGGGTGTTTGAACGAACACATGTGAGTGAGAACCGGCGCTTTGAATAGCCATCTAGTCCGGCGCTGGGTGATGACAGCTCCAGTATTAAAGGTGTATGCGCACCTTTCCAAAAGTAAATGGTGGGGCGCATACACTTGTGGAAAGTGTAATTTAGGGTACCAAAGGTACCGGAACATTACAATACCCCCCCCTTAAGGCCTGCTCCTGAAGGCCTCTGGAGCTGGTTTGTCTGGGTATCTCGCATGAAAATTGCGGATTAATCTAGGGGCATGTATGTCAGAGGTGTTTAGCCAGGTGTCGTCTTGGGGCCCATAGTTCTTCCATCTAACCAAGTACTGAAGTTTTCTTCTGTAGATACGAGAATCCAGAATCTCTTTTATCTCGTATTCTTCTCCACCTTCAACTTGTACAGGAGGGGGAGGTGGAATATTAGGCCTTATTCCTTGGTCAGGAACATGGGGTTTTAGTAGCGACACATGGAAAATGGGATGGATTTTTAGGTCCATTGGCAATGTAAGCTGCACTGCAGCTTTTCCAATAAGTTTCTTGATTGGGAAAGGTCCCAAGAACAGAGGTCCAAGCTTTTTGCTAGGGATCTTCAGTCTCAAGTTCTTTGTTGAGAGCCAAACGAGGTCCCCGATAGTATACTGTATACTACGAAGATCATAGTACTTCTTTTGTTGACTGTGAGCGTGTGCAATGGTAGTATTTAGTAAACCCAGAGAATCCTTTATTTGGGTAAGATAGTCTGAGGCTACTGGGTTATTTGAAGGAAGGATGCGTGGAGGGAGAATAGAGGGATGGAACCCATAGTTCAAGTAGAACGGACTCTGCTTGGTTGTACTGTGAGTTGCGTTGTTGTAGGCAAATTCTGCCAGGGGGAGAAGATCCAACCAATCATCCTGTTGGTAAGAAGTGTAACAACGTAAATACTGCTCGATGCATTGGTTGACTCTTTCAGTCTGTCCGTTGGTCCGTGTATATAATTATTGGTAGTTGGGTGCCTTCGAGTAAATGTCGCCAATTCTCCAGAGCCAATTTTATAGCAAGCAGTTCCTTTTCACCCACGGGGTAATTTATCTCGGGACTGCTCAGGGATTTAGAAAAAAAAGCGACTGGATGAAGTGGTGAAGTGTGGGTAGGTCGTTGGGAGAGTATTGCTCCTACTGCCATGTTTGACGCATCTACCTCCAGAATGTATTGGAGGGATGGGTCTGGATGGCGTAATATGGGAGCGGAAGTAAACCTTGTCTTTAACAAGTGGAAAGCCTTATTTGCTTCTTCTGACCATTTAAATGGTATTTTTATGCTAGTGAGCTGTGTGAGGGGTCTCACAATAGCAGAAAAGTTTTTTATGAACTTCCTGTAGAAATTTGAAGATCCCAGGAATCGCTGTAGCGCCTTGCGTGTAGTTGGTGTAGGCCAATCCTGAATGCAGGATATTTTACTCATGTCCATCTCGATTCCTGTTTTGGATATGATGTAGCCTAGAAAGAGTACCTCATCTTTATGGAACAAGCATTTCTTCAGCTTCACATAAAGATTATGTGCAAGCAATCTCGATAATACAAGTCTTACATGTCTTATGTGTTCAGACAGGGTCCGTGAATATATAAGTATATCGTCCAGATATACCACAACACAGACATCTAGTAAGTCTTTAAAAATATTGTTTATAAATCGTTGGAAAACTGCAGGGGCATTATATAGGCCGAATGGCATCACAAGATATTCGAACAATCCGTATCTAGTTCTGAATGCAGTCTTCCACTCGGGTCCATCACGGATTCGAATGAGATTGTATGCTCCTTTCAGGTCTAATTTTGAAAAATAGGTAGCTCCACGCACCTGCTCAATGAGCTCAGGGATAAGCGGTAGAGGATAGCGATCTTTTATTGTGATAGCATTCAATTTCCTGTAGTCGATGATAGGTCTGAGACTTGAATCTTTATTGCGAACAAAAAAGAGTCCTGCTGCTGTGGAAGAAGTGGAAGGTCTAATAAAACCTTTTTCCAAGTTCTCATCCAAATAGGTTTTGAGATGGGCAAGTTCATCCTGTGAAAGAGGATAAACATGACCGAACGGCAATTTGCTATTTGGGAGTAGATCAATGCTACAATCATAGTCTCGATGAGGAGGTAATGCTTGAGCATTTTTCTCAAGAAAAACCTCAGAAAGATCCTGATAACATAGTGGTGCAATCTCATCTGTCACCACAGACAGAATCTTCCCGGAAAACGGGAGTTTACACGTTTCCTCGCAATAACAAGAAGGGAAGGTCAAGGACCGTTTCTTCCAATCTATGGTTGGTTGGTGTGTGTGCAACCAGGGAAGTCCCAACACAATGGGAAAGTGGGGTGATGGTATTAAATCGAAGGTAGAAGTCTCCCTATGAGACTCGTTAATAGTGACTAGAAGTGCTTGTGTCTGATCGGTGATCGGACCAGAGGATAACGGAACACCGGTAATAAGACTTACTGAGACAGGTTTGAGTTTAGAAATAATAGGAATTTTATTTAAAGCAGCAAAACATATATCCATATAATTTCCACAAGATCCTGTGTCAATCATGGCCTTAGTAGTAATCCTGTTCTGGTCCCACTGTAATGTCAAAAAAACAGAAATGTAGGGGTTAGTGAATGAAGTTGTCAATCCTCCTAGGGAGACATGTGAACACTCACCCTTCTTTTTGTTGACTAGGGGACAGACGTTTATCTTGTGATCCAGGGATGCACAGTACAAGCAGAGATTTTCATTTCGTCTTTTGGCTTTTTCCATAGTTGATAGCGGTGGGTGTATGGTTCCTACCTCCATAGGAACGGCCAGACTACGAGAGGAAATGGATAATGGCATTCCCATCTTTTCAGGCTTTCTTTCTCGTAGTCTTCTATCTATGGTAATACTGAGTTGTATTAATGCATCCAGGGTTTTTGGCAGATCCGCTCGGGCGAGCTCGTCCTTAACGGCTTCTGATAGGCCAAGCCTAAATTGGGTTTTCAGAGATGCATCATTCCATTCTGAATCAAGGGTCCATCTCTTGAACTCTGCGACAAAGTCTTCTACAGGCCTCCTTCCTTGTTTCAAGGATCTTAACTGAAGATCAGCAGTACTCTGCCTATTGGGGTCATCATATAGGCTAGTGAGCTCTGCCAGGAACAAGGCATAGGAGTTGAGAAGCTGGTCGTTTTTCTCAAAAAGAGAATCTGCCCAGGCTCGAGGATCGCTTGATAGGTAAGAAATAATAGTACAAACCTTAATGTGATCAGTAAGGTAGGTACGAGGTTTTAGCAAAAAAAGTAACTCACATGCGTTTTTAAATTCGCGAAATTTTTTGCGATCGCCTGTAAATACCAAAGGGGGATTTATCTTGGGTTCAGGGGACTGAGCAGAGGTAAGTTGTGTCAGTCTAATTACCTGCTGCGACAGAGCCTGATTGTCTTCTTTTAATTCAGCAAGTGCGTGTATTAACGCAGATACTTGCTGTTTTAATTGTGTCACCTGAGTGGTTATTTCTGCTGAATCCATTTTTTGGTTCGTTCAATCTGTAACGCTCCTGCGTTTCTTATATGGTGTGGATTTTCAGCTGCAGAAATAGTTCCACGTCAGTAGTCATGTAAGAGATATGCTGAGATACCATTCCCAACCTCAATGACTCATCATGTGTGGAAGGTCTTATTTCAGCCAGTAAATACACACAATTAGCAAGCTGGTTCCTAGAATGACTTTATGTATGTGGTAACACAATGATGAAGGTTGAGGGATAGGTTGAGTGGAGGTGGTAGGTGATAGACACTTGAAGGTGAGACAGTAGCAGATGGATGCAGGAAGGTTTAGCAATGTTGTATGGTAGCAGATGACAGAATAGCAGGTGGACATACAAAAGAGATCAACCCAGTGCAGAAAAGTAGCAGTAGTCTCAAGAGCTAGCAATCTAGTTATGCAGATGTGATAAACAGTCTTTACTATGCAGAGCTAGATAGTGTAAGCTTAGTATAAGTTTATAGAGAATTCCCCTAGCACTATTAGCGATACAGCCGAAGGGTGGTTCAGGAGAGGCGGATGATCCAGTAGCGGGATACAGGGATCAGCGCGGCGAGGTTCCGTCAGCGAGGTAAGCTTGCAAGCATGGAAGCTTCAAGCAAGGTTAGCATCTAGGTAAGGGTGTTTGAACGAACACATGTGAGTGAGAACCGGCGCTTTAAATAGCCATCTAGTCCGGCGCTGGGTGATGACAGCTCCAGTCTTAAAGGTGTATGCGCACCTTTCCAAAAGTAAATGGTGGGGCGCATACACTTGTGGAAAGTGTAATTTAGGGTACCAAAGGTACCGGAACATTACAATGCCACAGTCCAGGTGTTTGTCCCCTTGAAACAACTTTTCCATTACTATTGTGGCCAGAAAGAGTCCCTGTGGGTTTTAAAATTCGCCTGCCTATTAAAGTCTATGGCGTTTCGCAATGTTCGCCGGTTCGCGAACATTCGCCGATGTTCGCGTTCGCCGTTCGCGAACGGCGAAATTTATGTTCGCGACATCACTATTTTCCAGCAGTCCAAGCTCATATCGCCCTGATTTCCGGTAAGAATCCACCTTTATCACACTGTCACGTCTACCACTTGAATGCCAATTTAGAAGTCTTTTGCGGTAAGAGGCCACCCTGGCATTAAGAACATCAGTTTGTGTGAAACACCATTGTCTGCACATTGTGGCACGTCACCTTGGCACGGATTTACTCATCCCACTTTTGATGTCGTATTTTCCTCACAACATTTGAGAGACTATTTTCAATTCATTTTCATATTTTGATTATATTTTTTCATGTTGGTTTATTGTATTTATTTTTACTCACGCATGGACTTGAGTTAAGGAACATTTACTGCTTCCAATAACCGAAGTTCAGACACTTATGTATGAGAGATAATCATATATCTTTTTCATCATCACATTGATTTTTAATCAATTTTTATTGTTAGCGCACTATTTATTTGCCCATTCTTGATTATTTAAACGTGTCTGTCTAGTGCTGCTTTCTAATTTTTTATTTTTGTTTTGTGCACCTTTCACTTTCACCAACATCATCACTGAGCAACGCCCAGGCAGCAGACAAGTGATGATGCAAACAGAGTTTATAAGAGACAGCAGTCTGCACATGTCCAAGATGGCTGTCAACAGGAAGGCAATGTAAGACCTTGACATGGCTGAACTCCCTGGGCAGATCCTGATCTCAGAGGGATTAAGTGGAGTGGAAGTTGTCAACTCTTTCAGGGAAGGATGAGTCCTGTGTTCCTCAATACTTGCTTCTGATGGGCTACAAGTCTGGTTTTGTTCTTTTTCCTGTTTTTCTTGGTCACATTGAAATGCCTAAGATGAAAAGTGATGGTAGATTCTGACAATCCTGCCCTCAGTTCGGGAAGGCTGAACATTATATACTTTCGCAGATGTGGCCCCGGACGACCACACGAATACTTCAGGACTGTAACGCTCCTGCGTTTTTATAGTAAGCTGGATTTGCAGCTGCAGTATCTCCACTCAGTAGTCATGCAGAGATGTGTTGAAATACCAGATCCAACTCTCCAGACTCATCACTGTGGGCCTGTCTGCTTCAGCATACAGATATACACACACTCAATAAGATGTTCCTGGAGTGATGGGATGTATATGACAGTATGAAGGTGATGTGCTGAAGGGACAGGTGTGAGCAGTGACAGCAATGATAAGCACTTGATAGTAATGTTCAGGAGAGTAGTAGATGGTAATAGGTAGAATGCAGATAGGTTAGTGATCATGTATGGTAACAGGTGGTGAGGACAGCAGATGATATATACAGGATAGACTAACCCAGTGCAAGGATAGATGGTAGTAGACTCAAGAGCTAGCAATCTATGTAACAGTGCAGATGATAGAATTAGTATGCATAGATAGTAACAGCCCTTAATGTGAAGAGGTAGATAGTGTAAGTTAGTTATGGAGGAATCCCCTGTGGGGTACTTATCACTAGTAAGGTTAGTAAGTAGAGGGGTCCGGTAGTGAGGGAGTGATTGTAACGTTCATGCGTTTTTGTTTGCGGATGGATTTACAGCTGCAGAATTATTACACTCAGTAGCCTTGTAGAGAATCTGTTGAACAACATATCCAACTCTCAGGACTTCATCACCGTGTACAGCCTGTTATATACTATATATATATTAATAGATGTTTAATGGAGGGATAGAGTATATGAGGATATATAGATGAGAGACAGGCTATTGTATGGTGAGCACTAGAAGTAGTATAGGAGAGTTGCAGGTGATGGTAAGCAGATAGGTTCTGATGTCAAGTATAGTGCAGATGGTGAGAGGACACAGATGGAGTATACTTTAGACAGAGTAACCTAGTGCAAGGATAGTTCAAGGTAGTCCCAAGAGCTAACAGTCTTATGCAGATGATAGTGAATAGATAGATACAGATAGTCTTGGTAATTGCAGTAGATGATAGTAGGAGATTGGTTAGTAAGAATCCCCTGCGGGGTACTTATCACTTAGATAGGTTAGGAAATACAATGTCCAGAGGAGAGGGGTGATCCCGTAGCGGGATACGGATCACCAGCGAGGTTTCCGGCTTAGTTCAGCAAGGAAGGTATGTCAGCAGCTCCGACTTCTCAGGCGTAGGTGCGATGAACATGTGGGTTTGAACGAGCGATGAGTGAGAGCAAACCGGCGATTGAAATAGCCGCTCATAGCGGCGCTCGGCAGTGATGTCATCCGGTCTTAAAGGTGTATGCGTCCTTTGTATATACAAGATGGGACGCAAAGAGAGGAGAAATATAGGAACAAGGGTACCATAGGTACCGGAACATTACAGTGATCCCGTAGCGAGATACGGGATCAGTAACGAGGTTCCGGTCTGTTCCAGGCAAAGAGAATAGCTGGAGGCTCCGGCAGCATAAGACAAGGCTTGTGAGCATGCGGTAACATTGAACGAACAATGTGAGAGAGAAAGCCGGCGATTGAAATAGCCGCTCAGAGCGGCGCTCAGCGATGATGTCATCCGGCTTAAAGGTATATGCGTTCCACCTAACTAAAAAGGTGGGACGCAATATAAAAAGGAAAATGGGCAATAAGGGTACCAAAGGTACCAGAATCTTACAAGGACTGTTTGCCACAATTCTCCATCGATGATGGTCTAGTACCTTTGAGGAAAACAGTAACTGTCTATCCCCCAGTTATTTCTAGTTGGTTTGGTTTGGGGTCAAAGCTCGTGAGTGTTGGGGTTACGAGCCTGGAGGGGGGTAAAATTAAGCTGTTGGCGAAAATTTTCAAACCTACTGACTCATATATGGGATCATTCATCGTATTGGGGGACTTCAATTATCCCGACATTGACTGAGAAGAGGGGACTACACACTCACAAAAGGCCCGTCTATTCATGGAAACCTTACAGGATAACTACATGTCTCAGTTGGTGGATTCTCCTACTAGAGAAAATGCAGTCCTGGATCTATTGATCACTAATGACCCAGACCTAATCTCGGAGGTAGGAGTCCAGGACAACCTGGGCTCTAGCGATCACAGGATGATCACATTTAGCTTAAATAACAATATAACAAGGCAAGTGGGGAACTTAAGAACCCTAAACGTGAGAAAGGGCAAACTTTCCCAAATTGTGCTCCATGATGGAAAGGGTAAACTGGGACCAAACCCTAGGAACACTGACCACGGAGGAAAAATGGGATTGCTTTAGGAACATATTAAACAAATGCATCTCGCAGTGCATTCCTATGGGAAATAAATGTAGAAGAGACAAAGCAAAACCTGGCTGGCTAAACCGTAATGTTAAAAAACGTATTAAAGGAAAAAAAATGGCCTTCAAGAAACATAAATCAAAGGGCACCATATCGGCTTTCAAGCAATACAAGGAGGCAAATAAGAAATGTAAATACAAAATCAAAATGGCTAAAATCAGCTTTGAGAGACAAATAGCGGAGGATAGTAAAAAGAACCCAAAGAAATTCTTTAAATATATCAACAGCAAAAAAACTAGGACAGAGCATATTGCACACATAGTTAACGATGATGGGAGGATGGTTACAGAGGACACTGAAAAGGCAACTGTGCTGAACGCCTTTTTCTTGTCAGTTTTTACTCAGGAAAAGGAGGGGTACACTGACCATGACTGTATGGTTAGTAGTAATACACAGGACTTGCCGCTATGGCTAACAGAGGGTGAAATTAGGGAAAGGCTGGATAAAATTAACACAAATAAATCACCAGGCCCTGGATGGCATACATCCGAGAGTACTCAAAGAACTTAGTAAGACTATATCTAGACCACTGTTCCTGATCTTTGCTGACAGTATTATGACAGGAAATGTACCAGTGGATTGGAGGAAAGCTAACGTGATACCGATATTCAAAAAGAGGCAGAGGCATGTCCCGGGAAATTATAGGCCTGTCAGTCTGACACCGATAGTATGTAAACTTCTGGAGGGGATGATAAGGGACTATATCGTTGAGTTTGCTAAAGACAACAACATCATCAGCAGTAACTAGCACTGGTTTACAAATGGGCGTTCTTTTCAAACCAATCTCTTAACATTCTATGAGGAGGTGAGCTGTGAGCTAAATAGGGGGAGACCAGTGGATGTGGTGTACCTGGACTTCGCTAAGGCGTTTGATATAGTTCCCCACAAGCGCTTAATTTATAAAATAAGGGCTGCAGACATCGACCGCAAGTTCTGCTCTTGGATAAGGAACTGGCTAAAAGGGCATGTCCAAAGGGTGGTAATAAAAAGTGCTTACTCAGACTGGTCTGAGGTGGTAAGTGGGGTCCCCCAAGGCTCAGTCCTGGGACCAACCCTGTTCAATTTATTCATAAATAGCCTTGAGGACGGGATCAGTAGCTCTATATCAGTTTTTGCAGACGACACAAAATTGGGCAGGGCAATAACGGCACAGCATGAAGCAGATATCCTACAGAATGACCTGGACAAACTAACGGAGAAGTGTGGACAAGTGTAAGGTTTTGCACTTGGGGACTAAAAGCATAAAAGCACAATACACTTTAGGGGAGGAACCTTTGAGGGAATCAAAAATGGAGAAGGATCTTGGAGTCCTGGTAGAGGATAGACTAAGCAATAGCATGCAATGTCAAGCGGCAGCTGCCAAAGCATGCAGAATATTAGCATGCATAAAGAAAGGGATGTATTCCAGAGATAAAACTATAATCCTACCACTTTATAAAACTCTGGTCCGACCACATCTGGAGTATTCTGTCCAGTTCTGGTCGCCGGAGGGATGTGTTGGAGCTGGAGAGGATCCAGAGAAGGGTAACTAAACGAATTAGGGGATTGGAGGACCTTAATTATGAAGAGCGTCTGCAATTGCTTGATTTATTCTCTGCCTGAGAGGGGACATGATAGCAATTTATAAATATCTCAATGGTGATCGCAGCATAGAAAAAAAGCTATTCAGTCGGAATGATTGCAGGAGGACTAGAGGGCATACAATGCCTCTGGAGGAGAAGCGTTTTAACCTCAGGCAACGAGGGGGGTTCTTTACTGTTAGGGCTACAAGATTGTGGAATTCTCTACCACAAGAGGTGGCTTCTGCAGGAAGTATGGTGGCTTTCAAAAGACTCTTAGACATACATCTCAAGAATCAAAACATTCAGGGGTATGCAAGATGATTATGGCCACACACACCTACACAGGTTGAACTGGATGGACTATTGTCTTTATTCAACCTCACCTACTATGTAACTACTATGTAACCACTAATAGATGGAAAGCACTCCTGCAACCAGAGACTTAAAGTCCAGATTGTTCCTCAGGTTGCCTCCAGATCCCCCAGGGCAAGGTCCAAGGGAGGGCTGGCTTGAGAAAAGCATGCTTGAGGCATCCTAAAGTGTGGGAGGGAGACACCTGCAGAGAGATTCCCCGTAATAAGGAATATATGAATCAGTATAAAATATAAGAAAAGTGAATATTTTAGCAAGGTAGCATAGGAAATGCACTAGAAGTGGTAAAAGTCTATCAGAATAATCAGAAGAGGGAAAGGTAAGTGATTGTGCACAGGGGAACTACTGCTGTAGTAGGTAGTAATAAGAAGTGTTAAGGTGAAGTGATTAATTAATATTGTGGAAATTGTATGGAGGGGATAATGGCCTGACTTAATCCTTTGATATAATGGCACCTTCCCCTATAAGGTAAAAATTTAAAAAAGAGGATCCAGATCTGCAGAATAAGCAGACCTGTGAGAAGGGGATTTAAATGTGCCTCTCAAAAGTAATATAGAAGAAACAATATGTAAAAAACTAGCAAAATTTATTAGATATATATCATAAAAATTTACAGCAAAGAAAGAAATTACATCAAATTTACAGACACATATATATGAACATAACGATCACTGAAATATAAGACAAGTAAGACAAGACAAGTAAGACAAGTTTCTTCTGACATATTGCATACTTTCAGCAATACATCGAATCCAAAGTCATACCAATCGGACTACAAATTCAAATTTTTCTGACCATTCATTCAGTTTCTTCAGAGATTAAAAATAAATAGCAGGAAAACTTGACGCGATGCTCAATTGGTATGATGCAAATCTTAAAGGATTATTACAAAACAGAGGCTCTGATACTAGATAAAGAGATCTTGGAAATCGTGAATCAATTAGCAGCTTTTCAAAACAAACCCATCTTCAAGGAAAAAAATTAGAAATAAAAATGCTGTCGAAAAATATAGCGGTGAGATTATTAAAAGAAAAGATAAAAAAATGAGTAGAGATCTTATGGCTTTCCAGTTAGGGAGAGCCTACAGATGGGAAAGAAATTCAAATAGACTAAACAGACCCAGACCCCCGACCCAACAAAATTGAGAAGATGGGAACTGGTCGGACTCCTCTGTAGCATCAGCTACCTCATCCAATTTTTGGAGTGCACGCCAAGATATGACCAATAAAATAAGACCCAATACTACAGGCTTCAAGAGAAAGGATGATGAAAGAGATCCCCCTACTGGGACGCATCATAATTTACAAACCTCTCAAACTGCGAAGGCACCTAAGCTAGGCTCTAATACTTCTAATCCAAATACCCAGACTATGGTACATGGGTCACAGACTTTGGGGACTCCCACCCCTAATACTCAGAGGGCCCATTGTGGCACTGTTCCGAAGAAGGGCCATCCCACCACACAGGATGACCCTTTTTTAGAGCAGATGACATTGGGACTTCTGGGTCCTCTAAGGATATCTCCCACAGAAGACATACATCCAACAAAGACATAAACAGCTTACAAGTAGGGTTGAGCGGACACCTGGATGTCCGTGTTCGGCGGGTTCGGCCGAAAAAAAAGTCAGAGTCCGTGTCCCGGACTTTTTCCGAACTTTAGCCGGACACCGAACCCCATTGAAGTCAATGGGGACCCGAACTTTCAGGCACTAAAATGGCTCTAAAACAACAATGGAAAGGGCTAGAGTCCTGCAAATGGCAGCAACATGTAGTTAAGAGCATGGCAAGTGCTCTGCAAACAAATGTGGATAGGGAAATAACTTAAAACAACAAAAAAAACAGAAAAATAAAACAATTTTCTTCATCTGTGAAGGACGAGGCCCATATGGAGTAGGAGGGAGGTTGAGGTGGCGGTGGATGTGGCAGTGTAGGTGGAAGCGGCGGTGGAGGGGGACGAGGTAGCCAACACTGCTTTTTTCAGTCATTTTAAATTAGGGTACACCCCAAAAGAGTGAGAAAGATCAAAAATATAACAATGGCTGGGTAAGGTCGGTATCCATCTCTATTCTGCACAAGGTACGGAAAAGTCCTGTGGGATCCATACCTGGTTCATTTTAATGAACGTGAGCTTGTCCACATTGTCTCTTGACAGGCGGCTGCGCTTGTCTGTGATAACGCCCCCAGCCGTGCTAAATACACGTTCAGATAATACACTGGCTGCAGGGCACGCCAGCACCTCCAAGGTGTAAAGGGCAAGCTCAGGCCAGGTGCCCAGTTTGGAGACCTAGAAGTTGAAGGGTTCTTCTGAGGTGCTGGCAGGGCCCTGGCTGCGTTGGCGACCTCTTCCTCCTCCTCCTCCTCCTCTGCCTTGGCCTTGTGCTTCCACTGTGGCCCCGCTGTCAGGTGGGAATGCCAGCAGCATCGCGTCTACCAGCGTGCGCTTGTACTCGCGCATCTTGCGATCACGCTCCAGTGAGTGAATTAAGGACGGTACGTTGTCCTTGTAACGGGGATCCAGCAGCGTGGCCACCCAGTAATCAGCACAAGTTAGAATGTGGCCAACTCGGCGGTCGTTGTGGAGACACTGCAGAATGTAATCGCTCATGTGTGCCAGGCTGCCCAGAGGCAATGAAAGGCTGTCCTCTGTGGGAGGTGTATCGTCTGTGTCTTCTGTATCCCCCCCAGCAAGGCACCAGTGATGGCCATGAGCTGACCTGGGTGCCACACTGCTGTGTACATGGTTCCATCTCCTCCTCCATCTCCTCCTCCTCCTCCATCTCCCCCTCCATCTCCTCCTCCTCCTCCAGAACTGTGCCTCTGCTGGACAATTGTGTAGTGGCGTTTGTGGGTGCAGGAACCCACCCTCGGAGCCACTTGTGAATGACTGCCCTAAAAGCCATGGAAATGACCCCTCTTCCTCCTCCTCCTGTGCCACATCCTCTTCCATCATCTCCCGATGCGTTTTTTGAAGGAGGCATAGAAGTGGGATAGTTAAGCTGACAACGGGGTCATCGGCACTGGCCATGTTGGTGGAGTACTCAAAACAGCGCAACAAAGCACACAGGTCTCGCATGGAGGCCCAGTTATTGGTGGTGAAGTGGTGCTGTTCCGCAGAGCGACTCACGCGTGGGTGCTGCAGCCGAAACTCCACTATGGCCTGCTGCTGCTCGCACAGTCTTTCCAGCATGTGCAAGGTGGAGTTCCATCTTGTGGGCACATCACATATGAGGCGGTGAGCGGGAAGGCCGAAGTTACGCTGCAGCACTGACAGGCGAGCAGCAGCAGGGTGAGAACGCCGAAAGTGCGCACAGACGGCCTGCATTTTCTGCAGCAGCTCTGACATATCGGGGTAATTTTGAAGGAACCGCTGCACCACCAAATTCAGCACATTCGCCAGGCAAGGGATGTGCGTCAAACCGGCTAGGCCCAGAGCTGCTATGAGATTTCGCCCGTTATCGCACACCACCATGCCGGGCTTGAGGCTCGCTGGCACCAACAACTCATCTGTCTGCTGTTCCATGCTCCTCCACAACTCATGCGCGGTGTGGGATTTTTCCCCCAAACATGCAAGTTTTAAAACTGCCTGCTGTCGTTCACCCCTGGCTTTGCTGAATTTGGTGGTGAAGGTGTTACGCTGACCGGATGAGGAGGCGGTAGAGGATGAGGAAGCGGAGTAGGAGGAGTTAGGAACAGGATGTAAACTGAAGCGCCCTGCAATCCTCGGTGGTGAAAGGAGATGCGCCAAACAAATTTAAAAGGTGTATCTCACACGTACCGATACAGACTATGCCGCAATTTAATTTTTTTTACCCCAAAAGGGTGTATATTGAATAGCAGAATAGAAAAAAATTTATAAAACGGTGTATCTCACACGTACAAACACAGACTAGGCCCCGATTACAATTTTTTGTACCCTAAAGGGAGGATGAGGAAGAGTAGTAGGAGGAGTTCGGAACAGGAAGCAAACTGAAGCGCCCTGCAATCCTCGGCGGTGGAAGATGCACCAAACAAATTTAAAAGGTGTATCTCACACGTACCGATACAGACTATGCCGCAATTTAATTTTTTTCACCCCAAAAGGGTGTATATTGAATAGAGGAATAGAAAAAAAGTATATAAAAAGGTGTATCTCACACGTACCGATACAGATTATGCCGCAATTAAATTTTTTTACCTCAAAAGGGTGTATATTGAATAGCGGAATAGAAAAAAATGTATAAAACGGTGTATCTCACACGTACAAACACAGACTAGGCCCCGATTACAATTTTTTGTACCCTAAAGGGAGGATGAGGAAGAGGAGTAGGAGGAGTTCGGAACAGGAAGCAAACTGAAGCGCCCTGCAATCCTCGGCGGTGGAAGATGCACCAAACAAATTTAAAAGGTGTATCTCACACGTACCGATACAGACTATGCCGCAATTTAATTTTTTTCACCCCAAAAGGGTGTATATTGAATAGAGGAATAGAAAAAAGTATATAAAAAGGTGTATCTCACACGTACCGATACAGATTATGCCGCAATTAAATTTTTTTACCTCAAAAGGGTGTATATTGAATAGCGGAATAGAAAATCTTTTATAAAACGGTGTATCTCACACGTACAAACACAGACTAGGTCCCGATTACAATTTTTTGTACCCTAAAGGGAGGATGAGGATGAGGAAGAGGAGTAGGAGGAGTTCGGAACAGGAGGCAAACTGAAGCGCCCTGCAATCCTCGGCGGTGGAAGATGCACCAAACAAATTTAAAAGGTGTATCTCACACGTACCGATACAGAATATGCCGCAATTTAATTTTTTTCACCCCAAAAGGGTGTATATTGAATAGCGGAATAGAAAAAAATTTATAAACGGTGTATTTCACACGTACAAACACAGACTAGGCCCAGATTACAATTTTTTTGTACCCTAAAGGGAGGATGAGGTTGAGGAAGAGGAGTAGGAGGAGTTCGGAACAGGAGGCAAACTGAAGCGCCCTGCAATCCTCGGCGGTGTAAGATGCACCAAGCAAATTTAAAAGGTGTATCTCACACGTACCGATACAGACTATGCCGCAATTTAATTTTTTTCACCCCAAAAGGGTGTATATTGAACAGCGGAATAGAAAAAAGTATATAAAAAGGTGTATCTTACACGTACCGATACAGACTATGCCGCAATTTAATTCTTTTTACCCCAAAGGGTGTAGATTGAATAGCGAAATAGAAAATATGATATAAAAAAGTGTATCTCACACATACAAACCCAGACTAGGCCCCGATTACAATTTTTTGTACCCTAAAGGCAGGATGAGGAGTAGGAGGAGTTCGGAACAGGAGGCAAACTGAAGCACCCTGCAATCCTCGGCAGTGAAAGATGTGCCCCAAAAATTTGGAAGGTGTATCTCACACGTACCGATACAGACTATGCCGTAATTTAATTATTTTTACCCCAAAGGGTGTAGATTGAATAGCGGAATAGAAAATATGATATAAAAAGGTGTATCTCACACGTACAAACCCAGACTAGGCCCCGATTACAATTTTTTGTACCCTAAAGGCAGGATGAGGATGAGGAGTAGGAGGAGTTCGGAACAGGAGGCAAACTGAAGCACCCTGCAATCCTCTGCGGTGTAAGATGCGCCCTAAAAATTGGAAACAGTAATTTACCAACCCTACAACCAGATCAAATTTCCAGCCTAGAAGAAGACATCACAGTCGATGAAGTAAATGCGGCGATTAAAGCCCTAAAATCAGGTAAAAGCCCTGGCCCAGATGGCTTCACGGCACAATATTATAAACTCAACGCAGACCTTCTAGCCCAACACTTAACAGAAGCATTAAATACATTAAAAGATAATCACACTCCCTCCAAAGATTTCCTATTAGCGCATATTTCAGTTATCCCTAAACAAGATAAGGATCCATGTCTATGCTCTAACTATAGGCCAATCTCTCTGCTTAATATAGACCTCAAATTACTCACTAAAATTCTTGCTGATAGACTCCGCCCCTTCTTAGAGCAGATCATTGGCCCTGAACAGGTAGGATTCATGCCAGGCAGGGAAGTCAAAGATAACATCATTAAATCCCTAAACCTGATCCATGGTGCCCGGACAGCTGGATTCAAGGGCCTTCTGCTGTCCACTGACACAGAGAAGACCTTTGATCGAGTGGCTTGGGATTTTCTCTTCTCCACCTGCAAACATATAGGTTTAGGCACCAATATGTGCTCATGGATTCAGACCCTATATACGGAGCCCCGAGCTAAAGTTAAAGTAAATGGTACATTTTCCACTCCTTTTCCACTCCACAATGGAACAAGACAGGGCTGCCCCCTTTCCCCAATATTATTCATTTTGACCCTAGAACCTCTTATCAGGACTATTAATTTGGACGCTTCGATCCAGGGCTTTAAACGACATGATAGTGAATACAAAGTCTCAGCTTATGCAGATGACCTCCTATTCTACATAAGCCAACCCCACATATCCATACCTAACCTTAATAAACAATTCACCCTTTTTTGATATCTCTCCAATTTCAAAATCAATCACTTAAAATCAGAAGCCCTGAATCTAACCTTACCTGCCGAGATGATTGAACTGACTAAAACCAACTGTCCTTATAAATGGGAGTCACGCTCTCTGAAATACTTGGGTGTTCGGTTGCCCGCTAACACTGATTCTCCATTTGAAATTAATTTTGTCCCCTTGCTTAAAGCAATAGAGGGAGACTTGAGAAAGTGGGATAGAGGGACATTTTCTTGGTTCGGGAGAGTGGCGATTGTCAAGATGGCCATACTGCCACGACTCCTATACCTTTTTCATGCACTGCCAATCTCTATCCCAATATCTTTCTTTCGTAAACTTGCTACGTTACAGAGAAGCTTTGTTTGGGCGAACAAGCACCCTCGTATCCAGCTACAATACTTGCAAATGGCCAAAGCAGACGGAGGCATGGGTATTCCAAATTTTCAAAAATACTATTATGCAACACATTTGACCAGAATAATAGATTGGCACTGCCACATTAATCAAAAAACATGGGTTAAAATTGAACGCCACTGGTCACAATTTTACACCCATATTCTGCCATGGTCTCCACAGTCGTCATATCCAAAGGAAATTAAAACACACCCTTTAATCAGTACCACTCTCAACATTTTTCATAAAATAGCCTCAAAACACATAATTTCATCCTGCCCAAGCCCTATCACTTCCCTGTTTAATAACCCAGACTTTATACCGGGAATTGGAAATAAATCCATTCAGGCCCCCTCCAATAACACGGAAGGCATTGTTCTGGTGAGGGACTGCTTCGACAAATCACAAATTCTATCGTACCAAAACATGAAAGAGAAATGCTCTCCATAACACCCTTTAAAAGAATGTAATTACATTCAGATGCATGACTTCCTCCACAGCCAGAGTGACAAAGAAAACCTGACCAGAGAACTCTCTGATCTAGAACATTGTTGTCTCCTCCAAGCACCTATGCTAGGCGTGACCTCTCAGGCATATAAATGGTTGAATTCTATGCCATCTGATTTTTCAGATGTCTACAAAAAAATTTGGGAAAGAGACACAGGCACAACCTTCACAAACGAACAGTGGCGTAAGTCATGCATTTTTACACACAAATGCTCCCTCAGCACTCGCATGCAGGAAACAGCTTTTAAAGTGAGAACACAATGGTACAGAACGCCAGTAAAAATTAAACAATGGTTCCCACGTTTATCAGACACTTGCTGTTGATGTGGGAAAGAACGAGGCACATTCCTGCATGTGTGGTGGAACTGCGCACAGATTCAGAGATTCTGGAAAGAGATAGCTCATTGGATCAAAGAAATAACTGACGTGTCTTTGGATTTTGATGCCCCAACCTTTCTATTACACATCAATCGCTTTTCTTATAAAATATACAAATCCTCCCTAACCAGACATCTTTTAAACGCGGCTAAAAGCTTAATACCACTTCATTGGAATTCCCCACAAACACCCTGCATATCAGATTGGATTTCCCGAGTTGACCAAATCCATGAAATGGAAAAAGTTGCAGCCATGAAATCGGAAAAAAACGATAAGCTCCACAAACTATGGTCCCCCTGGATATACTTTTCAGTTACCAATGATTACCTAAATCTAAAATCGAACATTTAGACAAATAGGTTAAACTAGTGTTCACCTCCTTGAGGACTCAAATCTGAATGAGATGTGGATTAACTGTTGTTTTTGACTATTGTTGATGTACAGAGTATGAAAACGTGCAAATACGTAAAAACTTTCCTTCCCCAACCTTCCACCCCCCTCTTCCCTACCCAGACTCCACCCAACCTCTTTCTCTCTTGTTCTCTTTTCTTGACACTTCTTCCTATTTACCCTTTTATGGGTTATTCCAGTGTGCCGCCCGACTTGGGGACACACTGGAATCCAACACCAGGCATTCATTTGTGATACTTGACATGTCATGTAACACCTGTATTACCCTATTATTTCACAGACCACTGGTGTCTGTGAATCAGGAAGCTACAGTTTTTTTTTTTTGATAAGCCCACATACGCTACTTGATAATTCACATTCTATGTATTACCTTTATATGTATTCCAAAAACTGTTACCCAAACTCGACATGTTTTGAAGTTCGAACATTACACATTTGTTTCAGGTTTTGTATCCTGTTCATTTTGTTGATTTCAGATTGTGTAATTACTTATTTTTCAATAAAGTATTTTATTGTGAAAAAAAAAAAAAAAAGAAAATCCTTCAATGTTGTACCCTCATATAATTGTGGAATATATCGCAATCCGTATTCAGACCACATAGAAAAACCTTCCAACTAAAGTAATTCAACAAAGTTATAATTATGAAAAAACTAGAATATCTTGTATATCCCTCATATTTAAAGTGTGGCTTTGTTCTAATCCACAATCTATTTAGTAGCAGCAATGTAGGACACTCTGTTAATTTCCCCATTTCTCCTGCCTCCAGGCACTCCACTACATCTTCATTAGACAAAATAGAGGATATAATCTCCCTGTTTGGCTCCCAACACTCAATATTTCCTCAGCCTGCTAAATGTTGAAGCTAAGTGGCCATATAATAAAAACTGCAAGACCTCCGGCCTCATTAACTTCCTGAAGCTTTTCCAGTTTAATACGGGGATCCAAATCAACGTACCAAATAAAGTATTGTTGCACCTCCTAAAATATGTATAGGTATCCAGACAGGGGCATTATATAAAGCATTCAAAAATTGTGAGTTCCAAATCATTTTAATTAAGTTACAACGACCCACCACCGAGAGAGGTAATTTAAGCCAACTGGTGGTTTTGCTCCTTGAACTTTGCCAATAGGGGTTCAATATTAAGTTTGACATAATTATGAAGGTTGGAGTGGACAACAATACTAAAATACCGAAACTGTTCCACTACCCGGATCTGAGATGCCATTTGCGACAGTGAGGCAGTAAGAGGGTCTAAAGTAGGGATGATCAAACGGTTCGGCCCGAACATTGGGTGTTCGAGGTTCGGCCGAATTTAAAACTTTTTTCCCAAAAAGTTCGGAATTCGGCAACCAGAACCGACCAAAATGCAATGGTTCAGGAAATGGGATTTAAAAGCCTGTGATTGGACCAGAACCATTAGCAAAAGCCAATTGAGGGGGCAGGAGAATGCTAGGAATGTGATTGGAGACACTAGGGGGTCCATAGACCAATCATTAGTGAATATGCCCCCCAGTATATAAGATAGCCCCCGCCAAATTCCTAGCATTCTTATACGGGACATGGAAGAGAGTGGAATGCTGTTCTGTTACTTCTGTTACAAAGTGTTACAAAGTGTCATTTAGCAATTTTTAGTGTGAGGAAAGGGATATCTAGTGTAGTTAGAGTGCTTTTTTACACTTTAGTTAGCTTTAATTTATTCAGTTTCTGTAGGGAAAGTGTTAAGTGTAAGGGGACCGTAGTGTAGTGTAGGGTTAACTGACAGTTACTGCAATGGCAGGGTGACAAAACCCTTCCATATCAGGGTGACCGCAATAGAGAAAAGCTAGTTTCTCTCAAGTCACTTTCGCTTCAGGGATATGGCTTTGCCCCTGTCAGCATTCTTTATGCTGCAGGCGTTGCTAGTGCTTTTTTGAGGACATGTTTGGAGTCAGACATGACATCTGAACATGTGTATAGGGGTATATATACACACCCATGTCTGTATATATACACCTAGACATATATAGGTGTGAAAGGAGCAGAAAAAATGACTTGCGCTAATGAAATAATTAACACCAATATATTTCGGCTCCTATAACACCTATATATGTGTAGGTGTGTATATACATATAAGTATGTGTGTATATACACCACTATACACAAGTTCAGATGTTTTGCCTGCCTCCAAAGAACCCAAAAAAATGCCCAAAAAAACGCCTGCTACTAAACCGGCAAGGTGTGAAAGGAGAGAAGCCATATTCCAGATCTATAATTGCACTAATACAAATGATCTTTTTTTATGGTTCTGGACATGCTACAGAGCTGAAACTTCACAGGTACACTTTTTAGACCCCCCAGTCACAAAGGGCCTAATTCAGTATAAGTTTGGAGTAGAGCTGCTCACTTCTCCAGAAATAACTCCAGCCTAAACGCATTGCATCCTAATTAGGTAAGTGGCTGGAGTTAAACCATCAACTAGATGCTTTAATGAATTCGGAGTTGGAGTTAACTTAGGCTGAATTTGAGTTTGGAGTTAACCAAATTCCCTTTGTGTTTTTCATAAAAGGAAATTTGTCTATTCTGAATCACTATTACACAGCAATGTCATCTAATATGGTTTATTTTAATTTTAAGGTATAGTTATGTATCTTATGTGTTTTAACCTTTAGATTTTCTAATATCAGACTACACAGCTGTCTAATTAGCAGTCTTCATTCTTTATTCATCTGAAACTTTCAGGCATGTCTGATTGTATTCAGCACTTTGGTGTAGTGGGCTAAGCTCACAGCCAACGATTGCTAGGTCATGAGTTCAAGGCCAGACCATGATAACACCCTGTGTGCCATAATTTTTTTTGGCCACATAGTAATACATTGGCTACATCACCTAAAATTGCATGTCAATGGCCATGTATATTCAAGAAACAAACATGCATATCTGCAGGGTGCAATTATGCATTTGCCAAGTTTCAGTATTTATTTATAGCTGTCTAAAATTTAAGAAGGTGATGGCACACTTGGGATTTGAACTCATGCTCTCAGTGCTTATAGCCAGGAACACTATCCACTAAACCATTGAGCTGAGCATGATTACCCCTGGAATATTTATTCCCATGTTTCAATAGTTAACCACTTCCTTACAGGGCAGTTACACCACTTTTCTGCCCAGGCCAATTTTCAGCTTTTTATACTGTTGCATTTTGACTGACAATTGCGCGGTCAAACAACCCTGTACCTAACACAAATGTATGACAGTATTTTCATAAAAAAATAGTGCTTTCTTTTGGTGGTATTTGATCACTGCAAGGTTTTTTTTTTCTATTGGCAAAAAGAAGACCTAAATGTTTGACCCCTAAAATAATGTGTTTTTGTTTATGTAATAAAATTTGGTAAATCAATATGTTTTTTGTTGCACTGACGAGTATTGATGAGGCTGCGCTGGCAGGCACTGATGAGACACTAATATGCAGAACTGATAGACAGATAGGTGGCACTGATATGCAGCATTGATGGGCATTGATAGGTGGCACTGATGGGCAATGATTGGCACTGGTGGGCAGCACTGAAAGATGGTAATGATGGGCAGCACTGATGAGGAGGGCACTAACAGGTTCCCTGAGCACTGACTGGCATCAATGGTGGCATGGGTGGGCATCCCTGGTGGCTCTAGTGGCATCCCCCAAGGGTCTGCACTGGTAATCAATGCTCTGATTACAAGCACAGACCCCCCCACACACACACACTTACTTTGCATATGAATGCCATTTCTTCACAGCTGAAAGTGGCCCTCACCATGATTAGCCAGTTGATTGTAAACACTTGCTGGAATGTGTGCAAGCCAATTTGGTGTCATTTCTGGTCCAGGGTGAACGCCAATGTGCCATTTGCAATTTATTGTAAAGAGATTTTGCTTTATTTTAAAAATGGCGCACACAGACAACTAAAATGTATTGGAAATGTTTTACCTAGGCCAGTGATGGTAACCCTTAACCCCCCCCCCAAGATGTTTTTGCCCTACATTTCCCGAAATGCTCATGTACTCTGCAGTGTAGATGAGCATCATGGGAAATGTTACAAAACACCTGTGTTGCCAAGGTTCATCATCACTGACCTAAGCCAACTAAAAAGGTGAGTGAGCGCTGTAGCAATCTTATTTAGTAATCATTTTTAGTGATTTTTTTTATTAAATGTTTTGGTTACATTCATCCACAGCGGCTGAATGGAAATTTTGTATTATTCCTTAATTTATATATTTTTAGCTAAATATATACATAAACACTTACATTTTTTCTTACAATTTAGCCCCCCCACCACACACACCCCCGCCCATACATACCCACCTCCCCCCCCCCCCCCCACACACGCACACCCATACACACTTCGCTGGAGTAAAGGAAGAAACCCTACCCATGTTCATACTGTACTGCCATTGCACACACACAAAAAATACAAGAAATGGATTACATTCAATAGACACAAAAGATATCTGAATTACATCTAGACAAATATGAAGAAAAGAAAACAAAAAACCAGGAGCTGTGTACAAATGAATAAGTTTTATTGAACATGTATAAAACATCAGTAATCACTCAAGCAAGCATGTGAAATGCCCCCCCCCCCAAAAAAACCCCCAAATCAAGTAATTTTTATTCAAATTACAGTGCAAAGATACAACATATGATGGATAGATAGAGCTTACAATATCCAAAAGTCAAGCAAAATAAGTTGTAGACACCTTAGTATTAAGCATAAAACATACCCAACATACTTTTATGTTAATTGTTTGCATGAGCCTGCCTTTTCATTTAAATACCATCAAATCAGTAGAACATACAGCTACACAGAGGCATGAAAATAAAAAAAAAACATGTATAGAGTACATAAAGACACACTTTGCAAAAACTATACCAAACAGTTAGAGCATATGAAAAGTATTCATCCAACAGAATACACTTACTGCAATATGGATCTTTCGGCATGGCATGGCATGCCAGCAAACCCCCCACCCCCAAAAGCAAATTTTTTTTTTTTTTTTTTTTTTATACCACTTCAGTAATTTCCATCCAGAGACTATTCAGCTTGGTGCTCATTAAATATCTCCAACAATGTCATACATCATCGTGGTATAGACTTAGCTTTTAATTAGTACTCTCCATTTCTTAAACTTCCAGATGCCCTCGGCATCTATCTCCTCTCTTTTTTTATCCAGCATATAAAAGAAATACAGCTTACTTAGCCATAAACCTATACATTGTTTGCTACTTAGTGAAACATTTATACGCATACAAATTACGTGCCTCCCACAATACCTCCTTTAGGGCACATAACAGTAGCCACAGTAGCTTCTGTTTACCTTTTCCTAGAGTCCCCAACCCATACATCATCATTTTCCATCCACTCACCCTCACCCCTATTATTTCCTTCACCAGGTCCTGACTCCTATTAATCACCTCTTTCGCAAATTCACACCCCCAAAACACATGTTCACAATCTTCTACACCCCCACAATTCTCTCTTGGACATATATCAGACACACACAAATCCCTTCCCCTCATAAACCACCTTGTAGCTAAGCATTCATGCAGACTCATCCAAACTATCTCTCTCTGCACATTAGTCACACCATACACATTCATTTTCTTCCATACTTCACCAGCCACTGATGCATTCACTTCTTTAAGGTTACATACATTCTCCCTCTCAAACAACCATTTTTTCACCCTCACTTTATCTCTTTCCTTTTCTCCTAATTCAGCCAACCTAAATTCCACCCTAAACCTTTCTAATATCCAGTAGTCACGTGCCACTACAAAGGCAACCGGCAACCTTGAGTCCCTTTCCAACCACCCCCACCTCCTAAACAACCAATCCCCCATAAATGCAACCATCCCAGCACACAACCCACCATTCTCCAAAATCCTCACCACACAAAACCAATACTGCAATAACAAAAATACTCTCACATTCGGAAAACTTAAACCACCATTACATTCCCGCCTACACACATACTCCCTCTTCACTCTTTCTATTTTGGACCCCCACAGAAAGGTAAACAATAATTTATTAATTTTCCTTACTCTTATCTCCCCAGGAGGAAAAATATTACTTGTATATAAAATCAAAGGTAAGATTACAGCCTTAATAACTAATACTTTCCCATAAACTGATAGCTTTCGCAGACACCAAAACCTCAACTTCTTAGCCACCTTTTCTCCTACTTCATTCCAACACACTTCCCCCTTCATTCTTTGATCAAAAACAATACCAAGAATCCTTACTCCATCCTCCGCTCTCCCAATCTGATCATCCACACTTTCCACATGTCTCCCATACACACCCATGCTACACTTACTCCAATTCACACTCATTCCTGCGCATATACAAAAAATAGACAAAAGTAGCTTCACCCTCTTTACACCAACTACCGACTGACATACTACCACCACATCATCCATATAACCCAAACATTTCACCGTCCCCCCTCCACTACCAGGCACCAAAAAGCCCCTCACAACCTTATCTCTCTGGATCATCCTCAACAGTGGGTCAATAAAACAAATGAAAAGAATAGGGGACAAGGGACACCCTTGTCTCACCCCTGATTTAATAAAAAAAGCCCGCCCCAACCTTCCATTAACTAAAACCCGACTACTAATTCCCCAATACAGACCCTTCAATACTTTAACCAGATGCTGTGGCACACCCATCCGTTTTAAAACCTCCCACAAAAAGCCATGATTGGCTTTATCGAAAGCCTTTTCTAAATCAAAAGACGTCAGGATAATCGAGCTATTCCTGTCTTTACAAAAATTAATGATATCCCTAATTAAGATTAGATTTTCTGAGCTTCTTCGACCTGGCACAGCACAAGTCTGCGTCACACTTACCATCTTACTAATTACTCTAGACAATCGTCTGGCAATCATTTTTGCGAAAACTTTATAGTCAGAATTTAATAAAGAAATAGGCCTCCAATTCCGAACATCTTTTCTATCTCCCTTTTTGTAAATTAAGACCACCACCCCCATTTTCATAGATTCAGACAAGGTACCTTTGCCCATTATACACCTAAACACCTCTACTACTTCCCCCTTAACAATATCCCAATACATTTTAAAGAACTCACTGGGTAAGCCATCACCCCCCGGGGTTTTATTTGCCGCCATACTTGCAACTGCTTCCCAAACTTCAGCCTCTTCCACCTCTTTCTGTAAAAAAACCCTATCATCCTCATCTAGATTATCTTCCAACATATCAAACACTCTTGATTCAGACTCATCTACACACACTCCTTTATAAAGCCTTTCATAAAAATCAGTCACACAATCCAACACATCATCCCCTTTACATTCATTCCCTTCCTCATCATACACTGCCTCAAACACCCCTTTCTCACCACAAGCCTTCTTAAAGAAAAACCTAGAGCATTTTTCATCCTGCTCCAAATATTCAACTTTTGCTTGAAAAATAATTTGTTTTCCCCTTCTGGTTAGTACTTCCTTAATTCTTCCCCTAACATGCTCAATTTCCTCTGCCATGTCAAAACCCATATTCCTAAATGAATATAATGTAGCCAACCTGGCTTGCAAACTAATATATCTCCTCTTTTCACTGATATTTTTATCCCTACTTTTTTTTTGAAAAAAAACCTTAATTTTCTTTTTAATCCAATCCCACCACCCCAAAATATCATTAAAGTCCTTTTTCTTATGGACCCATCTATTATACAATTTATTAAATTGGGCTTTAACATGCTCATCCTGCAACAGTAAGCTATTTAATTTCCATATTCCCGACCCTAAGTTAATGTCACCCCTCACACACAAATCAACATATACTGCAACATGGTCAGAAAAAACTACCGGTCTATGCCTGACATCAGAGCATTTTAAAGCCTCTGAAAACAAACATAAATCAATTCTGGACTTGGCTCGCCCACTCTCAGAAAAAAAAAAGTGAAGTAGGGGTCCACCAAATCCAGAACGATATGTGCATCATTAAGATGTAAATCCTGAATTATGCTATTCAAAATAGCGCTATTAGCATTCAGCTTAGCATCCACTGTTCCCACTCGATCTTTCAAAAATCGGATTGTATTAAAGTCACCCATAATCACACAAGGCCTCCTCCCCACTGCATGCAATTTCAACACCTCAAATACTTCAGGACGGTCCCGTCTATTCGCGGGAGCATATAAATTAAATAATCGAAATTTCTGGTTAAACAAAACTAAATCTGCCATAAGTAGTCTTCCAGGCACTAACACAATGTGTGATATGATGTGAATGTTCCTATTTGCGATGATAATACCCACCCCAGCATTCCTATTGTCCCCAACTGGCGACCAGATATAATCCACTACCCAGTCCGGAAGTTTGGGCGGCCGATTAAAGAAACATTCCTGCAGGCAATAAATGTCTCCTCCATTAACTTTCAGATCTTCAAGAATAACTGCTTGCCTAGCAGGAGACCCAAAACCCCTCACATTGAGGGACACAAACTTAATGCTCATTCACATAATGTGCGTTATTTACCCCCAGTCTCATCACCTGTGCCAGAAAAATGACATACATTGTTCAAAGCAACAACACTTTCATCATCCAAAAAATCCAGGCTAGGTGACAACATAGCTGGCTGGAAAGAATCAAGTGACCCAGGACTCAAGGGTGATGACTCCTTCTCTACTTCAGCGCCCAACACTGCCAGGACCTCAAAAGGGTTACTTATTTCAAACCCAGGTGTCTCTACCTTAAATTTTTTTGCCTTCTTCTGCTTGGGGCTGTCCAAAGAGTCCACCTTTGTCTTAGCCCCCATTGTTTCCATCTCCTCCACCTCTTGTGCATCCTGTACCTCCGGTTCCCACTGCAAAGCTGCTGTTAGGTTTTCCATGGGCTCTTCCACCTCCCTCTCCACCTCCACCCCATCCTCCACAAGTACTGGCTCAGCACTAGTAGTTGGCTCTTCTGCCCTCTCTTCCACTTCCAGGTGCCCACTTTCCTTATCTTCAATCTCCACTTCCTCTTCCTGTCTTTCCGGGGAGTCAGACAGCACCTGTGTGGACACTGGTCGTCCACTCTCAGAGGTGCGCTTAACAGCCTCAGCATATGAGACAAAGGCCCTCCTGACCTTTGAGCAATTTTTCACTGTGTGGTCACGCTGACCACAAACATCACAAGCACGCTTTACCAGACAAGCCCCGGCTTCATGCCCCTCTTCACCGCAGTTCCGGCAACGCTTTTCTACATTACAGTCTTCCCTGGTGTGCCCAAATGAAAAACACTTCCTGCAATATGCAGGCTGACCAGGATAAAAGAGAAAGCCTCTGTTACCTGCTATTGAAAAGTTGGCCGGTGGGTGACACACCCCACCAATCCCTCCTGGTTCCACCTTCAGTTTAACAAAGAACTTTAATTTGCTATTAAAGATCCCTAAACGGTTAGTCAGCCTGAAGCCCCCCTTCACTGAAGAGCAGTACCTTCTCAAAAAAGCAACAACTAAAGCAATATCCGTGAAAGGATTGAAAAGATGAACAACCAGTGGCTTCTCCTCCATCGCATACAGGGGTTCCACAATAAAAGGTCTTATTGATTCATTGTTTGCTTTTTCCAATTCCCTGCACTTTTCAAAAACATCCATGCAAAGGGAACTGTGCACAAAGGAAACATCATAATACCTGGGTGCTGCATGATCCTGAATACAAAAAATATGTCGCAACTCCACTCCAACCGACTTCTGCAGTTAGTCCTGCACCAGAAATTCCAAGCTCACTTTACGAATATAACCAGGCAGAACCTGAAAACGAAGGGTGTTCTGTATCCCTTCTCGCTCCATCTTCTCCTGGTATCAACTCCACTCCTTTCAGGCAGCGTAATGCCTAACAGAAGCAAGCCATAAAGACATGTGGCCCTTCCACAGGCCAAATGATATGATCTCATACATCCCTTTATATAACCTTGGTTAAACTACACCCACCCAGTATAGGAAACGCCCAGCAAAGTAATTAATTGGGTCTGTTGGTTCCTAAACCAAAATCACCAGTTCACTAATGAATGAGTGTTTGGCTGGCCATCCATGATCCAAGTTTCTTACAAGTCAACACACATAAGAAATGCTTTCAATAATCTCAGCATGAGCACAAAGTGGCTTTTTCATTTAGACTTATGCCCCATACACACGTGCAGATTATCTGCAGACTTTTGTTTGCAGACTTACCTTTTCTATGTAGTGCAAGGGCCTGCCGGATTGCATACAAATTGAAAGTGTTTAGGTTTGACCTCATATTATATGGTTTTGGTAAGTCTGCAGACAAAAGTCTGCAGATAATCTGCACGTGTGTATGGGGCATAATGCCTCGTACACACGTACCGATCGTCGGCCGACCAATCGGCCGTCTTTTGTCCAGGGCTGTCCTGTCTGTTGAAAACTGCAAAAGACTGCACACGAATTTTGCCGGCCAACAACAGACGACTGCAGAAGTGATGTCATGTGATGGTTAACTTTCCGTGTGTTTTTTCTTTTCTGAGCATGTCCAGTCTTGCTCATCTGCTGTTTGTCAGCCGAATTCTGTACTGACTGGCGAACAATCGGCCGTTCTGGTGTTGGCCAACAAAAATTTTAATGCCTGCACGACAGATTCTGTTCGGCCGAAAATGCGCTGTCGGCTGTCGGAAGCATCATACTAACAAGCCTACAATTGGCCGATCGGTCGTTGGCCGAATATTTACGGCCGACAATCGGTACGTGTGTACGAGGCTTAAGGCTGGCCATACATGTTCCAATTTTCTTACAATTTTCTGTCCAATTTTCTTGAAATTTACCTTCAAGTATGTAGTACAAAGGCCTGCCTAATTAGATACAAGTGAATGTGTTTTTTAGCTTTGACCTCACATTATGTGGTTTGTGGTAGATCTACCAGAAAATTGTACAACAAAAGTTGAACATGTATGGCCAGCTTAATGGGCCATACACACTATAATGCCTCGTACACACGTACCGATCTTCGGCCGTAAATATTCGGCCGACGACCGATCGGCCGATTGAAGGCTTGTTAGTATGATGCTTCCGACAGCTGACAGCGCATTTTCGGCCGAACAGAATCTGTCGTGCAGGCATTAAAATTTTTGTTGGCCAACACCAGAACGGCCGATTGTTCGCCAGTCAGTACAGAATTCGGCCGACAATCGGCTGATTTGCAAGACTGGGCATGCTCAGAAAAGAAAAAACACAGGGAAAGTTAACCATCACATGACATCACTTCTGCAGTCGTCTGTTGTTGGCTGACAAAATTCGTATGCAGTCTTTTGCAGTTTTCAACAGACAGGACAGCCCTGGACAAAAGACAGCCGATCGTTCGGCCGACGATCAGTACGTGTGTACGGGGCTTAAGATTTTCTGAAGACTTTTTCCTTTAGATTTACCAAAACCAGATAATATGAGGTCAAACCTAAACACTTTCAATTTGTATGCAATCTGGCAGGCCCTTGCACTACATAGAAAAGGTAAATCTGAAGGAAAAAGTCTTCGGAAAATCTTATAGTGTGTAAGGCCATACATGTTAAATTTTTGTTGTACAATTTTCTGATAGATTAACCACACACCACATAATGTGATGTCAAAGCTAAACAACACTTTCACTTGTATCCAATTAGGCAGGCCTTTGTACTACATACTTGAAGGTAAATTTCAAGAAAATTGGACAGAAAATTGTATGGCCATACACACTATAAGATTTTCTGAAGACTTTTTCCTTCAGATTTACCTTTTCTATGTAGTGCAAGGGCCTGCCAGATTGCATACAAATTGAAAGTGTTTAGGTTTGACCTCATATTATCTGGTTTTGGTAAATCTAAAGGAAAAAATCTTCAGAAAATCTTAGTGTGTTTGGCCCATTAGTCTAAATGAAAAAGCCACTTTGTGCTCATTCTGAGATTATTGAAAGCATTTCCTATGTGTGTTGACTTGATGTAGTAATTTTTTATATATATATCTATATATCTTTTTTTTTTTGGGTTGTTGAATTCTGAGTTCTGGGGTTGCACTGCATATGTTCAATCAATTTGCAAATTCTCAGATTTGCAAGCTCAAACACTGCTATTTTTCAGAGTGTAATGTGGCTCTATATAGGAAGCAAAACTAATATGGCTCCCCACTCAACAAATATATTAATTTCATACATATACAATGTTTTATTTTTGGGGCGTTGCTTGTCATATATAACAACAGACAGTTGTAGGTAGTTCAGGGATTTGAACACCCAAATACATTGTTGCAAGGCAGCTGTGCTAACCACTTGGATATTTTGGTCAGTTTATTTAGTCAAGCTCAAGCTCAATACATATTTGCAACATTTTTGCAAAACACAATTTACTCAAACATAATCACTTTGTTACATTTATTTCATAATATATGTCACTGATTTCTGTTTCTTAGCCTATCAATTTATATTTAAAATACTAATTTTTCACAGAAATAAATGTTTTAAACACCTATATATAATTTCCAGCATGCAGGATTATTTTTAAAAATTTGTTGATTTTATACAGTTTCACTAAACTAGGTTAATTATTTGGGAATTGTGGTCTCTGAGGTTTTTTTTTGTTGTTTCTTGTTATCTTTATACCAAGCATACATGCACTGGCACCTTAAGAGCCCATTCACATTCATCATCAGGCGACACGACTTCGGGGGGCGACCTGTGAAGTCGCGTGCACCACTGTGCACCGCGACTTGCAGAGACTTCACATACTGGAAGTCTATGCAAGTCGCTCCGAGGTCGCCCCAAAGTGGTACAGGACCCTTTTTCTAAGTCGGAGTGACTTGTGTCGCTCCTATTAGAACGGGTCCTGTACTACTCAATGGACCTCGACATACCGCGACTTGTCAGGCTGACAAGTCGCCTGACAAGTCGCGCTAATGTGAATGGGCTCTAAAAATTAATATAGTTTGATTCAATTAGTCCATCAAAAAATTTTAATAAATAAAAATTATTTGAGCTTGCATTGGGTCTAAATAGAATATATATATATATATATATATATATATATATATATATATATATATATATATAATTTTTTTTTTTTAAAGTACAAATCACACATGCTTTGAAAAAAATGTCATTAGCTTTAGGTAGTTAAGTGGTTAGCACCGCTGCCTTGCAACAGTGTATTTGGGTGTTCGAATCCCTGAACTACCTACAAATGTATGTTGTTATATATGGGAAGCAACACTAATACGGCTTCTCCCCAAAAATGAAACATTGTATATGTGTGAAATTAATATATTTTTGGGGTTGGTTAGATATAGGAAGTAACAATAATATATAGTTTTTTGCATATATATATATATATATATATATATATGTATATATATATATATATATATATATATATATATATATATATATATACACATATGCAAAAAAAACATATATTATTGTTACATTCTATATCTAACCAACCCAAAAATATATTAATTTCACACATATACAATGTTTAATTTTCGGGGAGGAGCCGTGTTAGTGTTCCTTTTCATATATATATATTAGGGCTGTCAATCGATTAAAATATTTAATCGCGATTAATCGCATGATTGTCATGAGTTAACTCGCGATTAATCGCACATTTGTATCAGTTCTAAATGTACCTTAAATTAATACTTTTCAAGTTTTGAATACATTAATCAACATGGGAGTGGACAAATAGACGCTTTATGCAAATGCATGTTTATTATTAGTGAAACCATACTTAACATAGGATGAAGACTGGACATCTATCAAAGGGACCATAGTATCAAAAGTCATATGTTTATCAAAGAACTTATTCATGTCTATTATACACATGAAAAAACAACAACATAGAAATAAACGGTTCCCATTACTTCTCTTTCTTTACTCAATTTACTTACACAAACCTATTTACATTTTTGCACGATAGGGCAGCTCACTTCTTGTAAACATGCTAACCTAAATGTACATTTATTATTACTGAAATCACCCTAAACAGAGCATAAAAGAACATTGACATGTTTTACAAAGAACGTGTTCATGTCTATCAAACAGGTGGGAAAAAGAATATAAAAAACCCACAGGTTCCTCACAGATTATTTCTCTTTCTTTGCACTGAGCCAGTTGCTCAAACAGACGAGCCTGTTTACATTTTCAGATGACAGGGCAGCTCGCTTTTTCTGAACAACATGTCCTGAGAGTGAAAACAATCTTTCACAAGGTACGGATGTGGCAGGTGTTGATAAGTATATGCGTGCAAGGTAGGCCATCTCACTGTGTGCCCCTTCATGATTGGACCACCACTGCAGGGGACAGTCCTCTATGCCAATAGAGGGCTCTGCCTTGTAGCGCTCCACACATTTCTCAATACAGTCCTCTTCATCATCATCAGATGAAGATTCTGGCACAGACATGAGACATGTTATCTTCTTAGGTGGTTCAGTTGTCAGTGTCACTGGTTTATCTGGCTGTGCAAGCCCCTCCCTCTTGAGCAAGGCACAGACTGAACTCCACACCTCAGCTCTGTCAGCCCTGCTCAGACATTTGAGGTCCTTAAACCTAGGGTCCAGTGCTGATGCAACCCTCAGCCATGTGGTGTTGGTTTTTTCCTTCCGTTTGTCCATGTCAGTTGTGAAAGTTTCCTTAAACTTAATCATGTAGGCTGGGTCATCTTCTGAGACCTCCATCACACGTGATAGATGACACAACGCGGGCAGCACAACTGAGCAAGAAACAAATTTCTCTCCTCCTAAAAGTTCACTCACATACCTGGAATAATAGAGAAAAGCACTTTAGTTAGACATAATGAATCTCTCACTCACTTTCAATCTCTCACTCTTAACACACGCACGCGCACACACACACACACACACACACACAAATATAATAATAAGAGTATCAATAAATTACCTGCAGTGTTCCAGCACAGTCTCCAACCTCTTCAGTTTATCAAATTCAGCTGCAGCTGGCATGTTGATGTTGCCTGCATGTAGGCCCAGTGCATCTCTCAATGGTTCTTGATTTCTCTCAACACGCTTTATCATTTCTAGGGTGCTGTTCCACCTAGTAGACACCTCCTGTACGAGTGACTCTTTCTTTTGAAGATGTTTGACTTGCTGCTGTTCAAGCTCGGCTGCGTTAGCAGGGCTATGCTTGAAATGACCCACTAACTTCCTGCATTTTGCCAAGGCGCCATCAAACGGGCTGTTTTGGAGAGAAACTGTGATGGCTCGGTGGAGGCTGTGTGCAATGCAAGGCATATGCTCGAACGGGAGCTGCCTGGCCGCTGCAATCATGTTGCGTGCACTATCAGTGGTCACTATTTTAATTTTGAGTTCAATGTTCCACTGTCTGGCTACTTGAAGAAAGTGCTCAGCGCAAACGTCAGCATAGTGTCTATCTTCTGTCTTCATAACGGTCAAAGCGTGAGACTGAAGTTTCCAGTGCGCGTCAAAATAATGTGCTGTGACGCCTAGGTAGCTATGGTTACTGAGGGAAGTCCAATAATCTCCGGTGAGCGCAACCGTGTTTGTCTGTCTCAATGCCTCCTGAACTTTAGCTTTCTCCTCTTCATATAAGTTGTGAATCTTGGTTGTAATGGTGGCTCTTGAAGGTAGTTCGTATGTAGAATCGTTAGATGCGATGCGAATAATTTCAAGTAGACCCTCGTCCTCGACCACATTAACTGGTCTACATGCTGTAGCCACCCATTTAGCTATAGTTGAGGTGAGTCTATTAGTTGTGGACTTATCCATCGATCTCTGCTGCAAACTTTGATCCATTGTGGTCTGCCTTTGACGAGGGGGAGGGGGGCTCTCCGTGTCAGTTGTATGCTTCGCCATCAAGTGATATTTTAAACTCGACGTGCTGCGGTGATAACTTAATTCACATCGACAATAACTGCAGATAACTTTTGTCTTGTCGACAGAACCATCAGACCTCGTTTTTTACATAGTTGGTGAGGTTGAATAAAGACAAAAGTCCATCCAGTTCAACCTGTGTAGATGTGTGTGGCTATAATCATCTTGCATACCCCTGAATGTTCTGATCCTTGAGATGTACGTCTAAGAGTCTTTTGAAAGCCACCATACTACCCGCAGAAACCACCTCATGTGGTAGAGAATTCCACAATCTTGTAGCCCTAACAGTAAAGAACCCCCCACGTTGCCTGAGGTTAAAACGCTTCTCCTCTAATCGCATTGTATGCCCCCGAGTTCTCATGCAATCCCTTCGACTGAACAGCTTTTTTTCTAAGCCTAGATCCCCATTTAGATATTTAAAAATTGCTATCATGTCCCCCCTCAGGCGTCTCTTCTCCAGGGAGAATAAATCAAGCGATTGCAGACGCTCCTCATAATCAAGGTCCTCCAATCCCCTAATTAGTTTAGTTGCCCTTCTCTGGACTCTCTCCAGCTCCAACACATCCCTTCTGAGGACTGGTGACCAGAACTGGACCGAATACTCCAGATGAGGTCAGACCAGAGTTTTATAAAGTGGAAGGATTATAGTTTTATCTCTGGAATACATCCCTTTCTTTATGCATGCTAATATTCTGCTAGCCTTGGCAGCTGCCGCTTGACATTGCATGCTGTTGCCTAGTCTATCATCAACCAAGACTCCCAGATCCTTCTCCATTTTTGATTCTCCCAAGGGTTCCCCTCCTAACGTGTATTGTGCTTTTATGTTTCTAGTCCCCAAGTGTAAAACCTTACATTTCTCCACGTTAAACCTCATTTGCCATGTCTTTGCCCACTCCGTTATTTTGTCCAGGTCATTCTGTAGGATATCTGCTTCATGCTGTGCTGT